>NW_028145538.1:2050000-2205000 GCF_977016875.1 Pavona decussata | reverse complement strand
CTAAAAGCTGCCGAATTGAGTAGATTTCTTTCACATATCAGTGCCAATTTTTTTTTATCATCCGTCAGAAATGAATTTCTCGATTGCTTTTTTTTTTTTCCCGAAAAGCTTACTGCTTCTTATGACGGCTGTTGGCTTACTGCTTTTTAGACGTATTACACGTAAGACTTGAGATTAATGTTCATTCGTTTCTTAGTTGTTGATTTCTATGGTCATCCAAGGGACAAGAAAGCTGTAAACACGTTCTTATCTGTTTTCAAACTCTTTCTTTTTTTTCAAGTTCGCATGATAATTTTTTTTCAACATCAAACTAGCAACTTTAACATCAAAATAAGCTAATACTTCTCAAAATGCCTCCGGCAGAACTTAAGAACTGAAGAGGTGAAACAAAACTACTAGCAGACAAAGGATAAGTTTTCATGCATGTCCGCGGGAGTGAAAACAAATATTATAATAATTTCATCGGGCATTGCGGCGTATTTTGCGGGCTAAAATGGAAAATTCAGCGGGCTAAAATATATTTTAGCTCGCTGCTCTAAGCCAATGAGAAACAAGAACATAACGTAACCAGCCAATCAGAACTGGAAACCATTCAACTGTTCGCGCCGTTTTCTTGCTTGTTTGACTGGAAGCGCTGCCGTCTGCAAAAAAATTGTTTTGAGCTACAAAATGGCTGAAAAACCTAACGAAGAAGCAAATTCCCAGTAGTTTCAGCTAGCTAGAGAAAAGGACTTACAGAAAATGGTGGGCGATGGTGGAAATAATGCCTGTAGTAGCTCCATGGCCGGCAGCGAGGTGAAGGTAAACAGTTTGTCTTCGTCGAGCGAAAGCACTTGCACAATTAATTTTAACACTTGCAAGTGACCATGTCTTCGCTGCTCACAAAATTCTGTTATTTTCCCTTTGAAAACTTAGAAGCAATATTCTCTCTACAAATTTTGCGGTGTTCTGTCGAAGTTTAAAGCTTATGCGACAATGAATATTTTTGTACAATGAAACAACTGTAAAATAAACGCCGACGCGACGCTTGCAGCGTTCAAGATATCTCTTACTGTACTGCCTTTTATTTCTTTTCTGAATGCCCTCTGAAATTATTACAATAGTAATAGAGTTGATGTTCTTGGGCGTAAATATGTTTTTGGCCCTTCTCAGAACTCATTTTAGCCCTCGCCTGCGGCTCGGGCTAAAATGAGCCTGAGTCGGGCCAAAGACATATTTACGCCCGCGAACATCAACTCTATTGTTATATTAAGCTAAAAGTACGCATCTTGATAAAAACCCAGTAACCAATCGTAATGTTTCAACTCGGTGTCGATCACGGTCAAATGCATCCTCCACTATTTAATACCCCGTCATCAGTAAGCTTAATAGGCCTTGTTTATAGCCATTAACCAAGAAACCGGCTGCGGTTTGACGAATATGAAAAGGTATATTTTTTCCTGGTTAGAAAGTCTATCCATGCAGACGGTTGTTGTTTTGCTTCTTCCTTTGCATAGCCACAGAGCTTGATTCCAAGCAGCAAAAGGCTCTTTTTCCAGTTCAACATGAGCAAAAAAACACTGAAAGCTGGCAGAGTTCAATATGGAGGTGTCGAAAACTGCTCCAACAACAAATAACTGAACTTTAGACATCTTTCGGGTACTATTTGAACCATATCATACTGGCAAAAGTGACACGGAAAGCAGCTGAGAAAAAAATTAACTACAGTTAAGTACTTACGTACCTGAGTACGTATTCGTAAAGTGTAAGCTTTTTTCATTCATTCAACTGTAGCGACGTACCCAGCGCCACCGTTTTGGCGCCTTTTTGACTTTACCGTGGGAGTCATGTGATCAATAGGCCGCTTATTCCAACTTTCCGTCATCTTTCAATTGTTACCTTTTCGTTGTGAGAGTCTAATTCCTTAAATGTGGGCACTGAGGAGATATTCCCTGGCAGAATTTTAAAATTTGGACGCCATTTTTAACGGATAGAAAATAAAAAAAATTCAATTTCTCCACGCGCGATCCTGGCTATTTAAACGCGTGTGCGCATGCGCGTATGGCGCAATTTTTTCTGAAAATAGATTTTTTGGTACAACACATGGGGACAAGCCCACAAGCCAAAATAGCATCTCGTTACGGTGTCCATCCCTGATTATGGCTCCTGCTGAGTAAATATTAAACAATGAGATGGTAAATAGCCAATGAGGCGCGAAGCTCCGAGTTGGCTATAACTAATCTCATATCCAACAAGCGCGAATGGAATCATTGTTTTATTAAATTCCCCGCGTTTGGATATTGCTGTTGAAGTTTACTGAATTTTATTTTAAGTAAACATTTTTTTCAGATTAAAGCGACCGGATGTTGAGGCAACTTCCGACCAAAGTGCGCGAAACGTAATGATCACATGACACGCGCAGCTCTTTGCAAACGGAGTTGAATGAAAAATCGAAAGCGAATTGAAGAAGATCGGACACAGTCGGGCATCTCAAATTCAAGAAGCGTTTAAATGTACGAGTTACCACCTTTCTGAGACAAGCATTCAAGTGCTTTTGAAGTTCCAGCTCATCGAGAAGCGTAATAGTTGTGCACATTTGAGAAAATGTTTTGCTGTGTGGTGCCGAGCGAAGGAAGGGATCAAGGACAGCTTTTTTTTTTTTTATTCACGGGGAATATTCACCAATATCTACTGACCCTGAGGCGAATAATTGTTAAATATGAATCATGTATACGCACTGCGTATGAAAGATTGTATTAATCATGGCGGTATCACAATTTTGTTTTTTATGCCTTCCAGCCAGCGAAACAGGCCATTTGCTGTTTATATTCTACTTGATGTTTCGTCTCTTGTGATCTACCATGAAATAATTCTGAACATTTTTCCTGCAGTTGATACAACAAAAGCCAGTTCAAAACGAAAGCCTGTTTGGTTACTCCACTCCGTTTGTGAAATATCTTTTGTACATGTCGCTTGCCTTACTGGTTGGTTTGCTCCTTATTGGAACAGTGTGGGACATCTTTATACGAAGGAAGCCAAAAGACAGAGATGATGTTGAGATAGGTAAGCATTTTAATACCTACGTGCGGGAATTCTGAAGCCTGCTGAATCTCAACTTATGGCCTTGAGCAGTAGGCTAGGATGAATAGCTTGCCTAGCCAGTGGTTCTTTTGAATACAAAAGGAGTGCATCGGCGGCAGGGCGGCTTAAATTGAGTTTCAAGGACGCAATTTCAAAATCTACCCCTTTCAATCCCCCTCGACCTCTCTTGTTTACGTCTTTTATTGGTTTCCTTAATATCCATTCTTGGTCCTGAAATTCTATCAAAAATGTGAAAACTGGTTAAATACCTTCCATTTCATACACGCTCAAAAACCAACTGATTAAATAGAGGAAAGACTCTCGCAGTTAGATGAGAGAACGCATAACGCCAAGACTGAGGAGACTTAGTTGTGGTTTCCGTTAATTGTTGTTGTAAGGTGTCAAAAGAGAGCCCGATCTTGTCATCACCGGCTGTTCCAAGGATCATTTTCTATGGACACCGCCCGTTTCAAAATTACTTTTGTATGATAGTTGGATTTTTTTAATATTGTCACAGTATAATCATTCCGAATGTCGTTTTTTCTCATTTTGCTAATGGACCTGGCGCAACTTGATCCAAATCCCCAGCGAGACCCTAGTACTAGGGTTACTCAGTATCTCAGAGTTTCACACAATACATTGCATAAAATTACATACTGCTTTCACCCTTAGTCGTACATTGCTATAATTGGTTACGAAAGTTTTCTATATTTCCCAGAACGTTCCAGAACATTTCAGAACATTTTAGAATTCTGTGTCAAGGTTTACATAATTTCCTTTAAATAGCTTTAACATATGCTGATGTAGTGCTCTGACTGAAAATTCATTATAAGAAGGTTCTAGAATCTTATTTTATGACTATACAAGTAAGCAAGTTTAGCAGTTTAAAGTGCCCATCACCCTTACACAGTTTTAATGAATTTCGAAAATTTATGCATGTCTAAGACGCTTTGCGAAGAAATAAATCGTATTCCATGTTTCGTTTTGTTTTTATCAGACGACAAAATCGCCCAAAATAGGTCGTTTTCCGCCATATTGAATACAAAAAGGAGCAGTTGAGAGACTGGGTTCTAACAAGCTTGTGACGTCGACCCGGTATCTCAGCCACAGAGCATTTGCTCATTTGTCACTACATTCTCTGTACTGAACTTGGAATGTGTTAGGATGGTATGTGGTAGGTGAATATGCTGCCTTCACAGTTATGTAGAAGGGTATAGTTCTGCTCGCTACACTGTTCGATAATGATGAAGCAAGGAAATGCAGAAAGAAATAGATCGATTTCATGAAACAAAAGCGGGTAAACCTGGAAAATCGTCAATATGCTTCAAGCACTTCGTGAACGACGACTTCATGCGTCGATTCTGATTTCTTGATGAAGTGAGTAACAAGCCAACCCTCCCAAGACTGAAACGAGATGATAGCGGTATTAATGTGACGCCAACTGCCCATGCTAAAGCGGTGACCAGATTTAAACCATTTCCAAACATCGCCGCGAACGTGCGGTAAGAAATGTTTCCGTTTTTTTATTTAAGCTTATAGGTGCAGCTAATAAAAAACCTACTGAAATAGTAAACTTATTTTCATTTACAATTGGTCTAGACTCACAAAAATGCGAAGAGGCGAATGGAGTCTCTTACTTCTGAGACTGCTGTCTGTTGGCGCGCGGATGAGGGGCCACAGTGACATGATAAAGCTAGTTCTTTTTCTTTCTCAATTCCACGTGTATAAGTTTGGGATTAGCCTTTCCAAGAAGAACAGAGCATTCTTTTTAAAAAAGCTTCAGTCTTGAATTTGTCTGTGAAGAACGAGCCAGTAATTAAGAGTCAATCGAAAATCTCGGTCGATTGACATACACTGTACTGCTCAAAATACTGCTCGAAAGGTCGGCTTTTCTTACCTGGAAATCGAGATATTTTGAAAAATTACACACGCAATGGCTTTCCAAACGTTGTGCGGTTTTACTTCTCTTAATACAAGAACAATTTCAGCTAAAAACAATTTAAAAATGGTAAAAAAATCAACTGAATAAGCTTATATTTACGCCACGAAAAATGTCTCCTCAGCGGTCCGCATGTTGTCGCGAAGTAAAATTTGATGTGGGTATTTTTGTTGACAAAAGGCAAGCCTCTTGTTCATAGGAAAAGTCTTGCTTATTTACACTTCAATCGAGCCCCAGTAAAATATTCTTTAAAACCGAAAGATTTCAAATATTTAGAAAATAGCAAGCTCCCCCAACACAAACCTCAGAGCGGAGCGAAGCGAGGCGATGCAAAGGGTCATGCAAAAACGAAGCCGTAACTAAACAAACATTTCACGCATTGCATAGCTCTCGAAGCAATCTACAGTGCTAGAGAAAGGATCAAAAAACAAATAGCAACGACCAGAGACACAACATCTTGCCACAAAAACAAATGGCCGGGCCCCGAAATACAAAAACTGTAAGATAAAGTGCTGTAATTACACAGTTGCATCCTCACAAAGATGACAACAATAGCGGTCGCTTTCGGAGGTTAAAGATTATCACCCGGTTCAATCCTAACTAGAAGCTGTACTGTCACCGGACCGCGAACTGAAACGAGCCAAACTAGATCTAAATATTAGTAAAATGAAATGGCATTAGAACGACAGCGGCTAAACAGAAACAACAAGAGGTGAAATAAACAGGCGCTAAACGCAGAACTCTAACCCCAGAATGTCCTTTGAGATCAAAATACAAAACATGCTACAGTTAAGCACATGGTTTTGTTCTATGATTATCATACAAATCCTTCAAATCGTCATGCCAACCAGCTGTAAACATATAAGAAGCTAAATTGATCAAAAGACTGAGATAGAAGCGATAAACATGCGAGTAGGAGTTGTGTAGGCCTTTCATTCCTATTTTACGTGCTTGATAGTCGCGTCAATCACGTAGCCGGGGTTGTAGTTAAATTCTGAATCATCTGCGTTACAGCTTTGCTCGGATTCGGTGTCAGTGTTCGGATTTTAGGCTAAAAAATCGGCCAGAAACCCCAAACAGCTCGCATAGAATTCACTCCGACTCACTACTGTTTTGTTGTGTGCTTGTTATCGAGATACCGGGTCGACGTCACAACTCACTAGTGCCAGTCCTCTAATGGCGCGGTTTTAACTTCAGAAATTGTGATTTCGATCGCGTTTTAAAAATCGAGAATAACTTCAAATCTCATTATTTTGCTTGTTTTGGCTTACTTTCTACGTCTACTTTTGAGAATGAGAGGAATTGGGTAGGGGTGATAGGCACTTTAAGAGATATCTTTTCAGAGAAGTGTAAGCAGTGTGTTAAGAAGTCTATTCAAAGAGCTGTGGGCTGACTTAAGTGTAAAGGCTGTGTGCCAGAGCTGTGTGCTAAACGCTCTGTGTGACAAGAATTCGTGAGCTGTGAAGACTTCTAGTGTTGGCGAACAAATATGCTTGTTACTGTTGCCTAAAATCCTGAATTCAGTCTACAAACAACCGGCTCTTTCAACGAATCTCGTAATATATAATTAAAACACTTGATTTTCCTTTAGCCAAAGAATACGCCATTTCCGGGTTGCTTTAGACCTCATTATGAAAGCGAGGATAAGTACAAAGTTTTTACTATGAAAATAAGTTTTCGTTCATATGCAAACAAAAAACTAATTTTCATATGAAAAGCTGTGCACTTAGCCTCACTTTCATAAGGAGGTTCACAGCAACTCGGAAATGGCGTATTAGAAGGAAGATGTTATATAATAAGACCCTTAACTTGTGCTATAGCAATTTTCTTGTTATTGGAATGTTTAATGGTTACATGAGATAAAGTTTTTCTGACGTATCGTTTGTTTGATCACTGAAAAGCCTCATGACAGGATGTGTCAATAAAATATGCACATATGTATAAGAAACTTTAGGGATAAATAACGGATATAATTACACTTATCCACAGCTAGGTGATGCTATTCGCGAAGGGTTAGTTATATTAAATTAACCAGACATTTAAGTCGGCTAGATTTAAGTTTAGAAAATTCAAATGATTTGAGCAACAACAGAAACAGGAAAAAAATCTTGGATATTTCTAACAACATAATTGCTCTCCTGAAATTTCGTCCCTCGAACGCTTAAGCATTCATTTCTCGGACGACTCCCTAGTGCCTAGAAGTCTTCTAACTCGACCTCAAAAACAAAACCAGGAGGGACGCAGCGAAGACTGGTAAGTTCTTTTTTAATGTTTTTTTTATACACACGTAAATGAGTTACGCAGTAAAAGCAGCTAATCTATTTCTGAAAGGGGGATTCTAACAGCTTGGATAGAAGAACCATTTATTAGCCACAGTCCTTTACCTTCAAACACAAGATTTAATTTAAAGTAGTAAAGTAAAGTCAGCACATTAAGAAATGTATTTCAGTAGAAAGAATGTCAATCAAGTAAAATCATCATATTTTCAAAAACACAAGACGGTAGAAAACAGGACTTTTAGAAGAGTGTGTCAATACTAAGGGTCCTAATAATCTAACTTATTATAGTATTTCTTACTTACTCTCCTGCACGTTTTACATTTTTAAATTTTTTGTCTTCTATGTTGAAATTTACATGGGTTTTTTTTAAACAAAGTTTGATTATTTATTAATGTTGTTGTAGCAGGTAGAATTTGTAGATGTTCCATACAAAAAGACTTGCCAAATAATTTAAAGATTAAAAGATTTTAAAGGAAACTTCAGAGATAACTACCATTAAATAGTGTCATATCGAACTTTGTGGCTTTTATTGTTGTTTTAAGGGTGGCTTTCCACAAATATCGACCAAGTGGTGTCACAAGTCAAAAAATCGATTTCGTTCATATTTTGCTCATAGGTAGTCCCTAGTGAGAAACAAACTTAGCTGTAGTTAGGTTTTTAAAATATCGCTTCCTTTCGAGTAAATATGCAAAAAACGATTTTGTCTCTGTTGAGCTCAAAGTCCGCTTTTGGCGGGATGGAATTTTCCTTAACTTTCGACGGCTCGCGTATTAATCCACAGACTGATACTAACCTTCAAATGCCATTTATTGCTTTATTAGGTCTTCTTCTTCTGTTTCAAGAAAAAAAAAATTAAAACTTAATTTACTTTTACGTCCGAAATAGGTTTAAGAAGAGCATGCTATAAATGCAAATTTTCAGCAACCACATTTTAGCACTAAAACATTGCCAATTTTACCCATCGGCGATAACTTAGGTTTCCCTATAATGAATTTCTATGACTTTACTGTATACCTATTTATCATAATATTAAAAAACAAAGCTCTACCCAACTACCCAACAACTACCCAAGCAAGTTTGCAAGCACTCCACTCAAATTAAATTAGAAAGGAATGATGTAAATTAAACATAACAAGTTAAAATACCAACTTAAAGGAGGCAAAATAAGGTGGCTATTTTAATACAGGCGCGGACAAGGAATTGAACGGGGCTACCAACAACGACTTCATCGCCAGCAAGCATGTTTTTATCTGGATGTTTTCCCTGATCAGAAAGAGTGTTTTGGCGCTTCGCCTTCCCTTTCGTGTACTGTATATCAAAACAAGCTATAAAAAAATGGAAACCGTGAACTGAAAGAACGTTTCAACCTTGGTAGTTGTTGTAATTATTTATGTGGTATTTTGAATTCTCTCAGAAAAACTTAGCTTTCAAAAGCTGTGGAATTCACAAAAAAATGGGTGGCGCGGTGTCAAGAGTTACCACCCCACCATGCATTTTAAAATTGTATGATAAATCGTTTTTTCAAAACGATTTAACATACCACGCTTAAATTTTTGGAAAATGTTAAGCTTCACAAGCCTCTTTAATTGTGGTTTGTTTTGTCGTCTTTGCTAATGTATGCTAATGAAAGTAAGCAGGTAAACAAAAGATCCGCATATTTCCTTGACCGAGTTCCTAACATTGGCCACAAACAAAACAGTAAACGGCCAGTCCATACATACAATTTCGTTTAATCCAAACAGTTTACGAAACCAAAATAATTTTGAGAAAGTTTTCCGCACAGCCCTATACATTAATTTTACATACATAACTGTCATACTAACCCTCTTGCACAAAGAACGAGCATGAATAGAGTTTATGTCGCAAAACGTATCTATAATTAATGTATCGGGCTGCGCGGAAATCTTGCCAATTTTGTCAATCGTTCTGGCTACAGAACCAAAAGAGCTATTTGGTAGAATATTACCTTTATGCATGACCTCTCACTTTTCGTCTGCGGCGGTATAATTCCTTCACGTTTCCAATGAAATACTTGGTTTCATCCACTCCATTCTTCAAGTTGTCACGACAAGGTTGCGCAATGAGAAGACCATGGACATCAAATGTATGTTCTCTGTATTTTCCTCCCTCTGTCGTTCCTTTCAGAACGAAGCGAAGTGCATAATGCAAATTTACAACGCGAGAAAGACATGTTTACCACTCAAGCTATGCGGAATGACGTGTTGGCAATTCATCACATACATGGAATGTTACTAAATGATTGAGAACAGTATTTTTCTCTCAATTAGAAAATCTTACCAAGTGATTTAAAGCACAGCAAGCTCCTGGTCAACAACAGTATGGCAAAAAAACCTTCACTCTTTCAACAACTTGATGTTAAATTGTTGGGAATAACGTCTAATTTTCTAAGCATTTCTGTGTTCTAAACATTCCCAACAATTTAACGTCAATTTGTTGAAAGAGTGAAATGTTCCTTCAAATTAACCCAACATAATTTCTTTGTTGCAGTGTATAAATGTCAAATGGTAATTCTGAAATTTGCTAATATTAGTTTCTTCAATTTGTTTTTAGCTAGCTTATAAAACACTACCTGGAAAACCAACTTAGCATTCAAGGCACGCCACATTAACATCATGGGGGATGCCACCTCTGATGAAATAAGAGCGAACGATATAATAAAAGAATTCTGCAGCTACACAACTACCCATGGCGTTGGAAGGCTAGCTGAGGCCAAAACATGTTTTAGCCAGTTCATTTGGACTTGCTTTATATTAAGTGCTTTTGCCATCTTTTTCTATGAAGTTCATGGTTTATTCGTTCTCTACCAAAGTCGCCCTGTGTCCACTATGACGAGTTTGAAACAAGCAACTTTGAGTAGAAGTTTAATTTGATTAAATGTTTTAGGGCATTTGTCTGATGCCATAATTGTAGCATCTATTGATAAAGGTTGGTAGTAATGATCGATACAATTGTAACTGAAGGGAAGTGCTGGAAACCGTTGTGAGCCATCTTAAACAATGTGTCAACCCATTCGTTGTTCATTTACGTCAATATTTTTTCCTTTGGTTCATTTATATTTTCACATAGGTGGTGAGATTTCCAGCCGTAACAGTTTGTAACCAGAACCCCATCAAAAAAGACCGCTTGGGAAAACACATTTTGGAAGAAATTAACTTGAAACTACAGCAGTTAATGGCAAAGGAACAAGACCATAAAAAAGGTACACTACCATTCAATTCATTTGAGGTTGTTTTAGATCATATGAGGAAACTTAGGGTCAGTGATTGAAATACAGTTTAAACGGTGTTTAACAAAACCATGTTCTAAGCAATTTTCAATTTTGCCAACACTCATATCTAAACATAGTCTGCTTCGGGGGGGGGGGGGGGGGGGCACTTAGCTTTCACTGTTCTAGTGTAAATGTCATTCCAACCCCTACCTTCTCCGCTTTGTCCCCATGTCCGCTTGGTTGCAAGGTAAGGCAAAAACTAAAAACAAAACATTGCTGTCTCCCCCAATATGTCTCCCCAAATATGTATCATCCTGGAGCCAAAGGTAAGATTTCCTTTAACTCGTATCAAGAACAAGACCATGTCGGCCAATGGATATGTGTTTGATGTTTCATGGTTTTTGTAGGGCTCGGGACCGCGACGCCTACTGCTGAGGTCCAAACTCCTACAGAAAATAACTCCTTAACTGCAGGAAACCAAACACATTGGCCAGCAAGAGATAATCATTCAGATGAATTACATCAAATACTTAGACGTGCTTATCTTTTTGAGAAATTACTTTGGAGGCGAATGGCACTTGCGAACTTTACCCAATTACATAGCAGAGGACATAAATTTAAGGATCTCGTGTTTGAGTGTAATTTCAGGGGCATCGATTGCAGGTGAGAAAAACAAAAATCACTTCGGTGTCGAGCAAGGCTACCTGCACTGTGGGTCCGGTTGTTCGAAAGCCGATTAACGGTAACATAGGATTAAAAGTTAACCGAGGTTTTTTTCGTTAAGCATTGTTCTGTCGCACTTTGTAATAACACTTGTCACACTTTGTAATAAAATAGCTGTCTCACTTTGTAATAACAAGTTGTCGCACTTTGTAATAAATGAAGCTGCCGCACTTTGTAATAATAAGTTGTCGCACTTTGTAATAAGGTTTCAAATTTCCTTTTTAATAGGATATTTGGAAGATAATATATGACTTAACTAATCCTCCAGGGCACAAATACGTTCTTCCTTGAGATTTTACTCTGCATACTACTGCGTTCTACTCCACGCTTCCCCCAATTGTTATTTTGGAGATCACATAGCTTGTTTAGCAACGATAGAGTGTAATAACTGAACAGAGGGGAAATAACTCCAGGTAAAATTAAAAAAGATGAGCAAGACGGATGAGTCCAAGGGTAAGTAAGGGAGACGAAGGCTTCAAGTGACTCGCTACTTGTTCTATAAGAGGTCTTTTTTTTTAAGAGGGGAGGGGGGGGGGGGTAGTCACAGGATTTTAAAGAGGTGCTACAATCGTGGCTAAAAGTCGGAATACCTTGGACACCATTACAAGACAAATACCACAGTTCTTCGAAATATACACGCAACGCAGTATAAATGGCCGATAGCTCTGCGCAGTAGATGGGGTGTGCTGAGGTATTAGTAGATGGGAGTTGCAGTGAGGGGTGGGCCAAGAAAGAAAAGACTGGATAGATTCTATCTATATTCTGAATATCTGATGCATTATATATTCAGGCTTGGAAGAATGGTCCTCGTGGCCTTTTTGATGAAGAAACTCATTTTCTCACTGCTGCCTCTGGATCAAAATCCAGAACTGATGAACCCCTCAGTGAAATTCCCATTAGATCTGCAAGAGTTTCTCCACCAAGGGAGGAATGTGAATCAATCTTGAATCTATTTTGGGCTGATTATGCCCTTTCCCAGCTGAGCAGCGGAGATATGAAGAACCAATACGATTTCTAACAAGTGGAGTCCATCTTCGAGATCATATTTGTCGGGTTTCTTTGTTAGAAGGGTGGTCCACAGATCTGGGTATGCTAACCCCTTGAACTGAGTATTAACCAGAACCTTCAAAAAGATCCACTGGGGTGGAATGGATGCAATGTGACCGCCTTTCCCTTCGAGCATTAGTCGAAACCATTTTGTGAGATGTACAAATGCCTCCTGCCCTAGATCGATGAAGTCACTTTGAAGTGTGGGTCATGCATAGTAGTTAGACTAGCACGTCTTTAACCACTTGGTTGGGAGCAGAGGAAAACTTTTTGCCCGGGATTTGCAAGAGAACACCAAATCTCTCCTTCTGTCCTGAGCCAGCTCACAGAGCATCATCACAGGTTGCTTTCCAGTTTCTTCCTCTCTAAAACCCCACGGAGACAAGCCTTTTTCATTTTCATCCGCAGGAGATGCTATTATATTTCAAATTCGAATCTTTATTTAAGATCCTAAGACCCGTTGATAAATACCTTTTTAACACCTGAATTAAGCTATCATTTACAAATTAAACATGCAATAGGGTCATTTGCAAGGTAAATTAGACTAGTACCAATTCAATGGAGCGGCTTCACAAAACCGATTTTAAAAGTCCTTACTCGTGATGAGAAAGTCACGATACATCGTAGTCAAGACAATTAACAGCTGCGAAAATCGTAGAGGAGAAGGAGTTTTTCCTTTTTCATCCCCTCAGTTTAGTGTGCAAAGTAAATTATCAAAGAAGAACATATTTTTACCCTAGGTAATTAGTTAATTCACTTATTTTCAACCAAACATCGTATTCAAAAGTAATTTAAAAGCTTATTACAAGGTGCAACAACTTGTTATTACAAAGTGCGACAGCTTCATTTATTACAAAGTGCGACAACTTGTTATTACAAAGTGCGACAGCTTTTTTATTTCAAAGTGTGACAAGTGTTATTACAAAGTGCGATAGGTATTACAAAGTGTGACAGTTTTATTACAAAGTGCGACAGGTATTACAAAGTGCGATGATTATTACAAAGTGCGACAGAACAAGCATATTTTTTAAAAATCTTCCGTTTAGCTAACGGAAAAGGAAAGTCTAAGTAAAAACTGAGGAACAGAAATCTTTTGGAATAATCACTGCTGATTAGAAATTCAACTCGAGTTATAGTTCACGTCAACCCAGGATTATCTTAAGAGCGGCTTGCTGTAAATATCAACTATACCCAAGCAAGATAGAAAAATTCGATTTTCTCAAACTTTGCCATATTAAAGGGCTTTGTTAACTTGTTACAAAAATTGAACTTTAAAGTTGTTTGGAATTTCATTTTCTTGTCGAGTCGAGGTTTAGTAATTTCCTCTCACAGCGCCCGAAATCGGTACTGAAATTACACTTCTATCGAAGATTAGCAAACCAAAACGGAAACTGTACCAGAAAAAAACTGATGCATGTCATTAAAATATCATCCTTCAACGGTGATTTAAAGCTGTTAGGTCTCAATGAATTTCGATCCTGAATTTCTTATGGAATTTCCAAAATTATGCCTCGCGGAAATATCGCGTGACGTTTAATTTTGACCAGATTGGTGGGCAAAAAAATCGATCTGGTACACGGATTCACCTATCAAAACTATTATTACCGCCAAAAGTATCATTTTATCTTAGCTTTTATCGAAAATGTAGCTTGGGTAAATGAAAGGGCAAATTGTGAGAGCGTGTTGAATACAAGACACTCACGCTATTAAATTGATTGGCATGTTGACCCACCATGTTGCAAGTATTATCATGGTTAATTTACATGAAAAAGTTCAACTCTGCGTTAAATGTACATAAAAAGTCTTTTGTGTCCCTCAAATATCCGAGCGATATATTATATCCCACATGTAAGTCAATACCAGTGCGAAACGACCAGTTTTGTTACCAATTGTAAGTGTAGCGGTTTCATTTTGATTTGTTTACACAATGCCACAACCACATATCAGGTTATATAAACTGACAAACATTTCTCGAAAACTTGTGTAATACATGGGTTTGCCTGTCGAAGCTATTATTCCAACTAAAAGTATCATTTGTCTTAGCTTTTATCAAGAAACTAGCCTGGATAAATAAAATGACAAATTCTGCGAGCGTCTGCAGTCTTCAAACCAAAGTGCTCAATCTAGTTTGTTTTGACCTTCCACGCCGCGAGCACTTCCCACTATCGCAAAAGGTTATCTAAAAACTGTTAGATTGTGCATTAAATGATGTGCGATGTCAGTTTTGTCTTTGTAAATCAATATCAAGGTAAAATGACCATTTTCGTAGTTTTATGTAATGTTTATTTTAAATTGCGAAGCCCAGGAATACACGCAACTTAATGTCAGTTGAAAAATCATTATCGACAAACAGCTTGAGGAAAACTTATAATAAATACAGGAAACTCAATATCTTGAAGTACTTCTTACCTCAGTCGAGGTTATCTGCATGAGATAATTGCAATATTTTAGCAGATTTAGGGCCTGTTCACATGGCGGTGGATGATCCCGGGAAGGTGAGGTACCCCATCTACCCGAGGTCAGAAAAAACAGGCCTTCACATGCAACCCCGGGGTGCTGGGGTGAGGTTTAAAAAGCTATCGCGTGGTCGCTAAGTACATATATCAACAAAGAATTCAGAGACAATTGCCGGGATGAACATCACCCCACCCCACCTCCAGCATTCACATGGAGAAAACCCACCCCAGCTAAGCAGGTTACCCGCCTGGGCTGACCGGGGCAACCCGCCTCGGTGGGGTACCCCACTTCACATGTGAACGCAATCAAGAAATAAAGAGAGATTGTATGGAGAGATTAGTAACCCCACCTTCCCGGGGTCCCCCACCACCATGTGAACAGGCCTTTAGTCAATGCGTATACGGAACATTCATTCAAATTCAAAAACTGTTGCCTAGTTACACTATAACAGCGAAGCACAGGCTTCCCATGTATTTGTTACGCACTTTGCCCGATGCTGGAGCCTTTCCCTCATCCAGTCGAACCTCCCCTTGCAACCACCCCTAGTAAGCGACCACCTCTCTTGAGCCAAAATTCTAAAATATACTCAGTCAAATCACTATAGTTGGAACCTTTCGTAAGCGACCACCTCTTGTAGGCGACCTCGACCATTTTTAGAATTTTTTTTTTTTTACCACCCGTAAGCGACCACTTGTCACATACGTGACAAAAGTCCCCATATCTATCCCCTGTCAGAAGTTGGACAATTCACCTCTGTAACATTATGACATGTACATTCTTGGGTAGTTCAGGGGAAATGAATGTCACAATTAGAGCTGTTCTGAAATAGACTTGTCCCATTCGCCATTCGCCGTATTGGGTAACTTATCGCAGGCGAACCATCACCTTGGATACTAAAATTATACTTGCAATATAATTTTCTAAAAGTTGAAAGACGTTATTGTGGCTACTAAACGTCTGGGCCAGGCTGTTTGAAAGCCGATTAACGCCAATCCCCGATTCAAAGTTAATCGAGGTTTTCATCTCTCTCGTTAAAAATGTTTATTAATGCTGATTTTAAACTTAGGTAAAGGAAAGTATAAGTCAAAACCGAGGAGCAAATCATCTTTTGGAAAAATGCTTATTGATTAGCAATTAAATTCGAATCAAAGTTCACATTAACCCAGGATTAGCTTAATCGGGCTTTGAACAACTGGGCCCTGGAGTCACCTTATGCTAATGAGTTGAAAATTTAGACCCCTTGTGGTCTGACCTCTCGTAAGCGACCACTTCCCGTAAGAGACCACCTACGCTTGACATTTTGGGTGGCCACTTACGGGAGGTTTGACTCTAGTAACATCAAACACCAACAGAAAAGGATTCTCAAGTAACTTGGATCTCACAGTTATACGTCCGAAGGAAGGCAAACAACAATTACTCCTGTAGCGCGCGCTACACAATTACCTACCTCGGGCTGACCTTGGTGTCATTGTAACTGTTTCGCTGAGTAGCATCCTTTTTATTTTGTTTTATTTTTTTCTGAAACATTGAAAACGATAAAAGGATGACGGACCGGGACAGGGTAATACCGCGTTCTCTGCTTAAGTGCGAACACCATGAACTCGAGAGCAGAGTTCTTTTTGTTAGATCGCCGTCTAACCCCAAACAGATCACGGTGCCCGGAACAAATAGTTAGTTCAAAATGAGTTTTGTCGATATCAAACACTCCTGTAAGATAATAATAAAATACTAAATCTACCGCACTGAACGTTCCAGGCTGAAATTGGAAAATAGGGCAAAGTAACGACTCATATGAACTTTGCAAGCAAGTAATAATTTCTAGCCTTTTAGAGAAGAACTTTGTTGTACAGTGAATTTTGGTGAAGTGGCAGATTTGCTTCTTTCATCCATTAATCAGCTGTTCCATAACACTACGATCCATAGCCTAATCGGGAGGACGCCCAGCCTGCCTTTGGGTATCAGGTACCCGGAGGCTGTCTTCAAATCTCAGTACAGATATCTTCAATAACCCCCACCTCCTCCTCCTCCTCCTCGAAGATTATATTACACAAATCGGTTAAAATTTATGGATTTAAGCGACATATTCGTTCAAAGACGTGAAATGCAGATTGAAACGAGGAAAAAAAAAAAAGAAACAAACGAAAAATGAAACAAAATAAAACAACGGCAGAAAAGTCAGCTTTTATGTGCATATTCAGGGAAGGTCTCCTCGCCATTATCTTGACTTGTAAATTGAATGATTTTTTTTTGTAAGGCAAATAAATAATGATGATGATGATGAGGGTTGGGTGTGGAGAGCAGTGGGGTGGTGGGTACTCAGTTATCTAACCTACAGAGTTTGTCAGAACCAATGTGACTGTTTATAGATATAGTTTTTAATTTAGAACTCCAAGGTTAGGGAAGTACAAAATGTCGTTAAGGTCAGGGTTTGTTAATGCCCTCCCCCCTCCCCCACCAACCTCCACGCATAATAGATCCTCTACTGGCGTGCAATCGACCGTGCCAGACGTGGTTAATGCGTGACACACGGAAAGTACTGACAGATATACTTGACAAGGCATTTCAATCGTGGGAGAGTTTAATAAAACCCTTTCCCATCAACAAAAAAATTCGGAAAAGATGGCCATGATAGCCAGGCAAGCTCCAGCTAGGGTTCTAGCTAGGAAACGTTTTTCTGTAAGAGCGAAAAAGCCCTGCCGCAACCTAGAAAATCTCATCAGTGCTGGATTGCTAACTGGAGACCATAATACCCTAAAGAGTGGAAAACTGGTATACTTGCTCACATTCACACCTCTCGTCTTGAAAGGTCTGCTATATATATTTGAAGTGTAGGAGGAGAGAAGTTGTCTGTACATCTGGCCAGGCAACTACAAAATATATATGAACATTGTTTCTTATCTACTCGAGCGAGTATGAGTTTCGCTTCACAAAGCTGAAAGACTATCGGAACTGCATCCACAAACACCTCCAACAAGTTTGGCATATACACACGTAGCCATCTGTAGTAATTTATTACAATACACCAGGAGCCATAATCAGGGATGGATCCCTGATTATGCCTTCTGAATACACTAATCCAGTAAGAGGCGCGACTCGACAGCTAGACAGTTTAAAATTTGATATTTCCGGATGTTTCACTAAGCAATTAATCTATTAGAAATGAACTTTAAGATTGGTACAAGTGATGACCATGACTGGTACAATACCTGACCTGTGCAAATGGCCTTGTCAGCAGTGAGTGATTGTCTTAAAAAATTGCGTTTATTTAACATGCTTAGTTTAAAAATAAAACTAAAGGGCAGAAAGACTCAAGCGTAAAATAATTTGGACACAAAAACAACAAAGACGGACGATAGCAATGGTTAAATGCTAGGCGGTATTGGGTACCCTGTGTTCAAAAGGTAATCCGAGCAACGTGTAACAGTTTATTTACCGCGTGAAAGTCTCGTAAATGCGAGTTTTTATCCAGTGATGCAACAATATCTCGAGATAAAGGTAAGAAGTACTTCCAGATATTAAATTTCATATATGTCACCCAAGGTTTTTTGAAAACGTTTGACGATATTGAGTTATAAACAGATTGCTTGTCGGATCGTATAAGTAATTCAAAATAAAACCGCTACATCTGGCAACAAAAATGGTCGTCTCTTCCTGATAATGACTTATATAAGGAGAGATGATATATCGCTCGGAGATTTGAGGGACACAAAAGACTTTTTAGTACGTACAGTTAACACAGAGTTGAACTTTTTTTATGTAAATTAACCGTGATAATACTTGCAACACATGCCAGTCAATTAGCGTGAGTGTCTTGTTTTCAACACGCTCTCACAATTCGCCGTTT
The DNA here is from genome assembly GCF_977016875.1 of Pavona decussata. NCBI lineage: Eukaryota > Metazoa > Cnidaria > Anthozoa > Scleractinia > Agariciidae > Pavona > Pavona decussata. The sequence continues at coordinate 2,186,422 of NW_028145538.1, read as the reverse complement.
CATTTACCCAAGCTACATTTTCGATAAAATGATACTTTTGGCGGTGATAATAGTTTTGATAGTTAAATCCATGTACCAGATCGATTTTTTTGCCCTCGAATCTGGCCAAAATTGAACGTCACGCAATACTTCCGCGAGGCATAATTTTGAAAATTCCATAAGAAATTCAGGATCGAAATTCATTGAGACCTAACAGCTCTAAATCGCCGTTGAAGGATGATATTTTAATGACATGCATCAGTTTTTTTTTTCTGGTATGGTTTCCGTTTTGGTTTGCTAATCTTCGATAAAAGTGTAACTTCAGCACCGATTTCGGGCGCTGTGAGAGAAAATTACTAAACCTCGTCTCGACAAGAAAATAAAAATCCAAACAACTTTAAAGTTCAATTTTTGTAACAAGTTAACAAAGCACTTTAATGTGGCAAAGTTTGAGAAAATCGAATTTTTCTATCTTGCATGGGTATAGTTGATATTTACAGGAAGCCGCTCTTAAGGACGGTGCCAACTAGTAAAAAAAAAAAAATTTGCGCGGTTTATGATTATCCGGAAAAAGTAGATCTTGGCAAGGGCTATGGAAATCTGAAATTAAGCAACGAGTATTTAAAAAAGCAGTAAAATACAAAGCAATGTATGGCGGTTTTTGTTTTTGTTTTTTTTTTTATTTTATTTTTTAATTGAAGCTTTATTATCTCTGAAAAATGCATGGTTACCCCCAATTTTCTTTTTGGATACCGAGAGCACTTGCTAAGTTCTGCTTTATCCTAATAGTTTTAAATCACACAAAAATATCCCTGTATTAGAAGCCACCACCCATAGGAAACCCGAGTATCTCGAGATGCGCAGAACGTATGCGCAGTAGCAATAGTAGGCACCGTCCTTAATCAGGTTTAAAAAAACTGGGCCCTGATCTTCTATATATTAATTGTCTAAAAATAACAGTACTTAGAGGGATTTTTGGAAAAAAATACAAAACTCTATAAGGGAACTACGATTACATGTCCGAGCTCGGGTTTTTTTTATTAGTTATAACCCTAAAGCTAAAATTGCAGTTTAAACTGTTCCTATGGTAACCTATTATGTTGAGAAAATGACCATCACGTTTTCGCCAAAGGTTAGGCATTTATTTCATACTACGATTGTTGTTTCAACTGATAAAAGTAGGTAGTATTGGCCCATCAAAGTATAAGTGACATAAAGTGCTGGAAAATGTTGTGAGCCCCCTTAATTAAGTTAAGATAAATAAAAAGCGCATTGTTGGATTAGCATACAGGGAAAGGCATTACATTAAATGATATAACTATTTTTCACGACAGGTGGTAAAATTTTATTCTATTACAATTACTCTACTTTCTTGTTCAAATGATGATGTCTCGTCGCCTTTACAGGCACATATCATTTTCTAAGTAAATCGACATTTTCAGACAACCTACGTGTTTTATTCGTTGACATTTTTTCTTCTCATTATTCTTTATATTTTTATGTAGAAATTATTCCAAATATTGGTATACTTTCTGGGACGCGAAGTATGGGAACTGCTTCAAGTTTAATAGTGGAATGGACGATAGCAATAATAAACAGACAGTCCTGAAGACAAACAGTGCTGGACCCTCAGGAGGTGATAAACTATTAAATTGGTCATTTACATAAACTTCTCAAACTCGTTAGTAATCATAATGAGAAAATAAAAAAAATCATTACCGTAAAGGGTGTTTGGAAATACACCCAATGCAAAAATGGCTGACATTTTAATATTCTTTTGTTTGCATTCAAATTAGCCTCACCAGCCTCGTCCAAGCTAAAATATTCTTTCGATTTTTGAACTCAAGAACGAGGCTAGTGAGGCCAATTTGAATGTAGACAGAAGAATATTAAAATGGCAGCCATTTTTGCATTGAGTCTATGCGATCTTAATTTTCATAACATTTGGTGAGCTGCTGCTTTACTTTATCAAAGACGAAAGAGAGTTTCATACGATTTCCAAACGCCTCGAAATCGGTTTAACCCTTTAAGCACTACCAGTGATCGCATCAATTTTCCCCGTGTAATATCAACGCTTATTCAACCCCTGAGGATAGAATTAAGAATATGATCACCCAAGGTGAATTTTCGTGATATTTTAATAACTTCTTCCCAGAATTTTTTTATTTAAAAATTATGGGGACAAGATAGGAGAATTTGTTCTTTGGTATTAGGGGTTAAAAAAAAAAAAAGAATCGGTTAAGCCTGGTTTACACGTACGACGCAAACATAAGCATAAGCACAAGCATTAGCACAAGAAACCTACGTGTGAACTGGTGCGACGCAACCATAAGCGCCTTGTGGTTGGGCTTGTGCTTATGCTTGCGTCGTCCCTTCGTACACGTACGACGCAACGACGCAACGACGCAAGCACAAGCACAAGAGAATGAAACGATTTCGATTCTCTTGTGCCTGTGCTTGCGTCGTACGTGTAAACCGGGACGACGCAAGCATAAGTACAAACTCAAGGAAAGGAAACTGAAAGAACAGTGACAAGTTGTCAGCGTACATTCTAGTTATTCATGCGTTACCATTTTCCGCCGTGTTGGAATCAAATCTCGCTCCAAAAGGCAGCTTGGCCGCGAGATTGGGCCAATTTTTTATGCTTTATCGCTTGCGTATGTCACCTTATGCTTATGCTTATCGTGCGGGTAAACATCTTTGTGCTTATGCTTGTGCTTATACTTATGCTTGTGCTCATGCTTATGTTTATACTTGCGTCGTACGTGCAAACCAGGCTTTAGCGGCACCTCGTTTTTGCAACCCACTTCTCTTTGTTTGGAATCGGATAAAACAGTCTTCCTCGTGTTTGATAAATTACAAAATATTATAAGGCTTCCGGTGTTTACAAAGTTACAAAGTAGCGTTTATTTGGATTATTTCGCCTACAGGAAATACTACAGCATCTCCACCTTTTTTCTGGAACTTTGATAACCATTGTTTGGTTGGTTCCTTTTATCTTGCTAATAAACACAAATTCGAATATTCTTTCCTCGATTTAATGACCACGACTCAAGCCTAATCCCTAAACATTTTGTAATCATTGGTTCTTTTAACTTTCTCATACGCGGAGACTTTCTTTCAATCAAATTCCAGAGTATCTGCAGTTCAAAACTTACAATAACAATTACATTGAGTAATAGTCTCGATTTTTCATGGAAAAGGTGATAGCTCTGAGTTCAAACTGTAAAAAGTAGCGAAAATTATACTAATTTCCACTCATTTACTTGCTTAAGAAAACGCTTTTGTTACAAAACAAGAAACTAAATGCTTTGCAGACAAAACCTGCAACTAACAATCAAAACGAACTTTACCTTAAAGGATAAAGTTAAAAAGTGAGGCGCAATTTTGACATTCAGTGCTATTTTCTCTGACAGGACTTAATCTCATTCTCTTTCTCGAGTCTTCCAAATATATCTATGAGCTCACAGAAACTGTTGGAGCAAGAATTGTTGTTCAAGACCAAGATTTTAAGGTGTTTCCATATGACGAAGGTTCTGATCTCATTCCAGGGATGTCCACATCCGTTGGTTTACAGAGGGTAACTATTGCATAAACGTCAATTAGCTAACTTGGAAGCGATAATGCCAAGCCGGATAATCTTGTCGTGCTATTTATTTGCCATTATCTTTATGAAATAAATCACTGACAGTAAATTAGCCTGTAAACTGATAGCTTAAAAATTGTGGAGAGCCTGGCGAAATCCTATGCAAATAGGAAGATGTATTATGCGCTAGGACCAAACGTAAACTTAAAGCAGCCGCCAGCAAGCACGTGTTGTCTATGAGACATTAAGACAAGAGATGACTTCAATATTAAAATGTATCTTACCACACAGCGACCAAAATACTGACTTGTGGATGGAGCAGCCACAAGGGCAAAGGGCAAGGAGGGGCAGGCCAAATGAGTCTACAGGGATTCTAAACTCTGACTGAAATACACATGACACACCGTAAATTCTATTATGTTCCATGGGCCACAGGACATGCAACGGAGAGGAGATAATCTGTGGCATCGTTGGTCTAAGATTGACGATTTCAAATAAATTAATTTTAGCCACATTTCCAGGTGACATTGTGTTGGTTATATTTAAGGCATACAGCTTTTTGGCAGTTAAAGCTCCGAAGATACTTTACATTATCGTGGCTCCTTAAAAACATCAAACTCTGGTAATGTTTTTAGCTGTTTTCTTAAAGTTGGTTAAAAGAGGATGGCATTAAGCTATGAATTAAATTCTTTTAACTGCTCACACTCGTAGGAAATCATCAAGGCGGTGGATCGCTTCAATAACGGAAGCTGCAGGAAAGATGGGAATGGGAGATTTGATTACAGAGAACGGGTACGTTATCAAAGGATCTGGACATCTTTCTTCTATGTTCATCAATTGTCAGAAAAAATGATGCAAGTGCGGTCTATTACTTAGCTTGTCCAAAGTCAGTGTATAGGGTCGTTTCAACGAAAACTTAACCCTTTAAATACCAGGTGTGTGGTATTTTTTTCAATGACTTTTATGCCGATACAATGCACTGAACGGAATTCGGGAGCTCTGCGCGGGGACGCACTAGTTTGCTAAAGATGATATGATGTACAACAAATGAACAAGTCCAGATTTGGCATTTCTTGGCCACTTAAATACTGTGGCGGTTTTAATTGAAACTCAAATAAAAGTGAATTGTTTACAATGCCAATGGTAATTAAAATATCATTTTCAGCAAAGGTGGGGCGAAAAAGGCGCCCCACAGCTGGTAAGCGAAAGTACAAACATAAATGATAATCCGAAAGATGGCGAGAAGGGAGCGGAGGGCGGGAAAATTGTTTTCGCCAGGAGATATACTCGCTGTGATGGTGAAAGCAAGAGGGAATTCTTGCCAATGCGACCAGTCTTTTATACTAGCGGACAAATTAGGCTCTCCCACACGATTGGCTGTTATGTCACATGACAGACCACCATCGGATTAACAAATATGTGCCTAGACTACAATCGGTCAATGTATCGACATAAATAACATCATGCGTTGACATGATGTTTGGTTTTATGCCGATACAATGCACTGAACGGAATTCGGGAGCTCTGCGCGGGGACGCACTAGTTTGCTAAAGATGATATGATGTACAACAAATGAACAAGTCCAGATTTGGCATTTCTTGGCCACTTAAATACTGTGGCGGTTTTAATTGAAACTCAAATAAAAGTGAATTGTTTACAATGCCAATGGTAATTAAAATATCATTTTCAGCAAAGGTGGGGCGAAAAAGGCGCCACAAGCCACACACAACTGTGGCAGCCCCACCAAGACACCACTGCAGAGCTCGCGAATTGGAAACAAGAATAGCGAGTATAATATTGAATAGAGAATAATTTTGACGAATCAGTAACAGCCCATGACTGGCTTACGTCACCGCTAAACTGTAACAATACTCTGCGGATAACAGGCGCACGCAAAACGACAGAATATACGGTATGGCAGCCCATGTCTGACCCAGGGGTCTATCACGCTATAGTTAAAGAAATTGAGTTAAATTTATAAAATATGTAAGGAAAAGAATAGTTGTTTTTGTTACAGCTAAATAATTATCAATGGAAACTGTAGCAGCCCATAACCAAACCCATTGTACCAAAAAAACACTCGATAGAAGCAACTAACTAGTTGACGACAGAAAATGTAGCAGCCCATGTCTGTCCTACATGGTCGTCAGTGGGGTGTACAGTGATAACTAACTGACAACAGAAAATGTAGCAGCCCATGTCTGTCCTACATGGTTGTCAGTGGGGTGTACAGCGATAACTAACTGACAACAGAAACATGTAGCAGCCCATGTCTGTCCTACAGGATCACTCTAGTCACTGTCATTAGCATAGTACTTATAACTCTCCAGAAATGATAGCAGCCCATGTCTGACCTACATTTGTTGGAGTCATACACAGAGAGAAAAATGATAGAATTGAGTTGGTGCGTGACCTGTTCTACCTACAGTATTAGACTTAATTGGCGTGAAGGCGTTCAGAGCGTATATATAGTTTGAAAGCGTCAGATTTCCAGCGGCCAAGAGTGCGGATTTGAGCGTCCGAGAAACCCTTATCGGCCGCAAGCGAAGCAGCGCCAATTCGGAAGCTGTGGCCCTTATATCTACTAGGGTCAAGGCTGCAAAAGTGTAAACAACGAGAGAGTTCGGTGTTAAATTGGTAGACCGTAATAGGTGCGAGGTTTTGTTGACAGAATAACGGGCCCGGTAGGGCCCCTCGCGTTTGGCAATATTCTACCATTGCTTGCACGGGGCAGAACGGCAGAGTTTCCTCGCGTTCAATTAAGATTTCAAAGGGTTTCCGGTCGGTATTGTGCTTAAATGCGGTAATAATGATCTTAATCATTTGTGGTTGGCCATTGTGTACCAAAAATTTTAAATCTTTAAATTGTAATATGGAATCGACACGATCCACACTCTTAGCCGCCAGTTCACCAACACGAAAGAAGCCGTAAAAGGCTAATAAGAACATCGCGGAGTAAAGACAACGTTGAAAGGCCGATGAATTGGTGTGACGGAGAGATTTAACAAGCTCGTGCAATACCGGTCGAGTAATGGGTAAACGGAGGTCAGCCAAACGCTGGCGGCTTAAAGCTGTTGACAGCTTATGAATCAAAAACGATTTAGTTGGGTCGGAATAACCTTTGATCTTGTGAACATAACTGATAGCCGAAAGATAAGAAGAAATCGTAGAAGGTGCGAGTTTCCTTGCCGATAGGTAAGATATGAAAAGAGCTAATTGGTGAGAAGATAATGGTAGCTGGGGGGTTGATGACCCACAAAAACGTTCATAAAAAATTTGAAACGACCCCCATGCTCTCTGGTACGATTTTTTGGTGCCGGCCGTTAGAGCTGAGCCTAATAAATCCCTCAAGTGAGTGACCAACTCTCCGGTAGAAGGTTCGCTGGTACTGTTGTTGGGAATTCGTCTGCCTCTGGCGCTAGTTCCTTGAAGTTGTCTACCTGAAATCGGGAGATGTAATCGGCTTGGCTGTTCTGCAAGCCAGGAACATGCCGAGCACGAAATAAAATATTATAACGTAGGCAACTAAGAACCAGGTCACGTAGAAGAACCATTACTGACTTATGCTTAGATGTTTGCTTGTTGATAATGTCCACGAGGGCAGCATTATCGGTGAAAAATAGCACGCAGCGGTTAGCCATGCTAGTCCCCCAAATGTGGACAGCAATAACAATGGGAAAAAACTCGAGGAAAGTAATGTTGAAACTGTGCCATTTGTCAGGAAAAGCGCCGCCAAACCAGTGCTTTCCAAATATCGCACCATAACCTTTTGATGCCGCGGCATCTGTATATAATTCAAGTGTAGAAGAATTGTCCCAGCGATCTGACAGAAAAAATGCCCTGCCATTAAAATTATCTAGAAAGTCTAACCACATGCGTATATCAAGTTTAGCTTCTCTGTTTAAACGGATGTGGTGATGAGGGCGTGTCAGACCGGTGGTAAGGTCAATTAAGCGGCGTAAAAATGCACGGCCTGGGATGACAACTGAACAACAAAAATTCAACAGGCCGATTAAAGATTGCAGCTCGCGCAGAGTAACGGAGCGCTTCTTATAAAATAGATGAAGTAAGGTGCGACATTTGGTAAGCTTGTCTAGCGGCAACCTGGCCTCCTGATGCACAGAATCAAGCTCTATGCCAGCGAATTGTAAAGTGGTATCTGGTCCCACTGTTTTCTCTTCAGCAATTGGGACTCCGAGGAATTTGCACATAGCGAGAAAATGGTGTAGATCTTTGCTGCATTTATCTTTATTAGGTGCAATAAACAAAAAATCGTCCAAAATATGTAAAACGGCAGAGACATGTAAGTGTTGCGTGGCAAGCCACTCCAAAGAAGAACTGAATTTTTCGAAAATAGCACAGCTTGACTTCAAACCCATTGCTAGACACCGATCAAAATAATATTCATTCGCCCATTTGATACCGAGTAAAGGGTATTCCAACGGGTGAACAGGAATAATACGGAATGCGGACTTAATATCCGTTTTAGCCAAAAAACAACCGGCCCCGAAGTTTTTTAGAATAGAAATGGCATCGCTAATCGTAGCATAATGAACTGATGAGCATTCATCGGGGATGGAATCGTTTACAGAAGAACCTTTAGGGTATGATAAATGGTGAATTAATCTAAATTCGTTAGGAGTTTTTTTGGGAACTAAGCCAATAGGCGAAGTGCGAAAAGTAGGATAAGGGGGAGCCTTGAAAGGTCCCACAACCCTACCAGCTTCGATTTCCTTCATTAATTTTCCTGAAACAACGTCCGGGTTCTGTAGCGCACTTTGTAAATTAGGAGACTCAAAAGGAGATAATTCGCCGATGTAAGAAATTCGAAAACCGTACCGAAAGCCATTAACTAAAAGGGTTTTAAGGGCTGGAGTATAACCGGCTAATAAAGCCTCAAACCGGTCCGCTTTTACGGGCGTGACTGGTGGGCTGTCCAACACTTGGAGTAATAACTGGCGATCCTGATTTGCCAACGTTGGAGCGCTGGTGGGTTGGTGAGACCTGACATTGGCTGGCGGGATGTTTGGCATGGCATTTAAAGCAAACATGCTCATATTGACATCCCCTACATTGTCTTCCAGCGTGAAACGTCCAGCATGTCCCTTTTGGGAAATTGTTGTTGGAGGGACGAAAACGTACTCGTGGGTTTACCTTATCCGCACTGGCGGATGATTGAGGTTTGCCCCGAAAATTGGTCATTGCCCGCAGCCATAACTCCCAGTGGATCTGATCCCAAGGGTAGCTTTCGGGGGAGGATTGCCTTAGGTAGCGAAACTGCTCGTCATAAAAAAGCCAGTCCGCCGATTTCTGAGACAGATCACGCACCACTTCACAATATTTCATTAGTTTTGGGGCGTCGTCAGAAGCCTTCTCTGAATAAATGGTTACAAAAGTGTTAAAGGCAGTAATCCACTGCTGTATATTGGTCACTTTTTTTGGCGTGTGAGAAGGCTCAAGTGTTAGCTGGGGTTGACCCGAGGCACCTGCAGTGGAGGTCATTGAAAGGGAATACTTTTCACGGGGGGGAGCTACTGACAATAACGCCCCAAAATCAATGTATTCATGAGCCCAGATTTTGGCTTTGATTTTAGCACTAACTCTAGCACCTAAATTCATACCGATACTGGTAAATAGCTGACGGGGTTGATCTCCAGCACCCAAGGTAGAAAGTTGTGGATCTGTGGACTGCGTACCTGTGAGTTCTGTAAGGTTGGTAACCTCCTCGTCCACCACATGAGCAACTTGACGGTCTGGTGGACGGTCTGCTGTGGGGTGGCTGTCAGAGACATTCGCTAGGGGCTGCACGGCCAAGGCATCTTTAACGGCTGCAGAAACAGCAGCGGTAATCGTGGAGGTGAGCGCTTGAAGATTCAACTGGACCATCCCCGAGCCTTGAGGAGGCTGGGCTGGAGGAGGTTGAACTTGTAGCATGGTAGCTGGCTCGGCCACTTGCAGATCAGATGCAGGCAACGGGCGAAGACGCTTAGCACGTCTTGCAGGACCAGCAGAACGCTTCTTAGGTGGCATGATGCAGCGAGAAGAAATAAACTAAACAATAACGGATGTTAGCGGACAGCCCTAACCCACATGCAACGGAAGCGAAAGCGGGAAAATTACAACCTCAGAGGGGCCGAATTAATTAAAGTAACCGCCAAGTTTTTGCGGTATGTGCAAACAGGAAAAAGCTGTTTACCGACTGATACGACGACGTTTTGTCCTGGGAGATTAACAAAGCCCATTTTCACCAATAAATCGATAAGCTTGACAGAAATACCAGTGCATTGGACACACCTACCGAAATAGGCGATCAAAAAGGATTGTACACTCATGCGGTATACTGCAAGCAACGATAATAACCAAAGCCGGTATAAAACAAAGGCACACTAATGTACTGTGCACTCAGGTGGCTAAAATGATTAGCCAACCACAATCAGATAAAGCCAACGTGAGCAGCAAGTTATTCATATGTATGCGGCAAATTCTGCCAGCAAAAATTAGCTGAATCACGAGGCAACAAAAACACGGCTTGGTTTAAAATGTACACTGTACAAATATTTAAAGGAAATCAAGGGCTTGGATTAGCTACAAACAAATAGTCCGGCCTAGTGGTCGGCACGTGAACAATAACGCAATGACCTCAAAACGGCCCCTCTGAGACTCCGAAGAAACTTATATTGCCCCTGTCTATTTAGGTGCACACCATCACGAGCGAGAAATCTCTGGGAAGAATTCCAAAAACCCCGATGACCCCAGAAAAAGGAATAAGGGAGTGCCTCCAGGAACGTTTTAACATAGCTGTTAAGCGCGCGGACACGCGCGTTAAATACAGGATTGGATCCTAGAAGGGTTTGGCATACACAAACAAGCTTAACATTGTACGTGTCGTGCAAAATGGTTACTAACTCCTCAATAGCAGAACCCACCACTAAAGGATCAAGCCGGGAAAGATCGTTGGTTCCCAGCTGTAAGATAACTATGTCTGGCGCGAATGAAGCGACCACGGGCAGGTCGTATTGCATCGTTTTGGCCACAGTTCTACCCCCAACACCATGCCATTTGAATGTAGCAAGGGCAGTTAACAAGAATTGATGGTTAAGGTTGGGGTTTGCGGCAACAAAGTATTCTAAACGCCTAATGAATGAATGCCCAAGTATTAAAATCTTAGGATGAGCCATGCTAATACTAACCAAAAATAACTGCTACAACTTGCCTGAAAAATTGTTTTCGCCAGGAGATATACTCGCTGTGATGGTGAAAGCAAGAGGGAATTCTTGCCAATGCGACCAGTCTTTTATACTAGCGGACAAATTAGGCTCTCCCACACGATTGGCTGTTATGTCACATGACAGACCACCATCGGATTAACAAATATGTGCCTAGACTACAATCGGTCAATGTATCGACATAAATAACATCATGCGTTGACATGATGTTTGGTTTTTGACAATAAATAGTCTGAGCCACTTAATTTCTCCATAAATGGAGATGAAATAAAAATATCTGCGGTCTTAAGAAACTGTGGGCTCAGGCTAAATTGTCACGTGATGCAAGTGACGGTTGTTGTTTGTTTCGAGCGAGTGCACGAGCACGAATCTGGTAAAATCATCGCTTTATAAGTGTTTTTCGAGCCATTTTCCTCTGCAGAAACCCCCATTCTGGCATCATTAAGCTGGAATGTGGGTAGAGGCAATCCTCTGAAAGAAAGCAGAGGTGAGAGGTGATTTCATGCTGACTGAGTCGCCAAACATGCTGTGTAGCAGACATGGAGGCCCACGAGTGAAGTTGCCTCTCTGGCCGTTTTGTGGATGGATTCCATAACCTGCCAAGGCTATTTGGGCGAGTTTGGAGTAGTAAAATATTCAATGGATTCGAAATTTTGCTGGTGGTACTGGGTGGCTCGACACTTATAAAAAAACTATGAAATGCAAAGAGCAGGAGTTCTACGCTCGCGCTATGGCTGAATTACCCAGAATTCTCTTCGGGCGTAAACGAGGCAACGTGAGATACGCAAGACTGGGTCTGATAAAATGGCTGAAGTATAGCCCTCAGAAAGCGTTGAGAGGAAAACTTCCAGTCAGATACCAAGGTCTGACCTTGAGGTTTGCTGTAAATATAGACTTTTCAATTTTGAACAAATTATTTGGATTAAAAATTGACGATAAATAAGTGTAATTTTTGATGTTACTATTTGGCCGAACAATTGGCATTTAGGACTTTGTTGCCAAACGAACGGTGATATGCAGCGAAAATCGGGAGGCGTACTCGATTTGCTGGGTTTGATGATGGAAATATACATCAGCTGGTGTCATTCACACATTATCATGACGTTGTAGCTTAAGTTAAACAAGAAGCAATTCATAGAAGCCAGAACGGTATTTTCGACGCATATATGCGTTGTTAGTATGCGAAGGGTTAAGGAAGTAGCATATATAAGCTCCTGTATAATTGGTTGTGTACAGAAGATTGAGCGCATAATGTCCATATCTGGACTGTGTTACGTTACCAGTGCGTCGAATAATAAGGAATCAGTCGTACGTACATTGATCATCACGCAGTCCCCATTTGTTGTTGAAGCATTGCTGATATGTATAACTTGTTTTGCTTTCACTGTTGCAATTGATTCTGCAGGATTGCATGAGGGAATGTATCGGAGATTCTCAAATCCAAAGCTGTGGCTGTGCGGAGTGGCGATTTGCAAAAAGATCTGGATTGGTTTGTGACACTTTGATGAACCGCACGGCAGGTGTGAAAAAAAAAAAATAAATTGCCTGAAAATGAGTTGTTTCACAAGAAGTACAAGCGCGGGAAGAAGCAAAAGGATCGTGATATCTCAATCTTTCTGTGTGAACTGGTTGTGTGTGTATGTGATTAAGGCCTCTTGTAATTTCTCTGTCCTTGCTTGGTTAATTGAACCCAACTCTAATGATTTTTAACTCTGCTCTTGCATGTATTCTTTTTTGGAGGAGGGGGGGGGGGGGGGGAGGTTAGGGGTCATAATTTTGATGCAAACCTTCACTGCATTCTTTGCCATGTTAGCCCGATTACCCACAATGCTCTTGATAACTTGATAAGGTCTACCCTTGCGTCCAAATTAATGCGGAAACGGAACATTTTGAGAGTACTTAGTTGTGGATTTTGAAGAAATTAAAAGATAGTTCTCAGCATCATCTTCTGAAGGTTATACGTGAGCTGCAGTTCTCATTTGGAGAACTGTTCGTCATACGTCAAACGTAAACCAAATTGTTATGGCTTTTAGTCACAAGTAATCCGATTTGTGCTGATGAATGTTTTGCCATTTTCCTTTCTATGCTTGCGTTGTTTCTAGTTTCCCAAGAAGTCTAATAGGCTTACGCTAATCCTTCTGCTTGTGGTTGGGTGAATGACACTCACCCGAATCAGGATTGCTCTTTACCAACTTGAAAGTGAAAGGCTTTACCAGATTTTAGAAAAATGAAATATTTTAATATGGCGGATCCAAGATGGATGTTGTGGAACTGAGACTAATAGCATAATTCCCACGTCATATGTCATTATCGCCCTATTTTGAGATAACTAAAGGAATCCGCTTTGAACACAAAACAATTGTCATGGCTTAAATACTCTTGAAGTTACGAAAGAGTGAAGGACATTGTGCACCATGCTCACGAAGAAAGATAGCCCAGGATAAGGGGTTAAGATACTTTTGGTATCGATGAGAAAAATAAGTGATGCGTTTATCTCTGAATAAGTGAATAAACATCACAGGATATTATTTTTTTTATTATTATTCGAAGTTCAAATATATGTATTTCATATATTCCACTTCCATCGCTTTTTCTGTTTGTCTAGAAAAATGTCTGGGCGACTTAATGGAAAAGACCCATCTGCAAGGCTCAAAATGTGATACCAAGTGTCCACATCCCTGCAGGTGAACGTTTACGAATTATTAAGAACAAGAAGCTCGTCTATCTCACTTGTCAACTGACGCATCATGTAGAAACAGTTTTACATGTTTTATGTAACCACGTTTCAATGTACAGGACAGGTCTGAATAATGCATTCAGTATTGAACAAAGAAAACTTTTAAACTTTTGTGCGGGTTTAAACTGTCAAAGTTTTTTTTAAATAAGCTATGCTATGATCAAGCTGCTTGATAGTTTAAATTTCTTTTACCATAACTTCAATTGTCAATCATATCTAAATGGGAGGGACAGCAAGCGCTGACTTTGAGCATTAATAATGGTTTTAAATACTCTAGCAAACTCCATCAAACTTCATGATTTTTTTCAAAAATTTACGTTGAACCAATTTGATGTAGCGGGTCAGCCTTCATTGAATTTTTTTGTTAGAATGGCAATCATTTTTTGGCAGGCAGGTTTTTCAGGAAATAAAATATTTCCGAAGAAGAATTACCGTTGTACAGAACCTTTTAATTAACGTTTTAAGTATTTTTTCACCAGTTTTAGTTGCGTTTCGGTCAACTTCGCTTGTATTCGGAAGTTCTCGGGAAATGCAGAAACCTAAGATTCCCAAGATATGGCAATCATGGCGTAATTCTCTCGTCTTATGACGCCATTGCTTCCCGTAGCGGAGTCAGAGGAAACACGTTTGGATGTACTATTTGTCATCCAAGTTTTATAGTGAGAGGAGCTATGTAAGCCCTTTCCCTGGGCCACAGAAGACAATAAAAGTTCTGCCCTAGCTTGAGGGACACTTACGAGGATAAAATCCGTCCTTTCCTTCTTTGATCTTTAATTAAAGATTTGTTCTTTCTCTCATTTTCTAGCCAAATTGTATTCCACACTAACATGCACATTACAGAATGGCCCTCCGACGTTCAACGGGTAAGTAAAGGCTTGCAATTGTTAATTTTTCTGTTTAAACTGTATTGCTGTTATTAAAATTACTCATCAGTGTCACCCAACTAGGCTTTCAATACAGTAAAGGTAAAATGTAATTTTTTGTCAGCCCAGATTGTTTTAGAATTCTCAAAAAGGCTTAAATTTGTAATCAATTCTTGTTGGTTGGTCAGTGTAACTCTCTAAGGGTCTTAGGGAAATTTCTTAGCTACTGTTGTCTTTCCGAAAATAACAGCTACCCTTATTTCGCAATTTAAACGAATTTTTCGCACCAAAAGCAAAATATATTAGATCTTCCGCGCTAGAAAAGTTTTACGAGACATTTTACCAAAGAAAATTCATGTTTTAGGTCACTATTTAGTCTGAATTTTCCCGGCGACCAAAGCCTCCACCGAAACGAAAAAATGGGTGCCTTTGTTAAGATGATGACAATCTCCAGTAATGTAGAAGGATTCTTGTCATATTTTCTGTAACAAAGGGAAAAAGCCCAACGCTTTCAAATAAATCCATACCATGGATTTGAGGTTTTAAACAACATGACAATTCCAAAAAGGTTTGCTGACCAATGCCCCAAAGACCACCACTTAGCTCATTTTTAACTGCTACCTGTTATCACATACTACGGACACATAAAGTAATGTTCACGTCACAGGTATTCCTATACAGGGTTGCTATGCCACGTATTTTTCGAACATCTTCTCAAAGTTATTTTGCATTTAAATTTTTAAGTGCAAACGAGTTTAAAAAGGTTATCACAATTAGTTATTCTACCTTAATATTATGGATTTGGCTCGAATGAAACGAACTTCCACAACACAATAAACTGAAAGATATGTAGGTGATATTGTCTTGGTTAAACAGATTTGGCAGGTAAAGGGCCTTGCATAAAAGGTAGTTTACCAAAAAGGGATACGTTAATGTCAGGATAATATTGTATCCATAGGGTATACTTTATAATGAACTCGTTCAAGAGAATGCCGCTTATGAGAAGGAACGAGCAAACTTCAAAACTTTTGTCGAGTAAGTACTCATGCACTGAAAGGAGTTGATGCTTCTAGTTTATTATAAGTCAATCCATTCATTGACTTCGATATCAGGACTCCTGGACTTAGATATTACATAGAGCTATATATTATATATACATTATTACAGACTTGAATATTATATTATATATTTTTACTTTTAATCACAACTTATTATAATCGAAGTAATACACCTATTGTTTAACATATAGACATAAAATGACTTACATCGTAAATATAGTAGATAGGTAGATTTAGAATATATAGAGGATTCGTCATTTCAATACCGTCACAAGTAATATTGTTATTATTGTAATGCGCATTTGATCACCTTGTCATGGAAAAATGCGCAATATAAGCGAATATATTATTATTTCCATACTAGTTGCTCTTAAAAAAATATATATAATTAATTAAAAAAACCGTCCTTCGTCATTTTACAAGGAGCAAACATTTCCATTTAGCTTTACTCCATCTAGATAGCTGGGAAAGGGTTGCGGCGTTAAAAAGTAAAAGCCATTAAATTTTACCACGCAAAAAATAAACCGTGGCTACATTTAATTTTCTATTTAAGACTACTCCAGTGTTTTTTTTTTTTTTTTGCATTTGTTTACTTTTTTCTCTAAATTCAACGTTTTTTGTGTTGTTTAGAAATCGGAACATGGTAGGTCCAAGATGGCCACCGTATGACGTCGTTGTCGCGTCATATGGCGTTGTCAACTCATGCATGTTGCGGACTCAAGCAATGCCGGATTTTTGTGCGTATTAGTGACCATTTGGATGTCTATTGTTTTGTGTCTTTAGGGAGAGTGGACACAAATAACTAATTCTTGCACCAAATGAATTGTTTCAATTCCTTCTCCCTCTTGCAGTCGCAAGAGGGAGTAGTTCTCACGTCATATGGCTTTGTCAACTCATAATGGGGACTTTATGCAACCATGACGGCAACGCCGACGAAAACGTTACTTGAAGATACAAGTTCGTGTTACTTGTACTACTTTGCTCTTATTCCAATTCGTTCAACTTTTACAATATGGCTGAATTATCCAGTAACAATACTGGTGGGAACGGTCTTCAAGCTAGCACAGAGAATGAAAATTTACTGTCATGTGCTCACGTTCTCCATAAAACCTTGAATTTGGGCATTTCACGTTGTTGTTTGGCCGAAGATGGCGACGAAATGTATCAAAATTTGTAATGCACGTGCACAGCATTGTTTAGCTTATAAAGCCTTTTCTTTCTTGACGTTTCCGTTGCCGTCGGCGTCGTGTTTTCGTAAAGTCCCCAATGTTGCGGACTCACGCAATGAATTTTTGCCGTATGTGTGTTTTGTGTCTTTAGGGAGAGTTGACACAAGTAACTTATTCTTGCACCAAATGAATTGTGTCAATTCCTTCTCCCTCTTGAAGTCGCAATCTTTTAATTTTCACTTGGAAATGACCTTTGTGTGACTCGGTACATAACATTTTCTGCATTGTAGAACGATTTAGATCACATTTGAACGTCACGATTCTCTTTTGCTGACGGTAGCACGTTATCATCAAAACCTCATTATAAATGAATTGACAGAACATTGATTCCACAACTGCACTTAATTTTTGTAGAGAAAATTTCCTTCAAGTGCGAGTAATGTACGAGAGGATAAACTACAAGGAAATACAAGAGGAAATGACTTATAAGGTGAGGAAATTTTAAGTTGGCTGTATTCTGGGACAGCATTCGAATCCGAGGTGCCATATATTTTTTTCTGCTGCGTGAGAGAAGTTCACTTGAGGTGAGAAATAGGAGGCGTCTGCTTGGATGGAACGAATTCCGATTGGCTCATACCGTTTGTGTGATTCTGAATCCATCGCGTCCACAACAAAGACTTTCTGCCTAGACCTATCTTAAGCCATCTCCAGATTTCTCTCTCCGTATAGTTTTTTCCCTAAGCCTCGGAGTCATGTAAGAATTTTAATATTTCAAAATTGACCTTTTCTTTTCCAACAGGTGCAATTTTACTTCATTCAAAGTCTCCAAAACCTAAGCTTCCTTTATTAATTTTTGACATTAATTTGAATGAATTGACCATGCTGTAATGCACGTGCTTCACAACAAGTATCGATCTTATTTTTGAGGCTTAAGAATCATAAGATCAATGAGTGACAACATATTAGAACATGATGAAAATTTTTTGACTGCCCTTTTTTTTTTTAAGAAACGCATCACCTTCTTAAATGGAGGATAATTTACTGAAATACTCTATACGCTACACAAAAATACTATATTACACAAAAATAACAAGGGATATAAAAAAAGAAGGGTTATGCATGGGTTAAGCATATATATGAATTTAAAACTGGCTAGTGCACACCAACACAGGAAAATATGGAAAAGTTGTCCACCAAGCTTCGTCATGTTCGCATTTGTAGTAAATTCTATTCTTTTTTCCTTTTCTAATATTCAGGCTGTCAATTTGTTAGCTGACATTGGTGGCCAGCTGGGTTTGTGGATCGGCATATCAGCGCTAACCTGCTGTGAAGTGCTGGAGTTAGTGTTAATGTTGGTGCAACGAATGTTTAGGAAAATGAAAAACAAACGTCGAAAAATGGAAACTGCTTTTTAAATGAGAGAAACGACGTCATACTTGGAGATATGTCCAGAAACAGCACTCCTTTGAAAAATTAACTGTGTAATCTTGTCAATGTTTTTTAGTTTCTCGAATTCGCCAAAATCGCATGCACTCTTTCAGATGACTCTAAAAAAATCACGTAATCCGGAAAGTAACGCCGTAGCCAACGAAACACTCACTGAGTTGGCTATGAGTTCATGGATTACAAGATTTAATTATTTTTTTGCGGAATAGCTTTGTTATTACAGAGAGTATTACCATCTTACAAAAGGAAACTTTTCCGGTAAAAGAGCATTTTTTTTCACCATATATTTCGCGTAATTCGTAGGAGACAGTAACAATCACATTAATTGGATGTGAAAATATGCGCCGGCATTTGTCCAAAAACATTACATGTAACGAAAAGCGAGTAGTTTTCTGGGACAAACCTCGAGGAAAACTACGAACAGCCAACGTTCAAGTACAAAGGTCCTTGTGTTAACGTTAAAGGCCCAGTTTCACCCATTCGGCTTTGCAGCCGTTTGTTATTGTTTACAAGCGCTCCTATTGTTTAGTCTTGCGATCTGATTGGTTTACCAGAAAGTTCACGCTGCGATGAAAGTCCTGGCCTATTCAAAATAAATCAGAGCAGCAAATCGGACTGATTGATTTCGTGTCAGTCGCTCCGATTTATTTTAATCTCTGCATCTATTAGAAATATTTACTCTCCAAAGCGCTCGAGTTCTTTGTACTCCTTTGTGTAAAATTCTCGGCGAACGAAAGTCGAGGGTTTGCTTCGTTTTTCTGCATTCGTTCCTTTGAGCGACGCGGCTGAACAGTCGAACAGTTACAGCCGGCAGCCTTCAACGTTAAATAGTTTTTGTCCGAAGATTTTGATTCTAATGTTGTATGAGAAGGACAGTAATCTTAAAGGGTCCTTTCGATTATTATTGAAGTTGACATGAAAAAAAATTAACAGTGCTGGACCCAATGTTAGCTCAGTTAATATCGCTTTCAAACTTATAGCGCGCTGCGCCAAGCCGGTCACTATCATGAAATTATTTCTACCTTTAACGATATAGCAATGATGCAACGAATGCTGCAGCGTACTAAGCAAATGAGTTTATTACGTCTCTTCGCAACGCTGTTTTCATGAATCGGGAGAATAAAATCGAATGGAGCTAATAAAACTTACGAGTTATTTTCAGACATCGGAGACATCCGTAAAAATCAGAAACATCGCTACAACAGATACATGCATGGAGACAACAAATCCTCCCGCTTCTTTGTTTCAGAGTAAAAGCTATGCGAAAAGTCTCTGACACGAATATATTCCTTCGGAATAACAACTGTACAACTACATTGTCAACTTCGAGATGTTACTTAGAAGCGACCAACGATTTTCCGATTTTCCTAACCACACGTGCACGAAGACTGTTCTTGAAAATATTCAGATAAATAAAGCGTGAGGATATTATACAAAGCTTAATGACACGAAAAATAGTGATATTTCAGGAAATGAGCTCGATTAATGTGGATTACTTTCACTATATTCAGTGCTCGTTGGTAATTTTCTGAATTTTAGACTGTGCGAAATTCCGCTCGGCGCGCCATGGCTCTTGGGTGAACATGGGCCTTTAAAGCTAAATAAAGGCTACCGTGCTTATTTTCCTTTGCATATTTTAGCTGTAAGCGTATGCTGTGTGATGATAGCAAGCGAGAGTATTCTTGTTGCCATCCTAGTGATTTCCGCAACCGTTTTCGACAAGAATGTGATGTCCTTGTCTGTTTCAGCAGCGAAATGCTCTTCCATCTCGACATTTTCCAGTAATGTCTGGCACTGAAGCAGCTGAAGTGACTCACGACATAAATAGGTGGTTGTCACTTGGTGGATATCATCCGAGAAGTTATATCAAACACGAGACACAGTGTTTCATAACATATCAAACACCGAGAAGAAAGTTGAAAATACGACGCGTAGCGGAGTATTTTTGACGAACTTCGAGGTTTTTGATATTGTGACGAAACACTGTGACGAGTGTTTGATATAACTTCTCAAACAAACTGATTTTGAAGGAGAAATTAAGGATGCAAAACAAGGAGTTTTTCATCAGATTTCTAAACACGTCACGGTGCATGATTTCCTTAATCTCGTACCCCGATCTCAGTCGTCGGATCGGGTCGAAATGTGAGATCTGGTAAAGTTCGATATAACGCCATTTCTGGTTGGTTACCAGAATTAAGAATGCCTCATTCTAATCTGCTCTGTGATTGGCTCTTTCCTTCTGTGTTTGGTTTTCGCTCAGTTCGGGGAAGAAACAAAAACACGGAAAAGTTTTCGCTCCGATTAAGATTGTCATGCGACGTTTTAATACATACATGCCCTTTGTGTGGGGAGAGAACAGTGAGAAATTGTTTTTTCGGAAGACAGCAGCGACTTTAGCCGAAAAGAGTTTGCAGTAACGTTCAAACGGCCTTGCCAAATTACACAAGTTTCCAACACGATGGATATAAGCTTGCTTACTTTTGGGGATAAAATGGAGGTAGGTCATATATTTTTTTTTTGGTATTTCTTGACAAAAAATGATTTTTTTTTGAAATGATTATTTATTTAGTAAACGCAAATTAATTTCCCCAAAATACTTTACCTTGAGTTCCTGAACACGCGCGCCGCATTTGCTAGCATATTTTCAGTTTTTGTCTTCTGCTAAAAGACTATTTTCCTTCTATAAATTGAACTGGACTTTGAGTAAGAGACTTCATAATATAATATTAGTCCTTTCAGACCAGTGTGCTTATTCCTTCAAGATCCATACAACATCTCTCATAGGACTTTTGAGAAATTGATAGAGTGTCCACACAATATTATTATTCATCTGGTGAGATCAATATCCCTCCCACCCCTCAGCTAAGAGAAATGAAAAATGTCCGACTTATGACCGCCAAAATAATAGTAATGAAACCCGTACTACAACAGAGAACACCTTGTCTGAACCGATTAGGGCTCTTTATGTAAGTGTAGTTAGTTTAATTTTATCCCCTCTCTCCCACCTGCTGAGTTAAAAAAAATTTGGATCCAAAATAGAAAACTAGCCTTCCTCTAAAATAAAAATGGGGACATTGGTTTACATGTCTGCACCACCTAATGTTTTGCAGGTCTATGCTTGTGATAGGCTTTAGAAAAGAAGTAGTTTTAAAAGGAGGACATGCCTCTTTGGATTTGACATCACTTATAGTTTTTAGAATCTTTTTGCCATTGTTCTTTTCTTCAAGATGGGGGAATTTCTCCATTATTTTATCATTAGTATGGAGTCCTTGAAGTACTAAACACACTTCATTTACTACTTCCATTGTTAATCCTTAGCACATTCTCTGATACAAATAGTTATCACTGGCCTCAGTTTCTCCTTTATTTCTTGTTAACTCTGCCTTAATTTCTTCCACCTGATTTCTAGGGAGAAGCAAGTTCCTAAAGTTCCTATCAGTGATGTGAATATCTTCAAGGGCTAAAACAGCTGGACACAGCTCAACACATAATTAAGAGCAATGACAGTCATTTCGGACAACAGATATCACAACAGCTGCATTTCTCACACAAAAGCCAAAACCAAAGTGGTTATAAGCAAAAATTTTCCCCTGCACAGATTTCTGGGGTATTTACACTAATCTGTCATGGTGGGTTGCATTTCTTCAATATTTACACCAATATGATTGTTGTTAAAGTAAAGTTTTGATGTAGCAGGCTTCCCATCTCTTCCACTTTCTTGGAAAAAACTTTCCATAGTTTGCGGAAGACCAAAATGAATAAATTATTATCCTTCCAACACAATGAGAATCAAACCCCATTCCCAAAGATTGTGGCAAATAATATTCATTGTCAGTCTGTAGAGAATGAGACTGAGCCAAAAGTGCATTTTGAGGAATTTGGGGAGTAAGGTAGAACTGGTGATCCCCAAGCCTTCCACCCAAAAAGGCACCCCCAAATCCACACAGTACTAATGATGAGTAAATAATAGGCTGACAGGCTTAATTTTTGACATTGGTGGTGATAAGTTCATCTGCTATGGGCAAAAATATTTAATCAAACTGGTCAACATTACTTTGTGTTAAGATAGGAGGGCCTTTGTAGTACTCCATAAATCTTTCATATTCAAACTTTGTATGATTGTGGTTTGGTTGTTTTTCTGTTGCTGTTGTTGTCATGACAACAATCTTCGCTGTAGGGAATACTGAGGAAAGTGTTCCTCGTTTGCTGTACTCTGAAGTTGTGCCCCCTGAACAAAGATGCAATTAATTAAGAAAAAACTGTAGTCATTCACTGGGATGTTGTTATTCTTTCCATTAGAATAAGACAATATAATTACCAGAAAATGGATAATGAGAAGGCTGAATAAAAAGGGATTCTCAAGTAACTAAGCCCTTTTTGACGCATGGGGTGGTGGAAGGACGAAGCATAAAAGAAGCTGCGATAATCACCAACAATATGGCTCTGTATTTATTAGCTTTTAACCTTTAAGCCTCAGTGTCAACATACAGTTTCTCCTTACTGGTCTCTACATGTCCATTTTTCATAGTAGCATTATAGGGAGGCTGTTGAAATATCAAGAAATTTCACCACTGGTGATCTCATGACCTCTCCTTGATTGTGTATTGATAAATATTAGGAGAAATTTTGATACTGATCACTACTGGGGCTTAAAGGTTCAAGGTTCACTGTTCTGATATTTTTTGTGTACTTGTGTGAAAAGTCCTTGAACATAATTTTGTGTTGCTGGTCTTAATATTAAGAAAAGTTAGGACCTTACATGGGTGCAAATATCAATACAAGAAAATTTTTTTTGCTCAAGGAATTGGCATCAACAAGGAATTTTCATCCAAGACAGACACTGTTTTCAAAGTTTCTTTTCCCCACCACTTCTCTACAGTGGGTTTGTGTCTGACAGTTTGATTAAATGTTGTTTCCTGGCTATGGAAGGCCATGGTTAAGGAATACTTAGGAATTCATGGTTACTGAAGATCAGCTTACTGTGAAAGCTGTTGTTTTGCTGCAGAAATGGGTGACAGTTCATTAGAACACACAGACATGCACAGGAAAACAAATAGTGGAAATATTTTTTTTATTTGTTTTCTATTTATCTGCCATTTGCTACTTTTATGAGCCCAAAAGACCTTCACACCTTCCTATTATTATTGTTATTATTTTTTTTGGCTGAAATCAAGGATCCCATCAGAGGTGAGTGTCCATGCACCAAGATAGCTGCTTTGGACATAAAGAACCTTGTATTATTCTTAGTGTATCATCCTCTATGCATGTACAAATAATGCAATGCTCAGTACAACAATGATTATTTAAGCAGCTCATTGTGCCTTGCAAATCAAGTGCAGATAATGACCTTTGTTCTTCATATCAAGAGTCAAATATTATTAGACTTGTGTATTATGTGGTTCTAATTTTCGAGTCTGTGGACTCCTATGTGTAAAATTATAACCTTTATTAACTTGTCATCAAAGAAGCAGTCGAGGGGGCATGTCCCCTAAACTTAACATAAATTTCAGGTGAAAATGTTTCAAGTGTTATGTGATAAAGGTGAATCAAGAACCACTGAAATGGAAAGCTCATCACTACCAAATAAAACTCTAATGGGAAACTCATAGGGACTTGCTCTGTTTGCTCACATGTTGCAAGTAACCAAACATTCTTCAGATCCCAAATCCAGATGTGGTACCTCCATTTCCCAAAAGAAATTCAAACTTCCATTTTTGAGAAAAAAAAAACCCTTTAAAACAGCAAGGGTGTACTCGGTATTTTAATGTTGGACATAATTGGGCGCCTACCATTTACACAGACAGGTCTTTCTGGTTTGCTGGTATATAACCAAGACAGTAGCATGGTGTTAGGGCTAGGATGGTTCATGGTTCATTTATTTCACACTATTTACACAACATTAACATAGAAAGAAAAGTATTACAACAAATGATTACAAGATAAAAATAAATACAGTACAAATTATAAAATGTGTGTGGTGGTCAAAGTAGCAAAGGCTTTCTAGCTGACCACCACCTACTTTTAAGTAAACAAAGAAATGACACTGAGCTTTATTGAGATATTAGAAAATGTAGGAAATGTTTGTAGAGCCTAGGATGTACAAGAGAGAATTACATTTGTGTAAATTAAGGTATGTTTGAGATATACTGAACCGAGCAAGAAATCTAAACAGGACAAGCTTAATAAAAGAAGAACAAAACAATAAATAAATAAAAACAAAAAAAAGCAAAAAAACAACATAAAAACAAACAAACAACAACAACAACAACAAACAAAAAGAAAGGAAAAGGACAACACATCATCAGCAGCAACAGCAGCGACAACAAAGATCAAAATCTAAGCAGACATTATTATTATTATTATTATTTTTAACTCTATTATTATTATTAGATAGTTACATACTATTATATTTGATCATTAAACAGAACATATATTATTTGATTGACAAGAGATCAGGTGGGTCACATAAAGTTTCTCAAACCTGTTAAAAGTTTTTGTTTTTTTCAATGCCATGGGGACAGTTTCCCATATGACAGAAGCAGAGTACTTAAAAGTAAATTTGCCTATGTTAGCTAACTTGTGGTCGGTGGAAATTAAGCTTGGCAGAATTTCTGGTGTTATAGGAGTGGACAGTTGTTGTAGGTAGGAGGAGGCCCTGTTTAGCTGGTTCATATAAAATTATATTATTACAGTGACCTTGAGTTGTGTCCTTTGGCCTGTAAAAGAAACCTGCCGCATTTACACAATCCATTTGGTTTGGAAATTTAAACCATTAACTTATGGAAGAAGGAGAATTTGTGTGACCAAATCAGCTGAAAGACTACAAAGAGAAGAAATAATTTTTACGTATCACTGGTAGACCACAATTTCTGAAACTTTGCAAATGAAAATATGACATGAACCATTTGACTTTCCAATGCGAAATTTAACACCAAGATGCCAATTAGTAACTCTATTGTGCCTCATCTACAACAACGACCACAAAATTTTTCTGATAAAGCTTCGACAACAAAAACTCCCTGCACTGTCTGTTGCTACCTTTACCTTGGGGTGCACAAAAATTATGTGACATTTCCCTGCCTGTAAATTACAGTATCTTCAATACAGTTACCATCTAAGGCGAAAACTGGTACAGCTTACTCCGGTTGACTTAAGTCTTTTTAATTGATCGTCGATAAGCGCGTTGATCTTGAGTGGAGAAAGCACAATTACGATGGATTTGTTCTTGGAACAGTTTTCATTACAAAGATGGTCTAGATGGTCACAAAGGGTAGGAACTAATCTCAGTAAAAAAGTGATTTACCGCGCTTGTTGATTGATATCTCTCCTGTTGCCTTTTTCGTTTTGGTTTAAGTTTCAAGTTTTGTTGTCCTCTCGACCGAAGAACGTTCCGAAGAGCTCCCTCGAAAGCGAAAACCTCACCAGGAATGATCACAGTTACGAGCCGGCGGCCATTCAGCACGGTGGACAAAGGATGATGGGCAGGCCCGTATTCCGGGCCTCAAATCGAACTTTACCAGATCTCCCCTCCGCCTGACCGTGGGAGATCTGGGTACGAGATTATGATTTCCTTTGTCTTTGGCTTTTGAATTATTAATGAGTTTGAGAATATTGCAGGACATTTAGTGACGCGTGGCGCACTTAGAGAGAGAATGTCCCTGAAGACCGCGTGAAATCAGTAAAATGTAGAACATGCTTCAAAAATTCAAAATCCTCATATTTCGCTCAGAGATACCCTATGATAAGCCAACAAACGTGATACATTTGACCAGAAAGTCAACATTACAAGTTTACCTTGCAAAACGTGTGGCTGTAGATTGCTTTTTATCGCCACTATCTCTTCAAAATTGTTATCTTCCCTTCGACCATGTTTACTAAAGCACACAATCAACAACCATACGTATGACTCCTGCATGAAACATTACAGTGCCTGACAAATATTCAAACATATTTGAGTCTCCACACAGCTATAGAAAATAAGGTAACTCAATTGTTCGATTAAGAACGATGATTCAATTATCTATAGTCGCAGATGAAGAAATTTTATAGCCCGAAGACGCACACAAGCGTAATCTTCTGTAGAATGATTAAGACGATCATGTCTGTCACGCAATGAGACCGAGCGCGCAGGACACCCAACAAAACTAACAACTAGATTATATTTTTATTCCGCGGCAGCTTTTCTGCGTCTACTGACTTCAAACTTAAAATCCCCTAGCTGATATGGTACTAAAGCTTTTAGGATGGGATTTTTTAGTACTTTTTTTACAAGCAGATTCTTTGTACATCGTTCACCCGCAGTGGACAGAATGGTGCCACTGATGTCAAATGGGCTCACCATGTCCAGCTTAATAGCCCGGCCTTGCCTGACGTTATCGACGAGACTAAAACAACAAAAGAGAACCGCATTTAAAGGCTGTGACAATTACTTCAGAAATTTCTTTACGATAAGAAAGTTCGCGCGTTTTGTAAGCTACGCTCAAATAAACCAATCATTTATTAAAATCATCTTTTACATTATCCAGATGTACACTACCCGCGTTTAGCGAAAGCTATTCGAGGCGGGTGCTAAGCACTAAGATTTGCTTGGAATATTGGTTTCGATAACAGAGACTCTAATTCGATTATTTGTGTTTGTTGACAAGTTGAGTTTGTGATTTTCTCTACTTAGAGCATGCTTTTTTTCGTGCAGAAGTTAAAAGCCCCAGACTTATTTTTATATCTTTGAAAAGAAGACCATTTTCACTAATCACAACCTTAATCTCAAGTGCCATGGGAAAAAGTTTTCTTGAAAAATTGCTCCAAAATGAGATTTTTAAACAATGAAATATTGGTGGTTTAAGTAAACAATCCTGGTTTTAGACTTGAATCACTTTCCAGTGTCTCTTACACAAATATACCAATTTGAAAAAAACCGTGCTCCATTTTATGACGGTCGGCGCCCGTTACAGTTTTTGAGAATTTTCTGGAAAATAAAAGCAAAGCGTAACATAAGAAATACACCGCGTTTGTTAACTCATTATAGAGTGTTTCTGAGCGAAATATGAGGGAAGTCAATTTTTGAACCCTGTGCCACCACTCACTCGGTCATGAAAAAAAACAAGGCATTCTTAAAATGGCGTTAGTGTTACAGTCCTCGGGCTAAAACCAACTCAAGGGGGTGTCAAAGTACAAACAACGAGTTAACAATGACAATAATATTACACACCAAACACCTAATAAGAAATTTATCATCCAACTTAACCTTTCATCGTACGCAACAAACAAACCTGAGAGAAAATTTTTATCAATGTACAGGACGAGTGCACCATGGTAGCGAACCTGAATTTCACTGTACAAATATAAACATGTAACTTAACGATTATAGCATGTTTTGTTTTGGTTTGTCCGTCTCGTTTCGTGCGTTTTTCTAACAGTGTAAATTACAGTTGGATAATAAGTAAACTGTACTCAGTTTGTAAATAAGAAGAGCGTCTCTTCGCTTCATCATTACATTATCCTTTCTCTCGATTTACATTTATGTAGCATTTTATTGTATGCATATTCAAACTATGATGAGCTTCTGACATACCGCTAAGTAACGAATCATAAATAACAAATGCCCCTGATTACCTAATTATAGTTTTTTTAGCGAGGCATGCAGATTTCCCTATTAATATAGCTTTTTAGGAAGGCACACGGTAAAAAAATTATCTTATCATGAGAAACGAGATAGCAACACATCTCAATTGGGGAGGCACGCTCCATAGTAGTCTAGTTTGTAGATTAATTTCCCATTGATTGTTTTCCATATTTGGTATCATGAGCCCTGTCAATAAGCATACGATATTGTTCTCGTTTATGAGTGAATTTTAGAACCATGGGAATTTTCATGAGTGCCTTACGGTTTTTAAATGGTAGTTGAAGCTAGTGTAATAAATTTATCTTGGAGATCTCAAGACATGCAAGTTGTCGGTTCTAATTTGTTGTTGCGGACTTCTAACCAAAAAATTGTTTTGCACGTACTATTCACCTAATAAGTTTCATTCCCATAACAAAACAATAATGTGAGGGTCCAACCACTTTCTGCCATTTTGACTCGTGGATTTTCGGTTTTATCCATTGAGAGTCAAAATTTGGTGATTCGCCAGAGTCATGTACGTGTAACAATAGCTAGACATCCCCACGTTGTGCACGTTACTTCCTTATTTCACTTCGTTTCGTATGAAACTTAAAACAGTTATTTGCAGGCTAGACGTCCACTCTTGACACCGTGATTGTGGTTTCACAGGGTAAGTGGGTGTTGTTTCCACAAGCGTTTGTTTTCTAATTATGTGTATATTGTGTGGTGTGACAAAACAGAAAAAATTTAAGCAAATGCCTTCCACGGTTGTCTGGTGCGTTTCTTTCGTTTTCCCGTGCGAGAGTGTGATTTAGCAGAAAAACTAACGCGGAGAGATTTCGACGTTTCGATGACATCCTGTCATCATTATCAAGAAAATGAAGAAAATTGGATTTTGGTCAGAATTGCAAATTGAGATGTTAGTAAACGAGCTCTTCCGTCTTTCTGTAAAACACAGGGAATTTTGTTTTCCTGGGAAAAAAGGAAGCCAACTTCGTTGAACGAGAATCCCAAACCCAACTTGTTTACTCGATAGATTATTTTTCGATACTGTGCCATTTCCTTTCCGGTCAAAAAAATTGTTTAGGCAACGATAACTACAACTTTTACATAACTCACCTTAAGACCGTAGAGTAGCAATAGCTCACAGGAAATGGATTCGAGAGAAAAGCTTTTGGATTAATAACTGGATGCAAGGTACTTGACGAACAATTAAAAATGCGGTGTACCCTGACTTGTTGTTAATTGACAATAAATTGCAAGCATATTATAATGAAGACAAATGTGAGCAGTAACGATAACGGCAAACTGGAAGGTTGTAAAGCGATGAAATGCACCGTTTCCCTGCGGAACTGTGTTGCTCTAAAATCGATAATATTGTATATGAACGCTGGGTTGTATTTTCTTCCAAATACACAGCTGGGCTGGAATGTGATATGATTTGCTCAGGAAAAATCTAATCTAAAAATAAGACATTTAATTTAAAAAGGGTCCATCATAAACAACAACAAAAAAGAAAAATCATTCGGATTTGTAAAATTTTGGTCTTGCCGGATGCTAATTTTTGGTACTTTCAAGAAATTTTTAAATTTCAAGGAAGCTCGCTACAGGTTTTTGACCTTGTAGTGTAATGTTGTACATCATTGTTTTGTGTTTTGCGTTATTGATTTCTAGGCAAATTATCCGATGTAAACTTAGACTTGGGAAAACAAGGGGGCCTTTCATGCGACCAGCGGAATAGAATAGAAAGGAATTTCCGAAGTAATAATTGAAAAATTCTATTTAACTTCATCGCCACGTTGTCCGAATAACTGAGTCGGTCAAATTGAATGGTAAGCGATTTAAATGTAACAAGAAGCTACAGACAGCTTGTACTCGGGGTTCCTTTAACATTGGTATTTGTACGTTGTAATTTTTTAGCTTCTAGTAATAGGCGAAAAGCGGCTACATGATGGCAATGAATGGTATGATTTCTTACTGCGGCAGTATTGTTACGAGTTAAAACGAAGGCTTATTTAATAACTGGATATACATGTGTGAAGTTCTCTATTTTGGCTGGATGCTTTGGGGGGACTTTTATTGAAAGGTGACCAGGGGTGCTAGTCAGACATTTGGAAAGGAACCCCTTAGAGGTACCAGAATCTCGTTTGGTGGGCGTGGATGAAATTCATTTTCACACCTACAAGGTAACGATTAGCAAACAAATATTTTTGTTATATTTTTGTCTTTTTTAATACCCCCAAAAGGTATCAGGTTAGGTTCAAAGGGGTGCCATACCGCTAAATGTAACCTCTTAAACAAACGTTGAATACCAACGTCACTTTTGTAGCCCCGTGGATTTCATGAACTGAGAAATGTAAAAATTTTCCCTGGATAGAAGTATCTTCGCTTCTAAGAAAGAACGATGTTAACTGGTATAGGTGTAAAAATTGAAGGCAGATACATGTCTAGGTTCATGAGGATTCCCTTGATCTCAGGTCAACTCTATGAATAATTCTCCCTGCTGTCCACTAATAAAGACATTTTTTAAAACTATTCTCTTTTTAAACTCAACACTTAAATACAAAATATATAAACCATAAGTGGGAAATTTGAATTGTCAATTACCACACTGACTTTAAATTGTCATTTCAGCATAAATAAAGGGAACGCAACTGTGACTTGCAAAAGCAACATGTGAACCAGATGAGATTCTTTGCATCACAAGGAAATACAATGACTGATCTGGAAATAACAAACTAATCAACAAAATTTTGAATTTCTTCAGTTCTAAAATTGTTACATAATATTTGTTTAAAACGTGCAACCTTTTATCAAATTTCAAGTAGTTTTAATATGCAAAACGTAAATGTTTACTCGTCGCCTTCCCAAACGCAAGCTATGAATTATTAAAAACACACTAATTGATAAAAGCTTCTTCAGCCATTTTATTTAAATAAGCAATACATATGCTTTTAGAAGTAAAAAAATATATATTTCGATTTTATTGATTATATGCAAACACGCATGTCATTTTTGCAGACACTTCGCTTGTTCAAAGCGATCGCTCGGACGGGTTTGCGAGGCAATTAGAGAAGTTAAAAACTTTCGGCCCAAATGATAAAATCACTTACACTGCTGTTAAAGGCATGTCAACATTTGAAACAAAACAAAAATTACGGCACTGTAGCGTTTTCTCAGGTATTGCAAAATCCGTTTGAAGTCGGAGGTTTGGTTTCATGACAGGCTGCATTGGACTTATCTCATTAAGTGTTTGATTGACGGTTGCTAGCCAGCGTGTTTTATCACTCATGACCATCTTGTGTTTGTGTTGAAGAGATTTTGTATTTTCCCCCGTATTTGTTCATAATAAGTTGCGTTATCGCCCACCTTGGACTTTTAAAGCATTAATTTCGTGTTCTTATCCGCCTGTTGTTTCGCCTGAATAGAACCGGCGATCGAGTGTTTCGCCTTCGTTTTCGTGTGGAAGAGCTTATGCAATATTTGTTCAATCTCTCTCCTCTCCAAAACAAAAGACAATCGGCACATCTGGTATATATATTTCGAGAAAGCGAATGCCAATTTTGCCACATTCTTCTTATTTGCAATATAACTAGTACGAAAGTAGTTTTAAAGAAAAATATCCCTTGGCAGCAAAGACAACGGGAACGTCTGCTCTTCAGTTTTTCGTTCGATCATTCTTTTCTCCGCGCTTCCTTATTTATTAATATTCTTCTAGAAGGTAGAATTTGAGAATTTTCACGTCAAGAGACTTACTAAATAACTGAGGCAAATTTAAGCAAATTACAATGCGTGTCTTTGATTGCTTTGTGCCAAAATAAATGGCTTGGTAACATTTAATTTTTTTTTAACAAACAAAGAAACAATACAATGATTGCTTCACTCAGTCGCAGGAGTGCTCGATGCAAAAACATGCAGAGTGAAATATAAATTTAAATTTAAATTTAAATTTATAATTTTTTTTAGATATTTTCATCCAAATGTACTAATCGCGTACCTAACAGCTCATGGTGTTGTTAAAAATTCCTTACAAATTCCCGCCCATGGGCGACTTTACATTAAACGCCAAGTACACTTGAGGAAAGGCAAGTCAAGTAATGTTCTCATTACGTACTTAGCCAATCAGTAGGCAGTAAGGTCCGTTTAAACGGTTTCAACATTTGACCAACATCTGTCCAATTTTGATGTTGCGCAAATGTTGTACAAATGTTGAACGGAGTGTTCAAACCTCTTCAAAACCATTCAATATTTTCGAGAACAAAGAAAATTTTCTATAGATGTTGAACGAAAGTCTAAACGTTTTAAATTTGATTCAATACACTTTTAAAAATGTTGGACGACCTGTTCAAACGCCCCCAACATTTGGACGCATGTTGAACCAATTGCTGAGACCGTTTAAATGGCTCTTTAATTTAACTTCTGGCCTCAAGAATATATTTTTTAGACGCATACCAATGTCGTTATGAGCATACAGCAAAGATTATTGTGGCTGTCACATGACTAACCATGCAATCGGTATATTTCCGCTTTGTCTACTTTAGCCAAGCCAGGTAGATTTTCTTCTCCTACCTTTTTTTGAATAACGGCGTATGGTCATGGTCATGGTCATTTTTGCTGTTAGCCGTTTGCCGCAAACGTGGTGCTTAAGAGCGCGTGCACACAAAAATCGAACATTGTGCGGCAAACTTTCAAATTTTGAAAATAGCTGAAACTTTGGCTATTAGTAGTCCATATTGAGTTATTCATTGCTATGTGGTTCATTTGTGAAATAACTTTTTGATTCGACAGAAAATGACGAAGATTGATTTCATAGCCAGACACGACAAAATTCGGGTTGAAAAATCAGTCATTTTGAAGCAACCCACTTGCCCTACTGATAAAGCTAGAAGACATCTATTTGTTATCAGCTTGTTCTACAACCTTTTCAGGTTTTACCTTTTAATTCCCATCAAGATCGATCGAGCTTGTAATACTGAGACCGACCAGAAAAAAAGGGACCCGTTACTCTATAAAAATCGCTTGCTAAATTGAAAACATAATTTATCCTACTACCTTTATCACAAATCAAATGAAACTGTAAGAGTGAAGTAAGGAGGAAATGTGCTTTCAACTAGAATTAAAAATTTTCTGGGGAAACTTAATCGTGCTCTGTGGAACAGCGCTCAAAATCTGACAAAATCGCAAAATTAAACCGAGATTGGGTGACGCACCGTGACAGATATTGCAAACGTATTTCGGGAAACATTCAGACCTAACCGGATGAAAATACATTAATGGCCTTGTTTTTGTTGCTGATTTTTATTATTCATCATTTTGTTTGATAAATAAAATGTTTAACAGCATATTTGTTTCATTCAAGCTTTCCCTCGCTCCCTCGCCAATTTTCACGTAACCAGCAGTGCACATACTTGTCTCTTTACTTGGATGATTACGAGTTTCTTTACGAGTTAAAAAATTAAAACCGAATGCCGATGACCACAAATTATAGAAAGCTGGCAAAAGTCCCTAGTTTTTGTTTAATATTAGACTTGGAAATAATTATTTTGCTGACTCTTGAAATTAACTATCTGAACTATTTGAGCGTGTTGCTATACTAATAGCCAATTATAAACGAGTTCCACGCAAAAGTTATGAAATTTTCCCACGGAACTTTCTTACTCAGAGTGACGCGCTTTGTAAAGCTAGCTAGTTTTCTTGTATTGTGCGGCAGGTCTATTCCGGGGGTGAGGGGTGAAGGGTGGGGGTGGGGGGGTGAGGGGTGAGGGGTGGGGGGTGAGGGGTGGGGGGTGAGTTTAACAGACGTGGATCTAGACTCTCATATACTCTCATTAAGACTCTCATATATGTTGACATTTGCAACCATGTTACTCTCCAAAGTCTCACGACGTTACGGCCGTACCACGTAACTCAATTTACCTACATCGTGTATGTCAATACTTTGACATTTGCAACCCTGTTACCCTGCCAATCCGAAAACACCAGGCCTTAAATTCCCCGTATCACGAAAGTTCGAGGCGAAAATTATTTTTAGAAAATTGTAGGGGATTAAGGGCCTTCCGAACAGATAATTTACCGAAACGATCCGTTGGGTGCCCCTGACTAGAGACCCATGCCTTAATTTTCTTGAGGGGGATACAAGTCAAGATGTAATCCATGCAGGTTATTTTCACGGTATCATATTGGTGCGAGCGAAAACCGAAAAAAAATTACATAAAAATAGAAATGTCATCGTAATTGCATGCAGCAAAGGACGGAAATTTCCCCCTGCGCATCCTCGTTCAGTATAGTTCCGCTTGTAAGCACCAACATGACTACAGTGAATACCACCACTAACATGAGATTCGTTGGCTTCTGTACATTATTAAATGAATTTTTCGCGACACGTGAATTTCGAGATTTTGAAGTGTACATCGCAGCACTTGACTTTGGCCAATTTTCTAAAGGCTTGCACGGCAAGTCACTTACTTTAATTTTCGTGACTGAATTTTCCCGTTTTCACGAAATATGCAAAATTAGAAAGTGTCGCAAAAAATTTATGTGCTAAGTTTGTTTTTCGAATTGAATTAATAATTTTATCGTCAGCTGTAATTGTTTGTGCCACTGAAGTCCCAGTACACGTTACTTCAGCTTTATTTACGCACGTCCGTTAAAAATTTTAAGGACCAATCTTATCAGCGGCCAACCTCAAGCTTTAGTCAGTTGGACGATTCGACCATTGAAATGCCTTAATCGGCAACGGCAAATACACTAGAGCTTATTGTCGTGAGAGTTATCTCTCGAATATAAGTGATACCAGCATATTTTAGTTATTAAAAACATGTTTGTTGTTTATTTTTAATATTTGTTCCGTATTATATTAATGGAACTCTGATTACAAGGAAGGGAAAAACGGAAATCTGAAATTGAAAGAAATTATAAAATGAAGGCAGTGAACTTTTTTCTTTCTTTTTTCTCTGATCCTAGAGAGGATTAGAAATTAAGATTCGAAATGTAACACGCTCAAATCCCAAATACAAACGAGAAAAGGGAAAAACATTTTTTCCCTGCCCACCAAAAAAAAAAAAGGGGGGGGGGGGGTGAAGGAAGGAAACTGCTAGCTAGTTAAAGTAACGATTCAACAAAACCAGTCTAGATTCCGGTTTTTCACAAGCCACTTTGGCAAATTCATAAAAGTTAATCCAGATTATTTACAGTTACAGTTGTGTTGCAGTTTTAAGATTCCGAATTAATATGAGAGTAGAGGGTTCATATCTCAAGAGCAGAACGTTTGTTTGTGTAATGACAATAACGACATTTGTAATTGTATCATGACAATAGCGACATTTAGTAGTATTGACGCTTGCTCCACTTAGTATCATTGACAAACCAGCCTAACAACCGGTTTTTCGAAGGCCATATGGTAAATGATTAACCAGGGAAAGTTAATCTAGTTTATTTGTATATATAAAGTTACAGTTTTGTTACACTT
Organism: Pavona decussata; assembly: GCF_977016875.1. NCBI lineage: Eukaryota > Metazoa > Cnidaria > Anthozoa > Scleractinia > Agariciidae > Pavona > Pavona decussata. The sequence continues at coordinate 2,151,289 of NW_028145538.1, read as the reverse complement.
TGAAGAATTAAAACCAATATGACGTCGGTTGTATCATTTAGTCGATCCAAGATCCAAGACCTTACGTGTCTCAAACAAAAAAGCAATACAATAAACGATAGCCACAGTTTGGATTACTTTTATGTGTTTGTCGACCTCAATAATGTTAAGGTGGATCGCAGATCCCCACAGCTCGCGCCATGAACAAATTAAACGTACCCTCACCCCCGAACTCGTGATTTCGTGTGAGATTGCAGGATGTTCATTTATCACGTATATGAGAGTCTAGATCCACGTCTGTTAAACTCACCCCCATCCCCATTCCTCACCCCTCACCCCTCACCCCCCACCCCCCACCCCTCACCCGTATGATAGTTTAGATAAAAGCAGGAGTCTTGAAATAATAAGTTTACGCAATTGCTCAAAGAATATTACGGATCATTGCTCTTACTGGTCATTTTCTGAAGTTAACACGGAGAGCGAACTGCTACTTGCTAGAGTGGGTGTTTTCAGCGAGAAAGAGACTTTGGACACTATTTGCCCATATCACAGGCGTGAACTCGGGACTGGTTGGCGGCGTAACTCTACTAAGTGCTGTGTAGCCCAAATCCTATCCAAACATGGAATAAATAGAAAAGCAGATCAGGGTATTTCCAAAGTAGTATCCGAACGAATTGTTAAGACAACGGGAAAGTTTGTCCCATTTGGACGCTCGAATAATTGCCCTCTTTTGGTGTGGAAATAAATCGCCCCGGCTATTGTTCGAGGAAATACGGCATTTATACACAACTAGCTGAAATTTTAATTTTGTTGCCAATCAAAGATGTCACAAGTAGGCAATAATAGCATTTATTGTCAGGATCAGATCTCATGCTAGATGAAACGAGTGAGTTCGTAGTTCTCACAACCAAATAGAATAACGACAAATTATCTCACACGCAACAAAGAAATGGATAAACTTCGAACGGAAACTTCAGTTAAAGGATTGAGAGGACACCTCCCGATGTCTCGCAATGTCATAACTTTTTTCCTGGGAGTTATGAATTTGTTAACACAAGGTAAGAACGAAGTTTCGTATAATACGGGAAGACCATTACATTCCCAAAAGAGAATGCTGTTGTTTTTGAACAGCATTAATATCGAGTATCCGTAAAACCGTAGTTACTAAAACAAGGAATGACCTAAAATGATCTAAAATGACCTAAAATGACCTAAAATGACCTAAAATGGTCTAAAATGACCTAAAATCATCTAAAATAAATCTGAAATATTCTTAAATGATCTAAATGAAGTGAAACCAAGATAAAATTACAGAATTACAGAGCTGAGTGCTTACCAAAGTAAAGGCTGATACCAGGAAGCTGCTGTGAACTGCCGGAAAGACAGAAGAAGACTCGAAAAGTGCCGATGGTTGCACGTAAGTCAATTCGATGACAAAGTTGCGTAAACAAACCGCAAAATGAGCGAATCTTTTTTTTTTTGGTCGGTCTGGAAGACCCAAAAATGTCGCACTGACCAATTTTTTTCGGGTTCGTTTTCCGGTCGCACATTAAAAGCCACACGACAAGGCTAAATACTTGTGTAAACACTGATAAAACGCTTTTGTAAACAATTGAAAGGCATATCTGTGCATCAATAGGCCCTATCACGGTTTTCGGTATTTTTTCCCGCGAACTATTTTTAGTAGCAGTTCACGGCTGGTTCGCTTTGTAGACAAATGTATGAAAAATTCAAAACACGGCTGGACGCTTTCTGGCACAGCTACGTTCCTCCAATTATTTTTTCTTAATCCTCTTTCTATTGCCAAAAGTTTCCAATTCATGAATTTTTGAGAAGTGATGTTTTATCAAAATTATTTGACATCGGATTTCCATACAAACACTGTTTTTTCAAGCCTGTTTGCCTACTCGTCAAAATGGCGTCGAACACCGTGATAAGGCCAATTTCCTTAAATAAACACGCAGTTAACAAGGGTAGCGCATGAATGAAAGATAACTCTCTCTGTGCCAGTTCCATATAAAATAGCTGCATCAATCAAGACTGCGTTGCTGGGCGAAACATAGAACTTCGCTTCGTACCAATCAAAACCGCGTTGCTGGGAAAAAACTAGGCACTTCGTACCAATCAAAACCCCGTTGCTGAGCGAAACTTGGAAATTCGCAACAATCAAAACCACGTTGCTGGGGAAAAACTAGACACTTTGCATCAATCAAAGCCGCGGTTGTGATACAGTAATTATCGGGAATTTCCCTGAAGAAGTCTCCGGTAGAGACGAAACGCGTCGGAAATAAACTACAAGAAGTCTTCTGTTGTGCTGCTCACTAGTCTTTGTTATAAAATTAAAAAAATAAAATCATTTTAGATCATTTTAGGTCATTGTAGGTCATTCCTTGTTTTAGTAACTACGCCGTAAAACACAATTGTAACCTCTGTCGCGATCTGTCACGCAATCTCCTATTTGCCTGTTTTTCAGTAGTTTTTAGCGCTCTGTTATAGACAACAATTTAATTTCCCCAAAACAAACGTTACATCAATTAAGAGCCCATTTCTTCCTAACGTTACTCTTAAAATCTCACCTCATTCATGATAAAGGTAGTATGGTAAATAATCTTTTAAATTTAGCTAGTCATTTCCATAGAGTAAAAGTGGGATTTCGTTTAGGTCCCTCTCGATGTCATGGTTTTTTCAAACTTCATAGAAATAATAAAATCAAATCGAGAAGAGTTGTAGAATAAGCTGATAATAAGTGGATGTCTTCTCGCTCTACAGTTAAGGCGAGTGGCTTGCTTAAAAACCGTTAATTTTCAAGTCGACATTTCTCGTGACTAGCACGGAAATTTATTATAGTAATTTTCTGCCAAAACAAAAAGTTATTTGACAAATTAATTACATTGCGATAAATAACTCGATGTGGACTACTGATAGCCAAAGTTTGAGCGATTTTGAGTTTTTACACTTTTGCCGCTATTTTCCGATTTTGTCTGATTCTTGTGGGCATTCGCTCTTAATCTCTCTAATGTTCGCTGCGATTCCCTAAGGAAATGGTAGGAGATGTTTGCGTATAACTCAGTTGACCGCCAAACGTCTTTGAATCTTGCCAAAAGGTCTGCCTACAAATTTCGGTTCAAGATGATTTGGAGATAAGGGAGTCAACTAAAGACAGTTGTGTGGTTCGTTAAAAATTGAAGTTCTTAACATTCCGCAAAGTCGGTGTTGGTGCTAAAGTAATTGTTCCGCTACTAGCTTCAGTTATTTTTTACTAATAATTTATTACTATTTGTGAAACAGGCATAAATATATCATAAATAAGTCAAGTCATAGACTCACTCCTAAAAGGAAAATTTTAAGTCTTCATTGAAGGGTCAAACACATGACCTATCAGGCACCGATTGGAATACTCTACATTACGGACTATGGGAGACCTGTGCGGTGAACGAGGTACTATAATTGGATTTTGTGAGATTGGACCAGGGACAAGACTCCCTAATCCCTCCAAATTATTGACTTGTTAAAATATTAGTTTTATATCATCCACAATAGGTACAGGCTTTTCAGCAAAGCCGGCACGTAACATTTCTTTGATATTTTTGGACTGCATCCTTTTCATATGAAAAGCTCTTAGCCTCACGTTCATAATGAGGTGCACAGCAACTCGGAAATGGCCTTTTTCACACACTGATTTCTATATAATCGTTCAAATCAGCAGTGACTGAGTTCTATGATATTTCAATGTATTACAATATAATGAACAACTCGCTGTAGTCATTGTTATCCAAGGATATGCCCAGTTTTGTTGTTGTTCTCTTGTTGTTGTTGTTGTTGTTGTTGTTGTTGTTGTTGTTGTTGTTGTTGTTGTTGTTGTTGTATATAAATTATATTGTAACTTGTACAATCGACCCGATATGCAAATTTGGTACGTGTCTTTCTTCAGACATGTTACCAGCGACATAATTTCACGATATTTGATCATCAAACAATGGATTGGAGTGACACGATTCTGTTTGCTACCCGTTTCTTAGCTTCTGGCTGTCATGCCTTGTCGTCACTGCAACCTTATCTGATCGTTGAGAATCGGTTCTTCCTGTTTCGAAGGCGGTAGAGAATTTCAAAGGCACGTGACTTTTCACGTAATTCGACAGAGCTTGCAGCATTCAAAAGTTGTTGATTTCTAGCCGCGTTCAACAAGGAAAGGCGCGCACAGAGAGGGCTGGTTGGGTAAGCTCATTTTATAGCTAGGTGATTGCTTTCTCAAAACACGTACCTTTATGGAGAATCTCAGAGAAAATGAATATCTGAAATGGGGAAAGAATAAAACAATCGCGATTACAAAGACTATTTTTCGGCCACAATCCTCTCTTTTCAAACACCAAATTTCCGATTTAAATGAAAATAATAGAAAATTAGCACTTAATGTGTATAAATATCTCGCAAACGCGAATGTCAATTTTGCAACATTCTTCGTATTTGGAACAAAAATAATACGAAAGGAGTGAAAACAGGCAGTCATTGGCAGCAAAAACAATGCGAAAGTCTTATATACTTTCCAGTTTTTCGCTAGATCATTCATTTCTCGCTACCTAAAGCAAGTTGTATTTTGACATCGCTTCATTATTTATTAATGTTCTCCTAGAAGGTAGAATTTGATAACATTTTCACGAAGAGAGACTTTCTAAATTACTGAAGGCAAATTAAAGCCAATAACAATACTAGTCTTCAATTGCCTTCCGCGTATGGCAAATTAAATGTCTTGGTAACACTGAATTTTTTAAGATATTCTCATCCAAATGTACTTACCATTGGCACATACGTGACAACTGTTTTTTTTTTAACAATTTTTATTTGCTTTACATGACACAATGTTTAACCAATAATACATGTACAGATTACTTACAATAATTACTTTTTTCTTCTATTAGAATGCAACACACAGAAACTAGTAACAATACAATTGTTTACAGTTTACACGTCTTACATCGATTACATTGTTTACAGCTACTTAAACTTAAAGAAAAGAAAATTAATTCATTGCAGTACCAGTTCATAAACTATTAGTAATATTAATATTAATATTACAAAGAAGCAAAACACGGAGATAGGCGAATTAAAAGGAGACAAAACTGAACTAGGACAAGACTGCACTATTGCTGATAAATGGTTGTAGATTGCAGAATTTGTAGATCGCAGCTGGTTATAATATGGAATTAAAGTAATCGTACTCTGGTAAAGCAAAGGAAAACAAAATGAAAATTTAAAAAAGTTATTTAAACGAGACATAGCCTACGGTGAAATCCTCCTCAGCAAAAGCGTACCCTTTCCCACCCTCCCTGCCTTCGGTCCTATTGTTTGTACATTTTAAAGGGCATCTAAATCACTTTCTGGATGGATTTTGATAGGATTCCCGTCTGGGGAAGTTTTAACATTGTCCACACACTCCTTATGCATCCGTCTCTTCGTCTTTGGTTTGCTGAGTTGACCAGACTTCTTCTATACTTGGTTTAATTGTCGTTGATGAATAGCCGGTCGTTCGATCCTACAGCCGAAGCAAACTGACTCGGGAACAAATCGGTTGGTTTGATGTTTTTTTGCTTATCCGTGCTTTGTAAAAGCTGGTTTTCACTTTATGGCTACAAAATTTTGCAATTTATGACGCTGCTGTCGCTCTTACTTTTCATTTTCGGGGACTCCATGATATTCTAGGCTGTTTTTACGAGTGTAATGTTCGAGATTATCCAGAGACTCGTTTAAATAATTTACTTCTTCGGTCTGCTGTTGTAAATCCTTCCTTGCAGACTCAAGCGAAGTGGCCGTTACATGCAATGCTTTTCTAATTTGATGTTAGCTTTGGCTGCTTCGTCAAGTTTGGTCTTCGTGTCACGGAGCTCTTTATCGCTGAGTTGAAGGGAAGCTTTTAGTTCATCTAATTCTTCCTTGAACCGTTTGTTCTCGAGCAGTATCGAAGATAGTGAAATCTGAACGTCGACTAACATCGCTTTGATTTCCTGTAGGTTTGGCTCTTTTTGTTCGCTTGAAGAGGTGTCATCCGAGTTCTTTGCTTCAATGGCGCCATTATCCGCCACGTTGTATCTCTTGGCAGTCGATTTTTCATGGGACTCTTCAGTAGATCCACGGTCACCTCTTTTGTTTTTCCTACCAGGTGGCATCCGAACACTGATTTTGAGATGCGAAATTTCCTCTTATTTGATCGGTAACCACCGAAAGAGGAAGGGTAGAAGCGCTCCGCTTAAAACACACTTCCATCCCGTTCGGGCCCGCGCATGTCTCTAATGGTTTTGTTAAAACCTGTCTATGACGCTTAGAAAACCAACAACGACTTCATCGCCAGCAAACGGGACTTGAATCAGGACTTAAAGGGCTTGGAAGCACCGAATTTCCCAAATATTGTCTTGTATTGAAACGTATGTGCGTATCATTGACGTATACGTGTCAGCTAATGGTGTTATTAGTAGTTTACCTTGCAACTTGCGGTCAATTTTTTAAGCCTAACTAATAACAAGAAAGGTTTTTTCCGAGATCTTAATTAAGCGAAAGAAAAGGGACAAAATGCGTTTGCTACATGAAGGCACGAAACGATACTATTTTCATTGCTACAACTTACACGTTGCGGCATATACATTTTTGGCAGTCATCTCACTGAAACAAGAAACCCGGATACTTAATAAGACATTAAAATGATACCTTTTTGTGAACATCTCTTAAGCCAAACAATTTTGAGCCAAACGTTATATAAAATTGCTCAATGAAATTTTCTAAAAATTTGAAAGTGATTTTCGTGGTTTTGTTGACTTCCGTGATTAGGAGCGACTTATTCAAATCGGTAAACTTAGACTTGGGCAAACCAGGGCGCCTTTTATGCGCTGAAAAATGCCGGAATTTCCCGCAGCGGCAGTTTTTTACCCTCAGTCATCACGTACGTTATCAGTCTTGTGTGTAGCGTTTATTTAGTGGGCCAATACGTGCACGTAGGACGGACTACTAGCCACTTAAAATGCCTATCACCCTTACACAGTTTTAATGAATATCGAAAATTTATGCATGTTTTAGACGCTTTGGAAATAAATAAATCGTATTCCATGTTGCGTTTTGTTTTTATGAGACGACAAAATCCCCCAAAATAGGCCATATTAAATACAAAAAGGAGCAGTTGCGAGACTGGGAACTAACAAGCTTGTGACGTCGACTCGGTATCTCAGGCACAAAGCATTTGCTCATTTGTCACTACATTCTCTATACTGAACTTGAAATGTGTCAGGAAGGTATGTGGTAGGTAAATGTGCTGTCTTCTCAGACATGTAGAAGTGTATAGTTCTGCACGCTATACTGTTCGATAATGATGAAGCCAGGAAATGCAGAAATAGATCGATTTCATGAAACAAAAGCGGGCTAACCCGGAAAATCGTCAATATGCTCCAAGCACTTCACGAACGACGATTTCATGCGTCGATTCTGATTTATTGATGAAGTGAGTAACAAGCCAATCCTCTCAAGACTGAAACGAGATGATATCGGTATAAATGTGACGCCAACTGCCCATGCTAAAGCGGTGACCTCAAGTCCAGGTGTACAGATTTAAACTAGTGCCAAACATCGCCGCAAACGAGCGGTAAGAAATGTTTCCTTTTTTAAGCTTATAGGCGCAGCTAAAACAAACCTACTGAAATAGTAAACCTATTTCAATTTTATAATTTGTCTACGACTAGACTTACAAGAATGCGAAGAAGCGAATGGGGTCTTTTACCTCTAAGACTGCTGTCTGTTGGCAAGCGGATAAGGGCCACAATGACATGATAAAGCCAGTTCTTTTTCTACAGTGCTAGAGAAAGGATAAAAAAAAAAAATAGCAATGATCAGAGACACAGCATCATTCCACTAAAACAAATGGCCGGGCCCCACAAAATAAAAACTGTAAGATAAAGTGATGTAATTACACAGTTCAAATCCTAACCTAACAACAATAGCAGTCGCTTTCAGAGGTTAAAGATTATCACACGGCTCAATCCCAACTAGAAGCTGTACTGTCACCGGACCGCGAACTGAAACGAGCCTAACTAGACCTAAATACTAGTAAAATGAAATGGCATATATAAGAATGACAGCCGCTAAACAGAAACAGCAAGAGGTAAAATAAACAGGCGCTAAACGCGAAACTGTCCCAGCAATGTCCTTTGAGAGTTAAATACAAAATATGCTCTATGGTTTTGTTTTATGATTATCATACAAATACTTAACTCGTCATGCCAACCCGCTGTAAACATACAAGAAGCTAAATTGATCAAAAGACTGAGATAGAAGCGCTAAACATGCGAGTCAGAGTTGTGTAGGCCTTCCATTCTTAATTTTACGAGCTTGATCGTCGCGTCAATCACGTACCCGGGGTTGTAGTTAAATTTTGAATCATCTGAGTTGTAGCTTAGCTCCAAATCGGTGTCAGTGTTCGGCTTTAGGGCTAAAAAAAAATCGGCCAGAAACCCAAACAGCTTGCGTAGAATTCACTCCGAGTCACTGCTGTTTTGTTGTGTGCTTGTTATCGAGACACCGGGTCGTCACAACTTACTAGTGCCAGTCACTAATGGCGCAGTTATAACTTCGGAAGTTGTAATTTCGATCGCGTTTTTAAAAATCGAGAATAACTTCAAATCTCATTATTTTGCTTGTTTTGGCTTACTTTCTACGTCTACTTTTGTACAGACTAAGGTCATAACGACACAAGGGCGAGGTAATTTTATGTCAATGTTTTATGTCACAAGTGTGAACATCACCAGATTACGAAATAGCAGGAATATAAAGACAGAGGTTGACTAGTAATAGAGTTATTTTCGTAGTGTTAGAGTTCTTTTCGTAAAGTTATGACAAAGAATTAGTTCAAAAATCCCGAATTCACGATTTTGAAACGTTAAAATCCTGAATTCACGATTTTGGAATGGCAAAATTCTGAATTCAATATTTTGGAACGCCAAATCCCGAACTCAAGATTTTGGAACGCAAAAACCTTGAATTCACAATTTTGGAAAGCCAAAATTCTGAATTCCTTCACGTTTCCAATGGAGACCTTGGTTTCATCCACTCCATTCTTCAAGTTGTCACCACAAGGTTGAGCAATGAGAAGACCATGGACATCACATGTATGTTCCCTGCATTTTCCTCCCTCTGTCGCCTCTCTCGTTCCATTCAAAACGAAGCAAAGTAAATAATGCAAATTCACAACAGGATAAAACTTGTTTCTTTGTTGCAGTGTAGAAATGTTAATGCTAATTCTTAAATTTGCTAACATTAGTTTGTTCAATTTTTTTTTAGCTAGCTTATAAAACACCACCTGAAAATCCAACTTAGCATTCAAGGCACGCGACGTTAACATAATGGAGGATACCACTTCTGGTGAAATAAGAACGAAAGATATAATAAAGAAATTCTGCAGCTACACAACTACCCATGGCGTTGGAAGGCTAGCTGAGGCCAAAACACGTTTTAGCCAGTTCATTTGGACTTGCTTCATACTAAGTGCTTTTGCCATGTTTTTCTATCAAGTTCATGGTTTATTCGTTCTCTTCTATAGTCGCCCTGTGTCTACTATCATGAGTTTGAAACAAGCAACTGTGAGTAGAAGTTTAAATTGATTGAACATGGTTTAAGGCATTTGTTTGATACGACCATTATTGTAGTATTTATTGATAAAGGTTGGTAGCAATGATCGATAAAATTATAACTGAAGGGAAGTCCTGGAAACAGTTGTGAGCCATCTTAAACAATGTCTCAACCCATTCGTTGTTCGTTTACGTGAATATTTTTTCCTGTGGTTCATTTATATTTTCACATAGGTGGTGAGATTTCCAGCCGTAACAGTTTGTAACCAGAACCCCATCAAAAAAGACCGCTTGGAAAAAGACATATTGGAAGAAATCAACTTGAAACTACAACAGTTATTGGCAGAGGATCAAGACGATAAAAAAGGTAAGCCTATCATTCATTTCATTTCAGGCTGTTTAAGATCACGTGAGGAGACTTACTGTTCATGCCTACATCAAGACGTTTCTAGTTCCAATACAACTGAGGAAGCACGTTTCACTTTCTTCGCCGGGGGGTTGGGGGGGTGGGGGGGGGGGAGCTACCTGCAAGGTAAAACAAAAACTAAAAACAAAACATTGCTTTGTCTCCCCATCTGCGCAGCTCAATGTAGCGGAATGCGATATGTATTATCCTGGAGCCGAAGGTAACATTCCTATTAACTCGTATCAAGAAGGAGACCATGTCGGCCAATGGATATGTGTTTCATGTTTCATGTTTTTTTGCAGGTATCGGGACGGCGACGCCTACCGCTGATACAGGAAATAACTCTGTAAATGCAAGAAACCAAACACATTGGCCAGCAAGAGATAATCGTTCAGATAAAATACACCAAGAACTTAGACGTGCTTATCTTTTCAAGGATTTACTCTGGAGAGAAATTGACCTAGCGAACTTCACCCAATTGCCTAGCAAGGGACATAAATTTAAGGATCTCGTGTTTGAGTGTGATTTCAGGGGCAACGATTGCAGGTGAGTGGAAACATTTTCTCACTTCGATATCGAGCAAGGCTTCCTGATTTTTTCACTTTGTCTACAAATAACAACATTACTTAAAGGAATTATTGGAACAAATACAAAACTCTTTTATTAGGGAACTGCTATTAGAACGTTCGAGCTCCTTTTTAGTTATAACCACTTAAAGTTAAAATTTCAGGTTATACTGTTGCTATGGTAATCTATTTTCTTGAGAAAATGACCATGCCGTATTCGCCAATGGCTAGGCATTTGTTTGACACCATGATTGCTTATCAGCTGATAACAGGTAGTAGTATTGGCCTATCAAGGTATAAATGATGAAAGTTAGGGAGAATGTCATGAGTCCTTTTATTTAGTTAAGATAAATAAAGTAAAAAGCGCCATGTTGGATTAGCGTACAGGGACAGACAGTACGGTAAATTAAAAAGGTGGTCTTGATGTAAATATTATCTCACGCCGGGTGGTTAATTTCATTACAATTACTCTACTTTCTTGTTCAAATGATGATGCCTCGTCATCTTAACAGGCACATATCATTTTCTAAGTAAATCAACATTTTCAGAAAACCTTAGTGTTTTTTTTCATGGACAGTTTTCATCTCTTTATTACCTTATATTTCAGAGATTATTCCAAATATTGGTCTACTTTCTGGGACGCGGAGTTTGGGAATTGCTTCAAGTTTAATAGTGGAATGGACGATAGCAATAATAATCAGACAGTCCTGAAGACACATAGTGCTGGACCCTCGGGAGGTGAAAAACTACTAAGTTTATCATTTACATAAAAATCTCAAATTCATTAATTATTCACGATGAGAAAACAAGAAATCATTACCGTAAGGGGGTTTGGAAATGCGATCTTAATTTTCATTGAATTTGGTGAACTTCTGCTTTACCAATTACTAATAGGATAAGACGCTGCATCGAAGACTTAAAGGAGCGTTTCATACGATTTCCAAACACCTGGAAGAAGGTTTAACCCTTTTAGATTTAAAAGCCCTACCAGTGATAAGCATCAAATTTCTCCTTTTAATATCAATTGTTATTCAACCCCTGAGGATGGAATTAAGAATATGATCATCCAAGGTCAATTTTCTTGATATTTTAATAACCTCTTCCCTGAACTTTTATATGAAGAGTATGAAGACAAGATAGGAGAATTTCGTCTTAAATATTAGGGGTTAAAGGGTTGAAAAAAGGCTCCGCTAGCAGCACCTCGTTGTTGAGAAATCGATTAAAAAAGTCTTCCTCGTGTTTGATATATGAAATACTGTAGAACCTCCCTAAAGGGACACTGTCACAAATATTTTGCTGTATTTTCGTCAAAACTGCTGATAAGAAATATTTGACAAACAACCATCTTGCTAACATGAAATTGCTCTTAGAACGCCAGAAAGAAAATATCAAAGGATTTCTCCGAGGAAGAACTAACTATAATCAGTTTTAAGCAACTTCTTTAAAATACGCAGCACGATCTTGAAAAAATGGCTAAGTTTTCAAGTTGCAATATATTTTTATCCAAGTCATCCGCAGCCAAACACAAATAATATATTAGTTCCTGTGCACTCGTCGTGTTTTTTTTTTTTTTTTTTAACAGAACTGAATCAAATTTTAACGATTCTTTTGATTCTAATTTACTTTTTGGTCATTCAAATTGACATCAAAATAAATGACACTGCCCTTTTAACCGACAAATTTCATCTCTAGCTGTTATGGAATTTTGATAATGACTATTTAATTGGTTCCTTTTATCTTGCTGATGACCAAAAGCTTTTATATTTTAACCTCGATTTAATGACTAGGACTCAATCGGCATCCCCAAACATTTTGCAATCATTGTTTCTTTTAACTTTCTATAAATCAAATTCCAGAGTAACTGCAGTTAAAACCTCCCAATTACAACCACATTGAGGAATATTCTCGAGTTTTCATAAAGAAGATGATAGCTTTGAGCTTAAAATGAAAAAGGAGCAAAACTTCCACTCATTTCCATTCAATTACTTGCTTAAGAAAACATTTTGTCACAAAAGCATAAACTAAATGTTTTTTTGCAAACAAAACCTGCAACTAACAATCAAAACGAACTTTGCCTTAAAGGACAGAGTTTAAAAGTGACGCCCAATTTTGACATTGTGCCATTTTCTCTGACAGGACTTAATCTCATTCTCTTCCTCGAGTCTTCCAAATATATCTATGAGCTCACGGCAAATGTTGGAGCAAGAATTGTTGTCCACGACCAAGATTTTAAGGTGCTTCCAGATGACGAAGGTTCCGATCTTCCTCCAGGGATGTCCACCTCCATAAGTGTGCAAAAGGTTAAACATTACATAAAAGTCCATTAGCTAACTTAGAAGCGATTCTGTCAAGCCGAATGACCTTGTTATCCTATTTATTTGTCATCATCTTTATGAAATAATACCACTGCCAATAAATTATCCTGTAAACTGATAGCTTAATAGCGGAGCTCCGCGCGCCGAAGCCCCAATGCTTCGAAAATATGGGAAACCCATTTTTGGTTTGGTTATGACGTCACTTTTGTCCGTCCGACCGTTCGTACGCAGTCCCACAATGCTAATGCACCCATGTTTGTTTGGCGGGAAGTTGCATGGCGAGATGCGTTTACAACAGAAATGCTAAATAACAAAAAGATACAAAGAAAATTTATACGTATTCGTTGGATATGTTGGCAAACGTGAAAAGAAGAAAAGAGAGAGAAAAAGAAAACAAAAAAGCGGAGACGAATAAGCAAAGTTCAACGTGGAAGGGAGCGACGGATAGCAAGTTAGAGCAGGCCGACTGGAAAAGAAAAGTAAGTTTAAAAGAAGCCTCACATTTGCCTAGATCATCCGTTCGTGATCAGTTATGGTAACTTTTAGAACTCTAAAATAGCTTTACACAGACACTTTAATCGCTTTCGATACCAGCAATATTCGAGAAGTTAATTTTGAAAAATTTGTTTCGTGGCCGTGTTTCGGCCGTGTGTTTTTTCATTCGCAGCGCACGGCCCTTATGTGTTTGTAAACAAACAAAAGTTTCAAAGCTCTGAAATAATTTTACCAAACACCAAAAAGTACGTTTCGGTATTCTCCTTTTCTTAACTGTGGCGTTTACTTAGAGACTAGCATTGTTAGTAATTAGGAGCAGAATTGACACAGTTTTTAATATCCAATAATTTTTCCCCGGGAGCTTACTTGCTCTCGCCAAAAATACCATGTTTACGTGATTACGACGGCCGTTTCAACAGATCAGTTGCAAACCAAACAGATTTCTTCCCGGAAAAAAATCGATAATTTTTCTTTATGTTACGAGTTTCAAGCTTTACACAGATATTTTAATTAGAGACTGGAATTATTACTATAGGACCAGAATTGACACAGTTTTGGATTTTCAAACAATTTACCCGGGGAGCTAACTTGCTCTCGCAGAATTTGTCATGTTTACGTGATTCCGACGGCCGTTTACAGATCATTTGTAAAAATGAAAATGCTTTCTTACAGGCAACAATCGATAATTTTATTTATGTTACGTCTTTAAAGCTTTACGCAGATGCTTTTGTCGTTTATTAAATTCTCGATATCATCGATACTCGATTAGAAATTAATTTTTGTACAACATTGTTTTGTGGCCGTTTTTTTTTTTTTCATTCGCACCACACGGCTCTCGTGTGTTTGTAAACAGACACAAGTTTAAAAGCTCTGAAATAATTCTACCATACGCCAAAGACTATTTTCCCGTATTTTCCATTTTTGTTAACGTTTATTTAGAGACTAGAATTATTACTATAGGAGCAAAATTGACACAGTTTTGAATTTACAAACATTTTCCCCTGGGAGCTGACTTGCTCTTTACACAAAAAATATATTATCATGGCGTGTAACCCGAGGGCCGTTTACAAATCATTTGAAAACGAAAATGCTTTTTTCCAACAATCGATATTTTTTTCCTTTATGTTACGTGTTTCAAGCTTTACACAGATACATTAAACGTTTCAATACCACTGATATTCGCAGAGAAATTGCTTTTTTAACATTTGGTTTTGAAGCCGTGTACATGCAATGCCTTTGCGCCGCTCTGCTTCCATGCGCTTACACTGTAGAAACACGCACACGTTTTAAACGCTCTAATATTTCGGGCCAAAACTAAGCGTTTAAGTCCAAATTTTTGTAAAGGCCAAAAATTTTTTAGTAGGAGCAATATTGACTGAGTTATGATTTTTCAGACATTTTTATCCGAACGCAAAATATATCAGGGGAACCCTGTTAGCAACGACGACGGCAGCAACATGGCTGAAAATAAACAAAACCAAACGCTCCGCGCGTGCATTTTAAATTTTGTTACATTTCTTTGCCGTCCTCCGAAAAACAACGAAGTAAAATGACCTAATTTAAGGTTTTACGGAGAATATGGGCAAACGACGGTGATATTTTCTTTCTCTGTTAACTTGAACGCACTTGCTAGCCGTTTACTAGTCTCATGCGTTTCCGAGCAACAATCAATAATTTTTCCTTATTTCACGTGTTTCAAGCTTTGCAATGTACTTCAATCGTTTCGATAGAAGATGTATTGGTGGAGAAACTAATTTTTGAACATTTTATTTTGGGGCTGTTTCGTTCGCACCGCACGGCTCTCATTCAGTTGTAAACATACTTAAAGATCTGTGCCAAGCAATCAAGGGTGATTTCCCCGTGTTATCCTTTTCTTGACGTTTATTTAGATTTCAGTAGGAGAAATATTGACTGAGTTGTAAATTTCACACAGTCATGTAATGAAGATAGAATGTAAGTCTAATTCAGGGGTGAACTAACAACGATAAAACTTAATGTCAGGTTATCCAATTCCTACCGCTTGAAAATCCGCGAAAATAGATCGATAAAAATAGCAAACGTTGGATCTAAAGAAGAAACTTAATTTCTTCCACAAAATTTGACCTACTCCTTCCTCCAACCAATTCTCCAAAAGGACACTGTTATGCCCAGTTATCATTCGTTGTAAGAAGAAGTAGCGAGTTGAAAGCACTAGCATGGTCGCAATGACTGATTTCAGTTTCTCAACTGAACAAACTCAATCCTATCCAAGTTTTTAGCTTTTACACAAATAATCCAGCTTTTGCTGATTCCTGTAAGAAACACAAAAACTAACGTTTAGGAATTCCCTTTCTAGCTGCAGCACTTGATTTCCATGTATTTGTGGTACAAACAACCCGGCTTAAACAGTCGAACGCCAAAGAACTTGAAAGAAGTCGTTGTTTTTGGACGCAAAATTAAGAAACCAACGGAATGTAGAACTGGCGTGTTCAGCTAATGAGGAGCGAGTATTTTCGCCGCTCGACCAATCAAGAGTAAGTAATTTTGTCCTCGGGGAAAGAAAAATTAAGTAAAATTTCCCTCCATTGCAACAAATCAGCATTCAAAAAAAATTTGCCCTCTGTATTGCACTGTTATTGTCTGGGCAGTTTGCTGCATATGCACTAAAAATATATATAACTGCAGAAAGGATGAGGAACTGGTAAAGTAATTACGTTCATACGCTTAGCAGATTTTTATAAATGCTATTAAAAAAAAATTGGAGCTCCGTTTTTAGGCTGGCTAAATATATATACAGTCAACTCTCTCGTAAGGGACCACCCTTGGTGCACGACAAAGTGGTCGCTTACGGGAGGTGGTCGCTTACGGGAAAGATCAACAAACTAACCCTAATACTGGATTGATTAATTAATTACATAAAAATATAATCTTAGCAGCTAAAATAAGGCAAATAGAAAGTAATTTATTTGATTTTTTTTTCACATCTATTCATTCTTCTGATGGTTCATTTTGGAACAAATTACTGTAACAATTAATTCCCGTTTACCTACAGATCTAATTATAGCCGTCTTCCCTGTCTGTAAACTGTCGTCATCTGTCATGATCAGCAGTCCGGGGAAGCGTCATCAAAATTGAACTTTTGTCACTTCTGAGTAATGACTTACAAGCGATCATACGTGATTATGTTGGATGGTCGCTTACCGGAAACAGAAAACAAAGAACATGTGTAATTTCTGGCCTAAAAAGTGGTCGCGGTCCCTTAAGAAATTTGAGTGGTGGTCGCTTACGAGAGAGCTCTTAAAACAGTGTTTAACTGAGAAACAAAACGGTTGTTTACGAGGTGGTCGCTTACGAGAAGAGGACGCTATGAGAGAGTTTACTGTGTTAACGGTGGAGTACTATACGCTAGCATAACACCCTTAACGCAGCCACCGGCAAGCACTTGTCTATATGACTAAAGATGACTTGAAGGTAAAAAATTGTATCTTACCACACAGCGAACAAAATACGTACTAGCGTATGGAGCAGCCACGAGGGCAATAGCCTGTGAACAGGCTCCCAAGTGGGGTATAGGGCAAAAAAAAAAAAAAAAATCGGCAAGCCGGGTGAGTGGAGGGCAGTTTTCTTCGCCTTATGTCTTACTTGGGGGCCTATTCACAGGCTTCAATGGCAAAGGACAAAGAGGGACAGGGCAAATTAATCTACAGAAATTCTAAACTCTGACTAAAATAATAAAGTAACCAAACGCCCCGTAAATTCTTTCATGCTCCATGGACCACAGGACACGCACTGGAGAGGAGATAAGTCGTAACGTCGTTGGTCCGGATTAAACACTTCAAATATATTTTGCCACATTACAAGGTGACATTGTTTTAGTCATATTTAAGGGTATGGCTTCTTGGCAGTTTGAGCATCGAAGGCATCTCAACTTAACGTGGCCTCTTAAACTCATCATCAACTCTGGTAATGTTTTTAGCTGTTTTCTTAAAGTTGGTTCAAAGAGGATGTTATTAGGTTATGAATTAAATTCTTTTAACTGCTTACACTCGAAGGAAATCATCAAGGCGGTGGATCGCTTCAATAACGGAAGCTGCAGGAAAGATAGGAATGGGAGATTTGATTACAGAGAAAAGGTACGTTTCAAAAGATCTGAATATCTTTCTTCTATGTTTATCACCTGTTGGAAAAATGGTCCGAGTGCTGTCTATATTACTTAGGTCGTCCGAAGTCCGTATATAGAGTCGTTTAACAAAAACTTATGGAAGTAGCATATATAAGCTCCTGTGTAATTAATAATTACCCCGTGGAATCACACGGAATATCGCGGCTTGATAGCCGAGTTGGCTAACATCAGGCGATATCGATAATTGTTTGATTTTTCAACCTATTCGTAGAAAAGCATCCGTTCCATTACAGAAACTGAAGCTGGTGGCAGTCTTTACTTTTTACACTCTTCTCCCCAGCTCTTAAAATTACGTATATCGCAGTATATCTGTTGTGTACAGAAGATTGAGCGCGTAATGTTCATATCTGGACAGTGTAACGTTACCATGCGTTAAATAATAAGGAATCGGTCGTACATCGATCATTACGCAGTCCTTCAGTATATCTTATTGAAATATACACCGGTATATCTCTCCGTACACGTTATTTATACGAGCTCATTATACCAACTCATGTTTGTTGTTTCATACAATGAGCTAGAAACACAAATTTACCATTTGTAACTCCTAATACCACATGTTACAAACAATACCGAATAAGAAAAGACATTATCCCACTAAACCCGAAAACCGCTGTCTTCGGAAATCACAATAGATTTGCGAAAATTCCCCAAATTACTGAGATACTCTAGTAAAAAAAAAACTATATAAATGTATAATGTAGAATCTATGGCGATTAAAGATGCATTAGTGATTGTCCGTTCTTTCCATATAAACGAAGATGCTAAAAGCTGACTGCCTTTTCTATTGTTGACAACCACAGAAATAAGTTTCCAGGTCTATTTCAGGTCGTTTTTTGATAACATGTTCAAAGTTACCATCGCAATGAGTTTGCCTTGCAATTCTAATAATTGGCCGAAAATGAAGGACAGCATGGTCACTGAAACGTACTGTGACGTCAATAACCGTGGGTATTTTTACTAGTGGCCACCGATTAAATCTGAGGCGATCTAAAATATTTTCATTCCCAAGAAAGCTTATTCTTTTCAAGACCGTTTCGTCGTCCTTGAGTAAGCTTTGGTTATCATGTCTTTATTGACAAAGGTGTCACTACAAATGTGAATTCGGACCTGTGTAACTCTGTAAAATTCACTAAGTAGTAACCCACATTCCAGTGACACTGGTTCAGCCCTCCCAAATTTTTGCTACAGCTCTGACAAAAAGTTACTACCTTTAAAGTTTCTAATTTCAATTCAAGGGTTTTTGATTGACAAGAAATATTACTTATATGTTGCAATTTATTCTGCAGGCTTGCATGAGGGAATGTATCGGTGACTCTCAAATCCAAAGCTGTGGCTGTGCGGAGAGGCGATTTGCAAAAAGATCTGGATTGGTTTGTGACACCGTAATGAACCACACGGCAGGTGTGAAAAGAACATTTTAAATTGAATGAAAATGAGTTGTCTCACAAGAAGTACAAAAGCGGGCAGGAGCAAAAGGGTCGTGATATTTGAATGCTGCCTAATGAACTGCTTGCGTATATGTGATTAAGAGCTCTTGTTAATAAGACCTTCACTCAAAAAACGAGCACTGTGATTGGTTGATTCTTGGTCACGTGCCCCTGATCAAATACAAATTCAATAGATACAATTCTTCGCGGAAAACAAAACGAACTTTTTCCTTGGGACCATACATTAAGTGTATATTGTAATTACTCTTTCCTTGCTTGGCTAATGAAAACCCCAGCATTAATGATATTTAACTGTGCTCTTTTATGAATTTCTTTAGTGGGAGTGGGAAGGGGGGGGGGGGGGGGGAGGGGGTTGGTTGGTCACAATTTTGATGCAAGCCTTTATATTCTTTACCGTGTTGGCTCGATTACCCATAATGCTCTTGATACCGTGATAAGGTCTACCCTTGCGTCAAATCTGGAAACGGAACATTCGTGGAGTATTTTGTTGTTTTTATTTAAGAAAATAAAATATAGTTTTTAACATCATCTTCTGAAGGTTATACGGGAGTTGCAGTGCTCCTTTGGATGACTGTTCGTTGTGCGTCAAACGTAAACCAAATTGTTATTGCTTTCAGTCAATAAGGAAGACACACAGGGTTGATTGTTCATTACAATCAATCCAATTTTTGCCGATGAATGTTTGCCATTTTTCTTTTCTGTGCTTGCGTTGTGTCTTAAGTTTCCTAAGAAGTCTTATATGCTTACGCTAATCCTCCTGCTTCTGGTTGGGTGAATGACACTCGGATCAGGATCTAGATGTTCGAAAAATCGATAGTTTCAATTTTCTCGATGGAAGTTGTGCAACTGAGACTAATAGCGTAATTCATATGACGATATCGTCCCCTTTTGAGATTACTAAACGAATCCGTTTTGGTCATAAAAGAATTCTCATGACTTATCAAAATTGATGCTCTTCAATTTAATTTCGTAAGAGAAAAGGCCGGACATTGTGCACCATGCACATAAAGGAAGAAAAAGCGCAGGATAAAGGTTTTAGATACTTTTGGTATCGATGAGGTAAATAAGTGATATTTTTATCTTTCCATAAGTGAACTATAACATCACAGGTTATTCACTAATTCATTTTTTTTTTTCATCGGCAGTTTTTAATATATGTATTTCATATATTCCACTTCCATCGCTTTTGTTTCTCCTTGTCTAGGAGAATGTCTGGACAACTTAATGGACATGTTCCGCCTGCAAGGCTCGAAATGTGATACCAAGTGTCCACGTCCCTGCAGGTGAAAGTTTAAGAATTATTAAAGAGGAAGTGTCATGGTGTTTTTTACCTCTTTTCGTAAAAATAGGGAAATAAGACTTTAACTCCAGAACAACGACAGGAAAGAAATCAACTCAGTTCTTGAATGGATCATATCTTGATCTGTTCTAGCGCATTTTGGAAACAAAAGTGCAAAAAATTGAAAAAAAAAATTACTTTTACATTTTGAAAGTTGCGATCTATTCCGACCTACTCTGTGTTTGACTAGAGGCACTAATCGACAGTTTTTTTGTTTCATTGGAATGATAATTTATAACAAAATTAGACAATTATTTTCTTGCTTCTGTTTATATTTACTTGGAAACAAGATGAAATAGCGAGACAGCGTTAATTAAATTTTTGTAAGCATGGCAATCATTTTTTGGCAGGCAGGTTTTTCAGGAAACAAAATATTCCCAAACAAAATTACCTTTGTACAGAACCTTTCTATTAACGTTTTAGCTCATTTTTGTATTTTGTTTTTGTTTTGTTTTGTTTTGTTTGTTTGTTTGTTTGTTTGTTTTTTGTTTTTTTTTTTCCACGGGTTTTAGTTGCATTTCGGTCCACTTCGCTGTTGTTCCTTCGAGAAATTCAGAAACTTAAGATTCCCAAGATGTCAATCATGACGTTATTTTCTCGTCATGATGCCATCGCTTTTCGAAGTGGACCTCGGAGGAAACACGTTTAATTTTACTATTTATCATCCAAGTTGCCTTTTCCCTGGGCCACGGAAGACCATAAAAATCCCGGTCTAGCTTGAAGGACTTTCACGAGGATAGAGCCCGCCTTTCCCTCTTTGATCTAAAAATGAACGATGTGTTATTTCTCCTATTTTCTAGCCAAATTAGATACCACACTAACTTGCACTTAACACAATGGCCTTCCGACTATGGACAGGTAAGTAAAGGCTTGCAATTGCCTGTAAAGTTGTTAATTTTGCTGTTTTTACTGTATTGCTGTTATTAAAATTACTATCAGTGGCACCAAACAAGACTTAAAAAAAAAGAAAAAATTAAAATGTTCTTCTTTGTCAGCCCAGATTGTTTGAGAATTCTCAAAAAAGCTTAAGTTTGTAATCTAAAGTTTGTTTTTTTTTTTTGTTGTTTTTGTTGTTGTTTTTTTTTTTTTGTTATTGTTGTTGTTTTGTTTGTTTCTTTCGCCTGAAAATCACTGTAACTCTGTATGGGTCTTAGGAAAGGAATCTTATTCTTCGAATTTCTGAACAACTGTTGGCTCTCCGAAAAAAATAGCTACCCTTATTTCGCAATTAGATCTCCCGTGCTAACGAAGTTTTATGAGACATTTTGCCCAAAGAAGTTCATTTTTAAGGTCACTATTTAGTCTGGATTTTCCCAGCGGCAAAGGCCTCCACCGAAACAAACAAATGGTGCCTTTGTTAAGATGGTGACAGTAATTAGTAATGTAGAAGGATTCTTCCTCCTTGTGAAAAGTTCAGTAACAAGAAAAAAAAAAGCCCAACGCTTTCAAATAAATCGATACCATAGATATATTTGGAGGTTATATACAACGTGACAATTCCAAAAAGGCCTGCAGAGCAATACCCCCATGAACAACGTTAGCTCATTTTTAACTGCTACCTGTTCTCACATCTGCTATCACAGCAAGCTAAGATGACTTTCTTCTGTCTTAACCCTTTCACAAGTCAAATGTTCAAGTCACGGGTGTTCGCCATTTCCACGTATTTCTTCGAAAATCTTCTGGAAGTGGTTTTCCATTTAAATTTTTAAGTGCAAACGAACTTGAAAAGGTTATAACAAATAGTTATCATTTTACGCTAACATTATGGATTTAGCTCGAACGCAACGAACTCCCACAACACATAATAAACTTAAGGATCTGTAGGTGATATGGTCATGGTTAAACAGCTTTGGCCGGAAAAGGCCCTTGCATAAGGTAGTTTACCAAAAAGGGACACGTTAATGTCAGGATAATATTGAATCCATAGGGTTTACTTTTTAATGAACTCGTTGAAGAGAATGCCGCCTATGAGAAGGAGCGAGCAAACTTGACAACCTTTTTTCAGTAAGTACTTATGCAATGGAAGGAGTTCAGGTTTATAATTAGTTAATCCATTCATTAACTTGGTTAGATGTTACATGATTTCCGTGCTAGTTGCTCTTAACGAAATAAATAATTAATTTCAAAAACCGTCCTTCGTCGTTTTACAAGGAGCAAACATTTTCACAAAGTTTAAGCCTTTATAGATAGCTGGGAAAGACTTTCAGCGTTAAAAAGTAAAGCCACCAAATTTTACAACGCAAAAAATTCACCTTGATTGCATATATTTTTCTATTTTAGATTATTCCAGTGCGCTTTTTGCATTCGTTTACTTTTTTCCTTAATTGTACGTTTTTGGCTGTTGTTTAGAAAACTAAACACGTTGGGTCCAAGACGGCCACCGTAGAGAAATTATCACGTAGTTTCCACGTCATATGGCGTTGTCAACTCATGCAAATGACCTTTGTGTGACTCCGTGCATAACCTTTTCTGCATTGTAGCACGATTTAGATCACGTTTGAACGATTTGTATTCTCTGAATCCTATTTAATATACCCTGTCAATAAAAATTTGAATTGACAGGACATTGATTTCACATCTGCAATTAATTTTTGTAGGAAAAATTTCCTTCAAGTGCGAGTAATGTACGAGAGCATAAATTACAGGGAAATAAAAGAGGAACTGGCTTATAAGGTGAGAAAATTTTTAGTTGGCTGTATTCTGAGACAGCATTCGCATTTGAGGTGCAATTTATTTTTTGTGCTTTTCTGAGAGAGGTTCGCTTGAGGTGAGAAATAGGAGGCGTCTGCTTAAATGGAACGAATTCCAATTGGCTCATAGCGTTTATGTGATTCTGAATCCATCGCGTGGAGAACCTAGACCTTTCTTTACCTATCTCCAGATCTCTCTACCCGTATAGTTTTTTTTACCTTCACAGTCTCGAAGCCAAGCAGTCGGACCTCTATTAAGCGGCCATCCAGGGGACTTTAAAAACTGGCCGCTTAATAGAGGTTGGCCGTTTTTAAAACAGAGGTACAATATAAATTGGGTATAAATGGCAATAAACGTAATTTTGTTGCCTCTATATAGCAAAACGCTTGTTGAAAGATGAACATATGTGAAGATGAATGTGAAAATCATTGAAACAGAACTTTAACTGCCCTGTATTTGCGCAGTTCAAGTCCGTGCAAAGTGCTAGCTCTAACACAGAGAGCATGTAGTCGATAACTAAAGTATCTTTTAGCGTTGAGTATGTACAGAAAAATATGCAAATATATGTAACAAAACATCAAGTTTCTTAGGCTTTTTTGCATCAACAGTCTGCAAAAAATTTTAGCTAAAAAATATTTCACGGACGATTTATTTAAAACAATCCGTCAGTGATGTTTGCCGTTGTAGAGCTGGGAGTTGTAACGAGGAGATCAAGTCATTTGCGTTGCCGATAGATAGGGCAAGGTCCTGGTAACCATGAAACTGGGCAAAGTGTCGGAGTTGATCGGTATCATTATAGTGGAGATTAAATTGCAGTTCTTATTGCTATTAGTTATCACCTTCATATTATCTGTCACCATTTCGCTTGAAAGAATAATTTGCTGGCCGCTTAATAGAGGTAAAAAAACAAATAATAAACTTGCAACAGCAAAAAGGTGGCCGCGGCCGCTTAATAGAGGTGGCCTTTGAATAGAGGTATCGAATACATCACCTTACTGACAAATAATTCGGGACTTTGGAAAGTGGCCGCTTAATGGAGGGTGGCCGCTTAATAGGTGGCAGCATAATAGAGGTCCGACTGTATATTAAAATTGACCTAGCTTTCCAACAGGTGTAACCTAACTTCATGCAAAGTTTCCAAACCTAAGTCGCATTCCTTTATTAATTTTTGGCATTAATTTGTATGAATTGACCAAGCTATAATACATGTGCTCCACAATAATTTAAGTATCTCATTTTTGAAGATCTGATATCATAAGATTTAATGAATGACAACACAGTAGAACATTATGGAAATTTTTTGAATGCCCAATTTTTTAAGAAACGCATTTCATGCATAAATGGAGGATAAGCTATTTAAATACTCTACGCTACAAAAAAATACTATATTTCACAAAAATAATAGATGTGAAAAGAGAAGGGTCATGCATGGGTAAAGTTACATATGAATTTAAACCTGGCTGGTAAACACCAATATAGATCTAGACAAATATTGAAATGAAAAGTTGTCCACCAAGCTTTGTCATGTTCGCATTTGTATTAAATTATATTTGTTTTCCTTAATATTCAGACTGTCAATTTGTTAGCTGACATTGGTGGCCAGCTGGGTTTGTGGATCGGCATATCGGTGTTAAGCTGCTGTGAAGTGCTGGAGTTAGTGTTATTACTGGTGCAACGAATGTTTAAGAAAATGAAGAACAAACGTCGAAAAATGGAAACGGCATTTTAAATGAGCCAAACACGACGTCATACTTGGAGATATGTCCACAAAACAGCACTCCTTTGAAAATTTTCAAATTTGAAGAACGTTAACGTCTGCTTGACGACATGTACAGTAGCATAAGGGGCAGGTTAAACAAAAGTTTGACAACAACTTCAAAATTCGACAAGTTTACGAAGAAGTTAAAAATGAAAGCAATAAAATGAGATTTCGACTCGACGAAATTGTGAAACCTCTCGACGCCACAATACCACATATATAAATCTAATTAAAAGGCTTCATCACGGTTTTCGACGCCATTTTGACCAGTGAGCAAACAGGCTTGAAATACCAGTGTTTGTATGGAAATTCGATGTCAAATAACGTTCATAGAACATCGCTTCTGAAAAATTCATGAATTGGGAACTTTTAACTCTAGGAAAAGGATTTTAACAAAACAAAAAATTGGAGGAATTGTAGCAGTGCTAGAAAGCGTCCAGTTGTGTTTTGAACTTTCCATACATTTGTCTGTATAACAAACCAGCCGTGGACTGCTACTAAAAATAGTTCGCGGGGAAAAAAATACAGGGAAATGCATGGAAAGTTCAAAACACGACTGGATGCTTTCTAGCGTAGCTACATCCCTCCAATTTTTTTCTTAAAATCCTTTTCCTAGTGCCAAAAGTTTCCAATTCATGAATTTTTTCAGAAGCAATGTTTTCTGAAAATTCTTTGAGATCGGATTTTCATACAAACACTGTTATTTCAACCCGATTTGCCTATTCGTCAAAATGGCGTCAAAAACCGTGATAAGACTTATTGTGTAATTCAGTCAATGTTGTTTAGTTTCTCGAATTCACCAAAATAGCATGCAATCTTCTAGACGCTAGAAAAATCACGATATCCGGAACGCAACGCCTTAACCAACGAAACACTCAACACTGAGTTGGCTATGAGTTCATTGATAACATGATTTAATTATTTTTGCGGAATGGCTTTGTTATTACATAGGTAACTACTGCAATAAATTACAAAAGGAAACTTTTCCGGTAAGAGGGCATTTTGTTCACGATATATTTCGCGTAACTCGTAGGAGACAGTAACAATCAGATTTATTGAGTGCAAAAATATGCGCTGGCATTTGCGCGAGGACATTAAATGTAACGAAAAGCGAGTAGTTGTCAGGGACAAACCTCGAGGAAAAACTATGGGCTTCGACGAACAGCCAACTAACGCGTATTTATTTTCCTTTGCATATTTTAGCTGTAAGCGTATGTTGTGTGATGATAGCAAGCGAGAGCATTCTTCTTGCCATCCTAGGGATTTCCTGGATTTCCGCAACCGTTCTCGACAAGAATGTGATGTCCTTGTCTGTTCCAACAGCGAAATGCTCTTCCATCTCGACTTTTTCCAGTAATGCCAGGCACTGAAGTGAATAACGACATAACCAGGTGGTTGTCATTTGGTGAATATGATCCAATTTAAACATTCCTGAGTTAATATTGGAAGATATTTCGTGACGCGTGACGCACTTAGCCCATCGCAGACATGCGAAATTATTTGATGGATTATAAGAGCTGATACGTATACCTTACTTGCAAAAAGTAAATAAGAGTGCGTGCTCGCTCATATGGTCATATCCATGTTTTCCATACAATATAATAGGATAATGGCTTTTCAAGAACAACATTGCATCTTAATTAAAATATTAAATTGGCGCTACTGTTTATTGCAGTCCACGGGCTAAAACGAACTCAAGAGTGTGTCAAAGTACAAACAACGAGTTAACAATAACAATAATGTTGCACAACAAACATATATATATATATATAAAAAGTTATTATCCAACTAGTGTACTTAACCTTTCATCGCACGCAACAAACAAAACTGGAGAAAACTTGTGTCAATGTACAAGACGAGTGCACCCATGGTAGTGAACCTTGTACACCTGGGGAAAATGTTAATTCAGGGCTTTGGGTAAGGTTTGCAAAAAATCATTTAAAATAAGCAATTTTAATGCGATTTAGGTCGCAGTTTTTACGGCGTTGCTACCGAAGATGTCAGGATGACTGTCTAATTTTTCAGTGATTTTACTTCTAATTTAGCAGCAGTTTCGTTGAAATTTGGTTGCAGCTAAAACAGCTTGCAATGTCGGCATAAAGGCTGCTTTGAATGACCCACTAAGGCTTCTTTGACGAGTTTATACTCACGTCTCAAGCGTTCTGCTTTGATCACAAAAGCAGTCATTGTTAAATATCATATAAATGACAACAAAAATGGCTGGTAATTTGTAATCGTCTCAAAGAAATTAATTCTTATGACATTCGAATGAAACATTGTCACCGTAAATGGCCATTACAGTAGCCTCTGAAGGATTGAGCTTAAAGTGAGCATTAACATGAAAACACTAAGAAATAACAAGAATGCATTTCAATTCTTTTCAAAGCGATCTTTAATATCTAAAGGGGTATAATTTTAGATTTGTTTTTTGAAACTGATTTTTAACAGCTCTCATAAATTAAATTAAATGAAAACGTGTCGATCTACATGTACTCACTTACACAAAAGAAGACCTCCAATTATTGCTGCGTTTTGTAAAATGTTAAATTTAAATATATCACTGGAGGCAAAGACAGCTGAATTCGTTAATAGAATCTGGTAAGTTAAAAAAAAAAAACAAGAAAAACAAAACTCAAATTACAGCATATGCGAACACCAATTTCATCTCTTCACCGTCATTGATTCACCAACCCCTATGTCTAAGAGACTGTATTGACAATGTTGGTCCAAACACAGTACAATACGTTCTCTATGGGATAGGACTGGCATAGAGTTTTATTATGGTAATATGTTTGTTCAATATTACAATTTCAAGAACTTGAGTATTATGCGCATACGTTAAGACACAGATGATTTACTGTTGACACCGTTTGAATTTATGTGGCTCGTGAACCTGTAGGAAAAGGTATGGGTTTTTATTTGATAGGGAAAAAGGTTTAAATAATTCAGTTAAGGGCAAAAACTCTTTCCACGAATGACTTAGTTAGATAGAGTACTGAGTCGTCCCATGTCATCTATGATGAACACGGAGACCAAAGGCGTTTATGATGCAGACGGCTAAATGAGCTTCAGGAAAACAAAACTGGCACAGATATAGCTCTTGTAGTTAAGGCAAAGGAATACGTTTACTTTAAATCAATTTTATAGTACTCTCCAAAACATTTGAGCGATTTTCAGGAAAAAAATAGAAACAAATGGAAGCCGTGAACTTAAACTGGACGTTTTAATCTTGGTAGTCGTTGTAATTATTGATGTGGTATTTTGAATTCTCTCAGATAAAAATTAGCTTTCAAAGGCTTTAAAATTCACAAGGAAATGTGTGACGCGGTGCCAAGAGTTACCACCCAGCCATGCATTAATTGTATGCTAAATCGTTTTTGTTTTTTTTTTTTTTTTGTTTTTGTTGTTTTTTTTTTTTTTCAGTTTCAAAACAATTAAGCACATCACGCTTAAATTTTCAGAAAAATTTAACCTTCCCAAGCCTCTTTAATTGTAGCTATGATAATGAAACTAATAAGCACGTAAACTAAAGATCCGCCTATTTCCTTGACTGAGTTCCCAACATTGGCCCCAAACAAGAGAGAAAACGGCCAGTCAATACATACAATTTCGTTGAATCTATAAACAGTTTACGAAACTAAGAAAATTTTGAGAAATATTTCTGCACAGCCGCATTCTTTTTTTTCTACATACATCGATCGCTGTAATATTAACCCTCTTGCACAAAGAACGAGCATAAATAGCTATGTTATTCCAAAAGGATTACACACACACCAGCCAGGCGGCTAATATTGGTAGTTGCTTTTGTGGTTTTGTGTAAAAATGGAGTCACATTTTATCTAGGGCTCTAGTAGAAATGAGAACTTTGATCACCGAAGAATTTACGAGCTTTAGACACTGTTACACAAGGCACTGTTAACTAGAAACAGCGATTTTACACCATTTTGGTGTTGTTGTTTTTGGCGGCAAGCAGTTTGCGTCACAGGCGCGGATTTAAATGGCGGCCACATCGAATGAAAGAGTAAGTGGGACATTTTACAAGGCTTTAATTTTGTGAGTGTTGCTGAATTTTTAAAGAATCGTCCAGCAACAAAAAAAGGCCCTTTTTATGAGGTAGAAAGGGTACTGAGCGCAGAATGTAAAAGGAAATTTGAATATTGTGATTAAAGTCTTTATCGGCTTGTTGACGTACGTTCGTTCCCGCTTCTTTTCGAAATTAGGCGAGTCCTAATGTTCAGCGGCTTCGCTATTATAACAGGGAATACAACTGACTAAGAAAACGAGATAAACCAAAATGGCTGCCAAAGCTGAACAAAATCAAACCGGTTTTAGAGCATGTTTGCCTCACCAATGGCTTCAACCTGCCGTATGTCTCCTTTACAAAAAATTCTCCTTTTCGGATTGAATAGACACTGCCTTAGTGGATGTATTTTTTACGCCAATTAGCATGCGTTTTGCTAGCTTAACATCATATCCTTGAATGGGAAGCTGGGAAAACGACTCGGAGAAACGATTTTCTCTCTGCAAATGAAGGAAGGTATGAAGGTAAACACCATTTTAAGGTTACCCTATACCTTCAGAGGTTTCTTCAGAGGTGTCTCGCGTCTAAGCGATATAGCGCGTCTGGTTTAAACTGTAGATAGCTGAACCCTTATATCAAATTAAAGCTTATAGAGCTGGCTATCAAACTAAACCAAGGATTTTGAAATAAAATGAATTGGCTGAATTTTTAGCGCTGTTTTCTCGACTCAAATTTTTCACTTGGAGGAGCCACTTCAAAGAGCTAAAACTCAAAAGAAATTTGTTCGTTTGCCTTCAAATTTGAACAGTAGCTAGTTTAACATATAAACAACAAAAACGTGTCTGCGAATTTTTTCTTTCGAAATATTTTTTTCTCCGACAGCGAGTTTTGTACGATCACTCCACAATTTTATCATCCTATTTCGAAAATGTTCTATAACTTTTCATTGCGTTTAAATATGGCACAGACAGCTTTTTTTTTAGCGCTTTGGTTCCGGAAGCTGAGAAGAAAATTAAATTAAATTAGCCAAAAATAAAATTCGCTTTGACTTGTAGCTTGAAAACGGTAATTCAGACACTCGCATTCGGAGGTCGTTGAAAATTCGACAATTCATTTTATTTCAAAATTCTTGATATAGTTTGATATCCAGCTCTATAAGCTTTAATTTGATATAGGAGTTTAGGTATCTACAGTTTAAACTAGACGCGCTACATCGCTTAAACGCAAGACACCTCTGAAGGTATAGGCTAACCTTAAGAAGTTAGTAAGAGAGGATTGTGTTCATTTCTGAGTTTTTGATTTTGACCAAAAAAGGCACTGGCTAGAATGATTTTACCCTGGAGTTTTACTCGATTGAAGCACAGTTCGATCATGGCTTTATCAATTTTTGAGCTGAAGAAAGTAGCATTTTCGGCGGCAAGGACAAACAATGCCATAGTTTTATTACCACATTCTCTACATGGTCTTCCGCCTTATTCAATCCGTATATGCGGCCATTGCGCATGCTTGCAGCTTAGTTGTCAGCCATGTTGTATAGCATTTCTTGTGAGAAGGAGTGAGAGGGAGGTGGGGGGTAATATCGACACCGTTTGAATTTATCTGCTATAGGAAGTACTGGTACTTAGTCGTCCCAAGTTGTCAATCAATTTTTTTCTGAACGCTGAGAGTTAAGACGTTTATGATTTTTAAGCCATTTCTGATTAGATAACTGAGCTTCAGTAAAAGGACACAGTTGATGGGTTCTAGAGGAATGCGTTCTATGTTGTTGATTGAATGGCCAGGGAGAGTGAAGTGATCTAACGGCGGTTGGTTGAACAATGTGACGTTGTTTAAGGGTTTTTTCGATTGCGCGTGATGTGTTGCTTAGATGTCGTTTGGTCTCTCGTATATGTTGTACCTTGCATCTGGATCACTGTATCATGTATATGAGTTTTGAAGATGAGCACGTGATGTGATGTCGAATGGATTTGTGTTCGTTTGTAGAGGAAAAGGTGTAAAACGTGGTTCTCTCCATCATAGTTAATAAATGGACACGTTTTACATTTATTTCTGTTACAACGGAAAGCTCCCGAAGTCTTATTCCCCTAAAAATTCATAAACTCCAACGGAGACGACATTTGGAAAGCTAAAGAAGCATTTTTAATTTCCAAGGGCAAGACTCTTGTACCATATGGAATGAACAGACACGATGAATCTTAATCTGTCTACTGTATATCTCTATTTCAATAATCACTTCTGTACACGTTTTAGCTTCCTTTGTTCATCAACAATCACATCTCAACTTCTCATTGTATCATCTTTAAATATTGTAACCGTTTATTTCCAATTTTCACTTAGCAGTGGATAGAAGCAGAGCCACTCTGTGGAAACCACTGAAATTCCCATTAATTTGTTATTATTCATTTACAAAGCCCCGAACTGACAACCAGATTAAAACGGCCGAGCCGCCTTTAATTTATACCTGAATTTCTTTTGCATGAGGTTTGAGAGCTTTATTCCCTATTGAAATCGATATCCATAGACAAGTAAAGATAAACGAAAAAAACCGTACAACGTTTCGGGATCGTCATGACGCCATTACTATTAACGTGCTATTACATATTCAGACATTATGTTAATTTTTTTTTGTGAACTATTTCTGACATTGACTTCATTAATTTCTATCACTTCGAACTAGATAATGGCGTCATGACGACCCCAAAACGTTGTTCAGTTTTATGCGTTTATTCTTACTTGTCTTTGTATAACTAAACCTTTAGTTATAAGGAAATCGATATCGGCACGTCTATAAAAAGGTAACCAATCGTGGCTAACAAGCTGTCGTCACCTTTGGCGCCATATTTAGCAGGTGGTTTATTCAGGGATACAAAAAGGTTGGACCCATTCTTAACTTTACTTTATCTCCCGCTGTTTGGATAAGTGCTATAAAGAACTGAAGTAACGCATTCAAAAATCTCTGGCGTTTTTCTACCGTAGCATTAGTGAACGTTATTATTGTTAATTTTCCTTCTAAAATGTTTATCGAAATGGATCCTTATTAATAATTAACAGTTCCTTACTTAAAGTAATACAAAACCAAAAAGGGGGAATTTGCCACGTCATTACTTTGGATAATTTTTAAGCTCGTTCTTAAAACCATGAAAATCATCAGCAGTCAAGCCCAAGACGCTTTATGACGCAACTTTGATGTGAGAAAAAGGTACGAGTTTATCATTTGTGAACAAGCCTATTTGTCTTTAGTTGTTTGCTCTCTTGTTTAAAA
This sequence comes from Pavona decussata, assembly GCF_977016875.1. NCBI lineage: Eukaryota > Metazoa > Cnidaria > Anthozoa > Scleractinia > Agariciidae > Pavona > Pavona decussata. The sequence continues at coordinate 2,119,244 of NW_028145538.1, read as the reverse complement.
GATTAACGTATTGGAATAATCGTTATGTAACGGAAATCTATCTAAATAGAGTGTACCTGAGCTTAAGTGAAAGAACACCGGTTGGTAAAATTACTTTTTCCAGCCTTATCAAGTTATGAACTACTTTTGAGCAAATGCTCAGATTAGTGAACTCGAGTTTGTTTCGGTTGGGTCTCAGGGTTGGGGTTTTAAACTTTAGCCAAGGCAAATAATCGCACGAGTAAGTCAGTAAATTATTACTTTACGCAAATGATTTAAATGCTGAAACTCTACGACTCCATAATCTTCTGACAACAAAACGCTTATGATAAGCATGTAACATAAATTTTGCATGCACGCAAGATATTTCTTCAGTTTCTTGCCGGTCAACTTCAACACGTTTATTTTTCTCGTGAACTATTCAAGACAGTCGCTGAAAAATAATGACAGTAATGATCATTATCGGTGCGCTATCTTGTTTTAAAAAATATTTTTAGCTTGTTTGAACAAAAAAAAGATGAATTTAGATTTCAAAAATGTTCAACAACGTAGTTAAGGAAGGACCAGTTAGTTTGAACACATGTACACTTAAGGAAAATGTCACCACTAGAGTTCAGGGCTTTGGGTAAAGTTTGCAAAAAATCATTTAAAATAAGCAATTTTAATGCGACTTAGGTCGCTGTTTTTACGGCGTTGCTACCGAAGATGTCAGGATGACTGTGTAATTTTTCAATGATTTTACCTCTAATTTAGCAGCAGTTTCGTTGACATTTGGTTGCAGTTAAAACAGCTTGCAATGTCGGCATAAAGGCTGCTTTGAATGACCCACTAAGGCTTCTTTGACGAGTTTATGCTCACGTCTCAAGCGTTCTGCTCTGATCACAAAAGCAGTCACTGTTAAATATCATATAAATGACAACGAAAATGGCTGGTAATTTGTAATGGTCTCAAAGAAATTAATTCTTATGACATTCGAATGAAAATCGTCAGCGTAAAGGGCTTTTGCAGTAGCCTCTGAAGGATTGAGCTTAAAGTGAGCATTAACAAGAAAGCACTAAGAAATAACAAGAATGTCACTTGAAACGTGCTAGCTACGATAACATTGTTTTCAATTTAAAATAATTCTGTTCAAAGTGATCTTTAATATCTAAAGGGGTATAATTTTAGATTTGTTTTTTGAAACTGATTTTTAACAGCTCTCATAACTTAAAAAATTAAATTAAATGAAAACGTGTCGATCTACATGTAGTCACTTACACAAAAGAAGACCTCGAATTATTGCAGCGTTTTGTAAAATGTTAAATTTAAATATATCGCTGAATGCAAAGGCAGCTGAATACGTTAATAGAATCTGGTAAGTTAAAAAAAAAAAAAAACAAACAAACTCAAATTACAGCATATGCGAACACCAATTTCATTTCTTCACCGTCATTGCTTTACCAATCCTTATGTCTAAGACGCTGTATTGACAATATGGGTCCAAACGCAGTACAATACGTTCTCTATGGGAAACGACTGGCATATTACAATTTCAAGAACTTGAGTATTATGCGCATTCGTTAAGACAAAAATGATTTACTGTTGACACCGTTTGAATTTATGTGGCTCGTGAACCTGTAGGAAAAGCTATGGGTTTTTATTTGATAGGGAAAAAGGTTTAAATAATTCAGTTAAGGGCAAAAACTCTTTCCACGAATCACTTAGTTAGATAGAGTACTGAGTCGCCCCATGTCATCTATGATGAACACGAAGACCAAAGGCGTTTATGATGCAGACGGCTAAATGAGCTTCAGGAAAACAAAACCGGCACAGATATAGCTCTTGTAGTTAAGGCAAAGGAATACGTTTACTTTAAATCAATTTTATAGTACTCTCCAACGCATTTGAGCGATTTTCAGGAAAAAAAATGGAAAAAAATGGAAGCCGTGAACTTAAAGAACGTTTTAATCTTGGTAGTCGTTGTATTTCTCTCAGATGAAAATTAGCTTTCAAAAGCTGTAAAATTCACAAAGCAATGTGTGACGCGGTGTCAAGAGTTACCGCCCCGCCATGCATTAATTGTATGCTAAATCGTGTTTTCTTTTTTTTCAAAACAATTGAGGACATCACGCTTAAATTTTCAGAAAAAATTAACCTTCCCAAGCCTCTTTAATTGTAGCTATGATAATGAAACTAAAATTGGCCCTAAACAAAAGAGTAAACGGCCAGTCAATACATACAATTTCGTTGAATCTATAAACAGTTTACGAAACTAAGAAAATTTTGGGAAATATTTCCGCACAGCCTCATACATTTTTTTTTTTTTGACATGCATCACTGTCATATTAACCCTCTTGCACAAAGAACGAGCATGAATAGAGTTTAAGTCGCAAAATGTATCCATAATTAATGTGTGGGACTGTGCGGAAATATTGCCCAATTTTGTCAATCATTCTGGCTACAGAACCAAAAGAGCTATTTGGCAGAATATTAACTTTATGCATTACCTCTCACTTTTCGTCTGCGACGGTGCGACGGTCTAATTCCTTCACGTTACCAATGGAAACCTTGGTTTCATTCACTCTATTCTTCAAAGAGGCACCATAAGCCGTTGAGCAATGAGAAGACCATGGACATCACATGTATGCTCCCTGCATTTTCCTCCCTCTGTCGCCTCTGTCGTTCCATTCGGAAAGAAGCAAAGTGTATAATGCAAATTTACAATAGGAGAAAACATGTTTACCACTCTAGCTATGCGGAATGACGTTGGTAATTCATCACATACATGGAATGTTACTAACGTGAAAACAGTTTTTCTTGCTCCAAACCTTACCAAGTGTTGCAAAGCATAGCAAGCTCCTGGTCAACAACAATGTGGTAAAAAACGTTCTCTCGTTCAACAGCTTGACGTTAAATTGTTGGGAATAAAGTCATATTTTCTAAGCATTTCTGTGTTCTAAAAATTCCCAACGATTTCACGTCAATTTGTTGAAAGAGTGAAATTTTCCTTCAAATGAACCCATCATTATTTCTTTGTTGCAGTGTAGAAATGTTAATGCTAATTCTTAAATTTGCTAACATTAGTCGTGTGACTAGCATAACATTTTAAGGGTGTATCAATGCGAAGTTTACTGTTACTATTCAGTTGTAATTAGCAGTGTATTTTGCTTTAGTATTGTAACTAGCATTGCAATTTGTTTCAGTATGGTAGTCTGTAGTTTAATTTGTTTCATGATTGTATCTTAATTTGCAGTAAGTGATCGTAATCGTTGCATCTATTAATTATAAAAGTCTTTAAATTGCAAAAAAAAAAACACTACTTTCTTCAATTTTTTTAGCTAGCTTTTACAACACCACCTGGAAATCCAACTTAGCATTCAAGGGACGCCACGTTAACATAATGGGGGATACCACTTCTGATGAAATAAGAACGAAAGATATAATAAAGGAATTCTGCAGCTACACAACTACCCATGGCGTTGGAAGGCTAGCTGAGGCCAAAACACGTTTTAGCCAGTTCATTTGGACTTGCTTCATACTAAGTGCTTTTGGCATGTTTTTCTATCAAGTTCATGGTTTATTCATTCACTACTTTAGTCGCCCTGTGTCCACTGTGACGAGTTTGAAACAAGCAACTGTGAGTAGAAGTTTAAATTGATTGAAAAGGTTTTAAGGTATTTGTTTCATACCATTGTTGTAGTATCTATTGATAAAGGCTGGTAATAGTGGTCGACAAAACTATGACAGAAGGGAAATGCTGGAAACCGTTGTGAGCCATCCTAGACAATGTGTCAACGCATTCGTTGTTCATGTCATGAATATCTTTTTCTTTGGTTCATTGATATTCTCACATAGGTGGTGAGATTTCCAGCCGTAACAGTTTGTAATCAGAACCCCATTAAAAGAGACCACTTGGAAAAAGAGATATTGGTGAAATTTAACTTGACACTACAACAGTTATTGGTAGAGGAACAAGACGATAAAAAAGGTACGCTTATCATTCAATTCATTTTAGACTATTTAAGATCATATGAGAAAACTTACTGTTCATGCCTACATCAAGACGTTTCTAGTTTCCAATTACAACTGAAGAACCTCTTTTCACCTTTTTCGCCGGAGGGGAGGGGGGGGGCGGGGTAGTCGTTAGAACTTGGCTTTCACCGTAATGGTGTTCTTCCCTTCTCTGACCGCTTTGTCCCCATGTCCCCTTGGTTGCAAGGTGAGACAAAACTAAAAGCAAAACATTGCTATGTCTCCCCGTCTGCGCAACTCAATGTGGTGGAATGCAATGTATATTACCCTGGAGCCAAACGTAAGATTTCTTTTAACTTTTATCAAGAATAAGAACATGTCAGCCAATGGATGTGTGTTTGATACTTCTAAAATAAGTATTTAATTTTTTTTTTTTAGGTGGCGCGACCGCGACGCCTACCAGTGCTGTCCAAACTCCTATAGGAAATACCTCTGTAACTGCACGGAACCAATCACATTGGCCAACAAGAGATAATCATTCAGATAAAATACATCAAGAATTAAGACGTGCATATCTTTTCCGGGAATTAATTTGGAGGCAAATTGCACTAGCGAACTTCACCCAATTGCCTAGCAGGGGACATCAATTTAAGGATTTCGTGTTTGGGTGTGATTTCAGGGGTATCGATTGCAGGTGAGGGGAAACATTTTCTCACTTCGATGTCGAGCAAGGCTTCCTGATTTTTTCAGTTTGTCTACAAATAACAACATTATTTAAAGGAATTATTGGAACAAATACAAAACTCTTTTATTAGGGAACTGCTATTAGCATGTTCGAACTTCTTTTTAGTTAAAACCACTTAAAGTTAAAATTTCAGGTTATACTGTTGCTATGGTAATCTATTTTTTTTTTTGAGAAAATGACAATTACGTGTTCGCCAATGGCTAGGCATATGGTTGCTTATTAACTGATAACAGGTGGTAGTTTTGGCCCATCAAGGAATAAATGATGGAACTTTAGGGAAAATGTCGTGAGTCCCTTTATTTAGTTAAGATAAATAAAGTAAAAAGCGCCATGTTGGATTAGCGTACTGGGACAGATGGCACGGTAAATTGAAAATGTAGACTTGATATAAATATTTTGTCACACCGGGTGGTTAATTTCATTATAGTTACTCTACTTTCTTGTTCAAATGATGATGTCTCATCATCTTTACGGGAACAAATCGTTTTCTAAGTAAATCAACACATTCAGTATTTTTATTTATTGACAGATATCATCTCTTTATTCTTTTATATTTCAGAAATTATTCCAAATATTGGTCTACTTTCTGGGACTTGCAGTTTGGAAATTGCTTTAAGTTTAATGGTGGAGTAGACGATAGCAATAATAATCAGACAGTCCTGAAGACTCATAGTGCTGGACCCTCGGGAGGTGAGAAACTACTAAAAATCACAAATTTATTAATTATTCACGATGAGAAAATAAGAAATCATTACCTCAAGGGGGTTTGGAAATGCGATCTTAATTTTCATAGAATTTAGTGAGCTGCTTAACTAATTACTGATAGGTTAAGAAGCTGCATCAAAGACTTAAAGAAGCGTTTCATACGATATCAAAACAGCTGGAAGAAGGTTTAGCTCTTTGAAATTTAAAAGCCCTACCAGTGATAAGCATCAAATTTCTCCTTGTAATATTAATGCTTATTCAACCCTTGAGGATAGAATTAAGGATATGGTCACCCAAGATCAATTTTCTTGATATTTTAATAACTTCTTTCCTGAAATTTTATATAAAAAGTGTGAAGACAAGATAGGAGAATATCAGTTAGGGGTTAAAGGGTTAGAAAAGACTCCTCGTTTTTGCAACCCACTTCTCTTTGTTGGGAAATCGATTAAAACAGTCTTTCTCGTGCTGATATATTATTTAAATGCCTCAAGTGTTTCAAATTGCCAAGTAGCGTTTATTCGTCTGCAGAAAATACTATAGAACCTCCTTAAAGGGACACTGTCACAAAGATTTTGCTGTATTTTCGTCAAAACTGCTCAAGTATTAGACAAGAACCATCTTGCTAACATGAAATTGCTCTTAGAGCGTCAGAAAGAAAATATCAAAGAATTTATCCGAGGAAGAACTAACTATAATCAGTTTTAAGCAACTTCTCTAAAATACGCAGCACGAACTTGAAAAAATGGCTAAGTTTTCAAGTTGCAATATATTTCCATCCAAGTCATCCGAAACCAATCATAAATAATGTACTATTTCCTGTGCACCAGTCGTGTTTTTGTTAACAGAACTGAATCATTGTTTTAACAATTCTTTGGATTTCAATGTACTTTTTGGTCATTCAAATTGACACCAAAATAGGTGACACTGCCCCTTTAACCGACGAGTCTTATCACTAGCTTTTATGGAATTTTGATAATGACTATTTGGTTGGTTCTTTTTATCTTGCTGACGACTAAAAACTTTAATATTTTTGCCTCGATTTAATGACCGAGACTCAAACGTGATCCCTATACATTTTGCAATCATTGTTTCTTTTAACTTTCTATAAATCAAATTTCAGAGTATCTGCAGTTAAAAACTCCCAATTACAACCACATTGAGGAATATTATTGAGTTTTCATGGAGAAGTTGATAGCTTTGAGTTCAAAATAATAAAGTAGCAAAAATTACACTCATTTTCTCTCAATTACTTGCTCAAGAAAACGTTTTGTCACGATACAAGAGACTAAATGTTTTGCAGACAAAACCTGCAACTAACAATCAAAACGAACTTTACCTTAAAGGATACAATTAAAAAGTGAGGCGCAATTTTGACATCGTGCCATTTTCCCTGACAGGACTTGATCTCATTCTCTTTCTCGAGTCTTCCAAATATATCCATAAGCTCACGGCAACTGTTGGAGCAAGAATTGTTGTTCATGACCAAGATTTTAAGGTGTTTCCAGAGGACGAAGGTTCCGGTCTGTCTCCAGGGATGTCCACTTCCATAAGTGTGCAAAAGGTAACATTAAATAAAAGTACATTAGCTAACTTAGAAGCGATTCTGACAAGCCGAATAACCTGCTAGTTATTTGTCATCATCGTAATGAAATAATACCACTGCCAATAAATTATCCTGTAATCTGAAAGCTTAAAATTTGTGGAGAGCCTGATGAAATCCTATGCAAATAGGAAGATGTACTATGCGCTAGCACCACACCCTTAAGCACCCGCCGACAAGCAATTCTCTATATGACTAGAGATGACTTGAATGTAAAAAAAAAATGTGTCTTACCACACAGCGACCAAATACGTACTGGCGTACGGAGCAGCCACTAGGGCAATAGCCCGTGAACAGGCTCCCAAGTGGGGTATAGGGCGAAAAGGAAAATCGGCAAGCCGGGCGGGTGGAGCGCGGTTTTCTTCGCCTTATGTCCCAATTGAGAGCCTATTCACAGGCTACGAGGGCAAAGGGCAAAGAGGGACAGTGCAAACGAATCTACAGTGATTCTAAACTTTGACTGAAATACTAAATCTTTTAGCTGTTTTCTTAAAGTTGTTTAAAAGAGGATGGTATTAGGTTATGAATTAAGTTCTTTTAACTGCTCACACTCGTAGGAAATCATCAAGGTGGTGGATCGTTTCAATAACGGAAGCTGCAGGAAAGATGGGAATGGGAGATTTGATTACAGAGAAAAGGTACGTTTCAAAAGATCTGAATATCTTTCTTCTATGTTTATCATCTGTTGGAAAAATGGTCTGAGTGCTATCTATATTTTTTACGTCGTCCGAAGTCAGTATATAGAGTCGACGTTTAACAAAAACTTAAGGAAGCAGCATATATAAGCTCCTGTATAATCAATAATTACCCCGTGGAATCACACGGAATATCGCGACTTGATAGCTGAGTTAACTAACATCAGGCAATATCGATAATTGTTTGATTTTTCAACCTATTCATAACAAAGCATCATATCTATTACAGAAACTGAAGCTAGTGGTGGTCTCTTTTTTTTCTTTTTTTACACTTTTCTCCCCAGCACTTGAAATTACGTATATCGCAAAATATATTTTCTGTACAGACGATTGAGCGCGTAATGTCCATATCTGGACGGTGTTACGTTACCATGCGTTAAATAATAAGGAATCGGTCGTACATCGATCATTACGCAGTCCTTCAGTATATCTTGTTAAAATATACACCAGGCTAGTATATCTCTCCGCACACGTTATTTATACGAGCCCATTATACCAACTCATGTTTGTTGTTTCGTACAATGACATAGAAACACAAATTTACCATTAGTAACTCCTAACCCCACATGTTACAAACAATACCGAATAAGAAAAGACATCTACAGGGCATTATACAAAATAACTAAATTATTATGCCACTAAACCCGAAAACCGCTGTCTTCGGAAATCACAATAAATTGTGCAAAAATAGCCAAAATGACTGAGATACTCTAGTAAAAAGAAAGCTATATAAATGTACAATGCAGAATCTATGGCGATTAAAGATGAATTAGTGATTAACCGTTCTTTCCATTTAAACGAAGATGCTAAAAGCTGCCTGCCTTTTCTTTTGTTGATAACCACAGAAATAAGTTTCCAGGTCTATTTCAGGTCGTTTTACATAAAATGTTCAAAGTTACCATCGCAATAAGTTTGCCTTGCAATTTTGATCATTGGCAGAAACAAAGGACAGCATGGTCGCTGAAACGTACTGTGACGTCAATAACCGTGGGTATTTTTACTAGTGGCCACCGATTAAATCTAAGGCGATGTGAAATATTTTCATTCCCAAGAAAGCTTATTCTTGTCAAGACCATTTCGTCGTACTCAAGTAGGCTTTGGTTATCACGTCTTTATTGACAAAGGTGTCACTACAGATGTGAATTTGGACCTGTGGAACTCTGTAAATTCTGCTAAGCAGTGACCCACATTCCAGTGACACAGGTCCCAAATTTTTGCTACAGCTCTGCTAGAAAGTTACGATCTTTAAAGTTTCTAACTTCCCTTCAAGGGTTTTTCATTGATAGGAAATATTAATTATATGTTAAAATTTATTTCGCAGGATTGCATGAGGAAATGTATCGGTGATTCTCAAATCCAAAGCTGTGGTTGTGCAGAGAGGCGATTTGCAAAAAGATCTGGATTGGTTTGTGACACCTTGATGAACCGCACGCAAGGTGTGAAAAGAACATTTTTAAATTAAATGAAAATGAGTTGTTTCACAAGAAGTACAGAGGCGGGTGGAAGCAAAAGCTTCATGGTATTTCAATGCTTCCGAATGAACTGCTTGCGTATGTGCGATGAAGGGCTCTTGTTATATACCTAGACTTTCACACAACAAAACGAGCACTGTGAGTGGTTGATTCTTGGTCACGCGCCCTTGATCAAATACAAATGTATACCGACCGGGATACAATTCATCGCATAAAACAAAACGAACTGTTTCCTCGGGACAATGCATTAAGTGTATATTGTAATTACTCTTTCCATGCTTGGTTAATGTTAACTCCAGCATTAATGATATTTAACTGTGTTCTTGCATTATTTTTTTTTTGAGCAGGGGGCGGGGGAGGGTTGGTCACAATTTTGATGTAAACCTTTATAATCTTTACCATGTTGGCTCGATTACCCATAATACTCTTGATACCGTGATAAGGTCTACCCTTGCGTCAAATGTGGAAACGGAACCTTCGGGGAGTATTTAGCTGTTTTTATTTAAGAAAATAAAAGATAGTACTCTATATCATCTTCTAAAGGTTATAAGGGAGTTGCAGTGCTCATTTGGATAACTGTTCGTTTTGCGTCAAACGTAAACCAAATTGTTATGGCTTTCAGTCAATAAGTAAGACACACAGGGTTGATTGTTCATCACAGTCAATCCGATTTCTGCTGATGAATGTTTTACCATTTGTCTTTTCTGTGCTTGCGTTGTGTCCAGATTCCTAAGAAGTCTTGTATGGTTATGCTAATCCTTCAGCTTTTGGTTGAGTGAATGACACTCGGATCAGGATTGCACATTACCAACTTGAAAGTGAAAGGCTTTACTAGATTTTCGAAAAATCGAGAATTTCAATTTTCAAGATGGAAGTTGTGCAACTGAGATTAATGGCGTAATTCATATGAAAATATCGTCCCCTTTTGAGATTACTAAAGGAATCCGTTTTGGTCATAAAAGAATTTTCATGGCTTAAAATTGATGCTCTTGAAGTTAATTCAGTAAGAGTGAATGCCGGACATTGTGCACTATGCACACGAAGGACGAAAAAGCCCAGGATAAAGGGTTTAGATATTTTTGATATCGATTAGATAAATAAGTGATATTTTTATCTCTCAATTAGTGAATAAACATCATGGGTTATTCAATTATTCATTTTTTTTTTTCATCAGCAGTTCCAATATATGTATTTCATATATTCCACTTCCATCGCTTTTGTTTCTGCTTGTCTAGAAAAATGTCTGGACGACTTAATGGACATGTTCGACCTGCAAGGCTCGAAATGTGATACCAAGTGTCCACGTCCCTGCAGGTGAAAGTTTAAGAAATATTAAAGGGGAAGTGTCATGGTGGTTTTTACCTCTTTTCTTAATAATAGGGAAATAAGATTTGAACTCAGCTACAAAATAATTCCAGAACAATGAGAGGAAAGAAATCAATTCTTTGAATAGAACATATCTTGATCTGTTCAAGTGCATTTTGGTTTCCAAAGGTTTTAGTTGCATTTCGGTCAACTTTGCTTGTGTTCTGAAGTTTTCGAGAAATCCAGAAACCCAAGATTTCCAAGATGTCAATCATGACGTAATTCTCTCGTCATGACGCCATCGCTGTCCGTAGCGGACCTCAAAGGAAACACCTTTAAACGTACTATTTATCATCCAAGTTTCCTTTTCCCTAGTTAGAAGGACTTTGATCTTTAACTAACGATGTGTTCTTTCTCTCATTTTTTAGCCAAATTAGATACCACACCAACATGGACTTAACAAAATGGCCCTCCAACTATCAACAGGTAAGTAAAGGCTTGCAACTGCCTGTAAAATTGTTAATTTTATTGTTTTTACTGTATTGCTGTTATTAAAATTACTATCAGTGGCACCCAACAAGACTTTTAAAAAAGAAAAGTTAAAATGTTTTTCTTTGTCAGCCCAGATTGTTTGCGAATTCTCAAAAAAGCTTAAGTTTGTAATCTAAAGTTTGTTTTGGTTTTGGTTTTGGTTTTGGTTTTGGTTTTGTTTTGTTTTGTTTCTTTCGCAAAATCAGTGTAACTCTGTAAGGGTCTTAGGAAAGGAATCTTATTCTTCGAATTTCTGAACTATTGTTAGCTTTCCGAAAAAAACAAAATAGCTACCCTTATTTTGCAATTAGATCTCCCGCGCTAGGGAAGTTTGACGAGACATTTTACCTGAGAAAATTCATTTTTTAGGTCACTATTTAGTCTGAATTTTCCCGGCGACCAAGGTCTCCACCGAAACGAACGAATAGTGCCTTTGTTAAGGTGGTGACAGTCACCAGTAATGTAAAAGAATTCTTCCTCCTTGTCAAAGTTTTAGTGACAAAGAAAAAAAGCCCAACGCTTTCAAATAAATCGATACCATAGATATATTTGGAGGTTATATACAACGTGACAATTCCAAAAAGGTCTGCATACCAATACCCCCATGAACCACTTTGGCTCATTTTTAACTGCTAGCTATTATCACATCTGCTATCACAGCAGGCTAAGATGACTTTCTCCGGCCTTTTTACAAGTGACTAGAAAGTAATGTTCTACTCACAAGTATTCATTTACAGGTTCGCCATTTCCACACATTTATTCTAAAATCTTCTGGAAGTTGTTTTGCACTTACATTTTTAAGTCCAAGCGAGTTTAAAAAGGTTATTAATAGTTATCATTTTACCTTAATACTTTGGATTTAGCTCGAACGAAACGAACTTTCACAACACATAATAAACTTAAAGATCTGTTGGTGATATGGTCATGGTTAAACAGCTTTGGCAGGAAAAGGCTCTTGCATAAGGTAGTTTACCAAAAAGGGACACGTTAATGTCAGGATAACATTGTATCCATAGGGTTTACTTTTCAATGAACTCGTTGAAGAGAATGCCGCCGATGAGAAGGAACGAGCAAACTTGACAACCTTTGTTGAGTAAGTACTTATGCAATGGAAGGAGTTCAGGTTTATAATTAGTTAATCCATTGATTAACTTAGTTAGATGTTACATTATTTTCGAGCTAGTTGCTCTTAACAAAATAAATAATTAATTTCAAAACACTGCGTGAAAGCAAAAATATTCTAGTGTATTCCAGACTCGAATACGTGATTGTGACGCAATAGAATCCTAGAGTATTCAAGACGCACACAATACGTGACGTACACCTGGAATATTCGTATTGAATATGGTGGAATACGCTCCGTTCATAATCGTTCGTGGATTTTCGTTTAAATATACCTCACATTTGTCGTACTCCTAGAGTATGATGGCAAACCCTTAAATAAAAGAATTTTATGACAGAAGGTCGGGTGTATAGCATTCTCTTGGAAGCAAAATTTGGACTGAATTCAAAGTATGTGCGATATGCGTGCGATTGTATACGTTTCACGCCAAAGCAAAAGATTTCTAGAGTGTTCATGGCGTGCACAGCCGTGACGTACACCTGGAAAATTCTTATCGAATATGGGCATATTGCAGTCCTAAGCACGACCGTGTATTCGTTTGTCGACCATAAGAGTTATTGTACTTTTTTGGTTATGTTGTCGGCCCAGCGTATGAGCATGCTTTGTCAAGAGTTACATAAATTCCAATTCCCGTCATTCGGTTTTGACCGACGTTTACAGGGTAAGCACTACTCAAGCCAAATCAACCGATCGAAAGCTGTAGAAAGGCATTTTTAAGTACCTTAAGGTGTTTGAAGTCTGTTAAAAGTGATGTTTTCGTTAGGTAGAAGAATTTGATGTATTCGGATTCCGTTGCTGAGATTTTAATTACCCGAAAATTCAAGGCATTAAAATCTTCATTTGATAAAATGATAGCTGGAATGAACTTTTAAGGAACTTTTTTCTTTCCGAAAATGCTAGATGTTGTTTTTGTTGCATTTGACTGACAAAAACAGCAAATACGACCTTTCCGAAAACGTCAGGGGCTATGATCATGATTTCCCCATTGCGAACCTTTTTTGCGGTTGTACCTAAAAGTGGGACGGATACTCGGGCCGGGGGTGCATGCAGAGACGCGAGATCTGGGGCTCGGGGGCGTGACATTGGGTGCCCCTGACCACAAGGCAATTTCTCTTTAATTTGCGTTACCCGTCTCATCTGAAATGGTTAATTAAGTGCTGTAAAGACGCCGTTAGGATGTAACATACTTTTTACCCCTTGGTGTAACGCTGACAAAAAAAATGAATTTACGCCACTTTTTAACGCTAGCGTAAATATAAGCTTATATGAACACTTCTCGTATCGCTGTGGCTATATGACCGGCAGCCGGTTAAGATTTTAATAGACAAATTGACCGTAAGTCAGAAGTACAGCTGAATCCAATCTGAATTAAAAGTCATCTTAAACACGATTTTGCTGATTTTCTCTTTAAAGTAGTCTCGTTTGGATGACCTACTTGGCTCATATTACATTAGTTGAGTTAGCTCAACTAAACCATTACTCTTTTGCAAGTCCCACTTGGCTCAAAATAATTCATTCCATGTAATCAATGCATTAATTTAGAAACTGACTGTTGGGAGGGCTACATGTACATGTAGGTTAGGACCAAATGAACTTACAAGGATTGTTTCAATTTTTTAAATTTTACCTTTCTCTCTTTGAGAAATTTATCAGTCCTCATAACTTCACTAAATATTCTGACCTCACATGTACTTATTGTTATAACAAAGAGATGGTGTACTAAAAGTTAAATACAATCAGTGAAATGAATAACAATTATACAATGTAAGTGCCACTTTATTTGTTAATGTATATCAATGTACAGTGTACTCTCCTTTAAACTGTCTGTGACATCATGGACAATTATATAAACCCTACAACTGAACACAAAATATGATGAAAAAAACAAAACAAAAAAAACTACTAACAAGTATTAGTACATTCAAAAAACATGCCTAAAAAGGAAAGTCTTAACCTTAGCTTTTTGCGATATTCTCCCAATAATTATAGTTTCAGTTCCTTTCAGTATTTGCTCCACTCAATTTTTGACTGTAATCCATTAAGTTCCTAAAATTCTCAAGAAGATTAAGCCTGTGTTTAATTCATTAGATAAATCTTCCAATCAATGGAATGGTAATAACAACCTTTTCTCTTCCATAATTAAATTTAACTTTGTACTGAACAGTCAAACATTGACTGTGAATTCTTTGAGCTGGAATGAAAGACATTTCAGAATGACTTTCAAAATCTGTACACCATACTTCAAGGGGGTCCGGAAACCAGTTCCTTTCGGGATGGGTCTTGAACCAATCAACCTCAGCGAGCACAAAAGTAAGTTTCTGCCTTTTGCCTAGGCCTTGCTTTACAACCACATCATGGGTAAGGAATCTGCAAACTCTTCCTGGTCTACACTCCTGATTAAACCATTTAGCTAAAATACCATAGTTCCTTGAACATCTGTATATTGCACCACTGATTTGAACTCTTGAAAAGCTGTCACAGAGTCTTTGAGTAGAAACTACCTCACAGTTGGGAAGCAAAGTTTTATACATTTCTGTAAGTTTGGAATGGTCATCATCATTTAAAGCAATCCTCTTGACTGGTGGCAAAGGAACAATTGTTTCACTCTGTTCTTCATTCAGCATTTCTCCAAGAGTGCCATTTTGAGTACCAGTGGCAGAAAGTAAACACTGGAATTGTTTATGTTCATCAGGGAAGTCCATCATGCGTAGCTCAATATCCCGAAGAAATCTGCGCATCAGTTGAATACCTACAAGAAATATATAAATATTTATTTAAAACTGTATCATTGTATAATGCAATTCCAGGGAATTGATTGGCTTAGCGGCCATGGTATATGAGGCATTAAACCATGCAGAATGGCAACCATTAAATTGTATTCTGGTCGTTGGCAAAGCCGCACACTTGTTGCACAAACTATATAAGCATATATTTTTTAGGTAAGAGGTGGCCTCAACTATAAGCCTGGTGGTTTCTAGAGGTCACCTCGCCATACATTAACCACTCAATTAATTGTAAATATATTAGAAAGAAAGGCAAATAAACTTCAAACTTCAAACTTTTTTCAAAGCAAAATCATCAAGATCTAGAAATAATTCTTGATTGTCTTTTGAGATGATTATAGCCAACTTGGTGCTCGCCTCGTTGGCTATCTATCATCTCATATTCAACTTGCCCTCATGGAATAATAATATTGTTTAATATATATTTCTGTGAACAATTTAGAAATTAGGGTAAAATTTCAATTATTCAGAATTAAAATTAAATGTTGCCGGTGTAATTAACTGTAACTGCAATGGTTGATGAAAAAAGCTTTTGAGAACTCTGTTTAAGGTTACCCGGTACCTTCAGAGGTGTCTTCAGAGGTGTCTCCTTCTTCTCCTTCGTCGTTATCCAAGGAGCAAACATTTTCACATAGTTTAACCCTTTATAGAGAGCTGGGAAAGGCTTCCAGCGTTAAAAAGTAAAGCTACCAAATTTTACCACGCAACAAATTCACCTTGATTACATATATTTCTCTATTTTAGATTATTCCAGTGCTCGTTTTGCATTCGTTTACTTTTTTCCTTAATTGTACGTTTTTGGCTGTTGTTTAGAAAACTGAACAAGGTGGGTCCGAGACGGCACCGTAGAGAAATTATCAGGTAGTTCCCACTTCATATGGCGTTGTCAACTCATGCAAATGACCTTTGTGTGACTCCGTGCATAACCTTTTCTGCATTGTAGCACGATTTAGATCACGTTTGAACGGTTCGTTTTCTCTGTATCCCATTTATAAACTGTCAATAAAAATTTGAATTAACAGAACATTGATTCCACATATGCAATTAATTTTTGTAGGAAAAATTTCCTCCAAGTGCGAGTAATGTACGAGAGCATAAACTACAGGGAAATAGAAGAGGAACTGACTTATAAGGTGAGAAAATTTTTAGTTGGCTGTATTCTGAGACAGCATTCGCATCTGAGGTGCCATTTATTTTTTGTGCTTGTATGAGAGAGGTTCGCTTGAGGTGAGAAATAGGAGGCGTCTCCTTAAATGGAACGAATTCCGATTGGCTCATCGCGTGGAGAACCTTGACCTTTCTTTAAAATTGACCTATTGCTTTCCAACCGGTGTAACCTAACTTCGTGTAAAGGTTCCAAACCTAAATTGCATTATTATATTTATTAATTTTTCGCATTAATTTGAATGAATTGACCAAGCTATAATACATATGCTCCACAATAATTCAAGTATCTCATTTTTGAGGATTTAGAATCATAACATTCAATGAATGACAACATAGTAGAACATTATGAAAATATTTTCATTGCCCAATTTTTTTTAAGAAACGCATTTTATTCATAAATGGAGGATAAGCTATTGAAATACTCTACCCTTCACAAAAATACTATATTTCACAAACATAATAAGACATGTGAAAAGAGAAGGGTCATGTATGGGTAAAGCTACATATGAATTTAAAACTGGCTGGTGAACACCAATATAGATCTAGACAAATATTGAAATTAAAAGTTGTCCACCAAGCTTTGTCATGTTCGCATTTGTATTAAATTATATATATTTTTTCTTAATATTCAGACTGTCAATTTGTTAGCTGACATTGGTGGCCAGCTGGGTTTGTGGATCGGCATATCGGTGTTAACCTGCTGTGAAGTGCTAGAGTTAGTGTTATTACTGGCGCAACGAATGTTTAAGAAAATGAAGAACAAACGTCGAAAAATGGAAACGGCATTTTAAATGGGACAAACACGAAGTCATACTTGGAGATATGTCCAGAAACAGCACTCCTTTGAATTTTTTCAAATTTGAAGAACGTTAACATCTGTTTGACGACAAGTACAGTGGCATAAGGCGCAGGTTTAACAAAATTTTGACAACAATTGTAAAATTCGACAAATTTATGAAGAAGTGAAAAGTGAAAGAATTAAAACGAGATTTCGACTCGACGAAATTGTGAAACCTTTCGACGCCACAATGCCACATATATAAATCTAATTAATTGTGTAATTTAGTCAATGTTGTTTAGTTTTTCGAATTCGTCAAAATCGCATGCACTCCTTTAGACGCTAGAAAAATCACGTTATCCGGGACGCAACGTCGTAGCTAACGAAACACTTAACACTGAGTTGGCTATGAGTTCATGGATTACAGGATTTAATTATTTTTGCGGAATAGCTTTGTTATTGCATTGGTAACTCCGGTAAAAGAGCATTTTGTTCACGATATATTTCGCGTAACTCGTAGGAGACAGCAACAGTCACATTTATTAGTGTAAAAGTATGGGCCGGCATTTGCCTTAGGACATTCCAGGTAACAAAAAGTGAGTAGTTGTCTGGGACAAACCTCGAGGAAAACTATGGGCTTCGACGAACAGCCAACGTACGCTGTTTATTTTCCTTTGCACATTTTAGCTGTAAGCGTATGTTGTGTGATGGTAGAAAGCGAGAGCATTCTTCTTGCCATCCTAGGGATTTCCGCAACCATTTTCGACAAGAATGTTTTGTCCTTGTCAGTTTCAACAGCGAAATGCTCTTCCATCTCGACATTTTCCAGTAATTTCTGGCACTGAAGTGAATAACGACATAACCAGGTGGTTGTCACTTGGTAAATATGATCCCATAACCATCTTTGAGTTAATATTGGAAGACATTTCGTGACGCGTTACGCCCTTAGCCCATCGCAGACATGCGAGATTCATCTGATGTATTATATTAGAGCTGATACGTATACCTCACTATTAAAAAAAAAATAATAGTGCGCGTTCGCTCATCCATGTTTTCCGTACGATATAATAAGATAATGGCTTTTTAAGAACTACATTGCATCTTTAAATTGGCGCTACTATTAATTACAGTCCACTGGCTAAAACCAACCAAAGGGCGGGTCAAAGTACAAACAACTAGTTAACAGTAACAATGATGTTGCACACCTAACATATTTAAATAAGAAATTTATTATCCAATCAGTGTACTTAACCTTTCATCGCACGCAACAAACAAAACTGAGAGAAAACATGTATCAATGTACAAGACGAGTGCACGCATGGTAGCGAACCTGAATTTCACGGAACAAATATAAACATGTCACTTGACGAATATCGCATGTTTTGTTTTGTTTTGTTCCTCTCGTGCGTTGTTCTAACAGTGCAACTGGCAGCTGATAAATAAATAAACTGTACTCAGTTTGTAAATTAGAAGATAACTCTTCTCTTCATCATTACATTATCCTTTCTGTCGCTTTATATTTATGTAGCATTTTATTAGATGCATATTCAAACTATGATGAGCTTCCGACACCGCGCTAAAGTAACAAGTTATCTTGCCATGAGAAACGAGATGGCAATTCATCTCAACCTTTATTGCAATTGGGGAGGAACCCTCCGAAATAGTCTAGTTTGTATATCAGTATAATTTCCCATTGATTATGTTGTCAATATGTCAATGTTGTCAATAAACGTGGGATCTTGTTCTCATTTGTGTGTAAAATTTGTAGAACCATACGAATTTTCATGAGTGCCTTACGGTTTTAAGTGATAGTTGAAGCTAGTGTAATAAATTTCTCTTGGAGATCTCAAGACATGCAAGTTGGCGGTTTTAATTTGTTGTTGCGGGCTTCAAACAAAAAAAAATCTTTGCACGTACTCTTCAACTACTAAGTTTAATTTCCATAACAAAGTGGGGGAATTCCTTTCCCTACTCCACCCCTCCCCTCACCCGCCCCTTAACCCGGACAGGGCCCAATAAAGACCCAAAAATGCCCGGTCGAGATAGGATTATTGTTTGTTTACGAATTCTTTGGCTTCCAGCTTTTCACAGATTTGAAAGACTGTGGTTTCCAGCTTGTCAACGTGTTCTTGTACTTGTCGGAGAAGTTTTCTTGTTAGTTCAAGGTCGCTTCGGACAGCATCTCTTTGAATTGAAAATCCATTATTCAAGTCACCCATATGAACTGTCAAACAACAAAAGCAGTCCAGTCAGCTTTCCCATATAATGAAACACCTTTTCAAAATATATACCTGGGCCCAGTTGTTCAAAGCCCGATTCAGTTAATCCTGGGTTAACGTGAACTTTGATTCGGGTTTAATTATTGAGGAACGACGTTTTGCCAAAAGATTTTTGTTCCTCAGTTTTGACGAAAACTTTTTTTATCATTAGTTTACAATTACTTTTGAGAACCTTCTTAGCGAGCGTGCTGAAAACCTCGATCAACTTGTAATCGTGGATTAGCGTTAATCTGCTTTCGAACAACCGGGCCCAGGCGGGTATGAAGGTAGGTAGCGTCGAAGGGTCGGAAATGTTTCTTATCTTTAGTAGACCTCATTCGTATTCCCGCTTTTAAACTTTCCACAAAAAGACTTTGTGATGGGTTTGCTTCTATGAGGCCCTCTGTAGCGTGAAGCGAGGGTAGGGTGTCGTTAGGCAAGAAGAAGTAGAACAGTAGTTTACACTCGCCTAACTCGACGTCATCTTTAATTTTAGCCTTCCCTTTGATACCAATGTCGCACACTGTTCCAATGAGAAGCAAGCCAGCCAGTACTCCAAGCAATACGTACAGGAACGTTTTGACAAAGGGTGCAGAATCATCAAAGAAGCTGACACTTTTGGTAGGCTTCTGTTGTGTAAACGGAGGGGAAAACATTGAGTACGCTTTTCAAAGACTACGTTATGATCAATTTCAGCCCTCATTAATGGCCCACAAGTTTTACGTGTCGAACTAAGCTGGTATCGAGATCTTCAATGTGCACACTATTAACGAGCAATGCAATTTCACAATAAATCACTTTTTTCCCTTAACTTGACAAGGAAAAACTTTTATTTTTCCAATAATATGGGTCATCAATACCTCGTTTCTTGGCGCGTTCCATTTTTTTTTTTTTTTTTTTGGCCTCGAATGTCCAGCACAGTCTCGGACTAACAGGAAAATGACACAGCCAATCACATCAATGAACAGTCTATGGTAATTATCCCCTCGAACTGCGAGTGAAAAGTATGTCTGTTGTATTTGACGACCACATAGATTCGTGTAAAATACGCAAAACAGTGATGCTTTTGGCGCGTTGGTATCAAAACGGAGCGAAAAGCATTGACTACCCTTTGAAGGACTACGCTAGAATCAATTTCAGCCCTCATTAATGGCCGGTTATTTTAAGCAATTTTCTTTCTTCCTCGATCCTCATCTTTAAATAGAGATAATGCACGTCCAACCACTTCCTGCCATTTTGACCCTTGGATTTCAGGTTTTAGCCATTGAGAGTCAAAATATGGCGATTCGCCCGAATCATGTAACCACCCGTTGAGATAATCACGGGAGCAGTCTTCCTGGGCGCTTTCCATTCGACCAAAAATTCCGGAATGAAATTTCGAGTATTCCATGTGACGAATGGAACAGTATTTTCCGGTTGGTTTGAACCGAGCCGTCCCAGTCCATCACGTACCAATTTTCGCGCGAAAATACCAAATAAACAGGGGAATCAAAAAATGGCGGACTCTTTGTCTATTTTACTTGCTTTAGACTGTTGCTCGACGACTATGAAGTCGAAATAAGCGAAGTATTGGACGAGAACGACGACATAATGCTGTTCAGTGTGGGTATCTCCTACATGCGTAGGAATTTAAACCGAGCGCGCGACTACTTTGAGGGCACGATACCTCTCTATTTTCCTGACGAGTTTAAGGGGCACATCAGAATGACAAGAGAAACTCGCGAGCTGTTCACTCGCACCGTCATGCCCACAAGTAGGATACCACTTGGGAATGGATCTGGGCGAGCTGCCATCCCACCCCCAAAACAAGTTTTAGCTTTCCTCTGGTGTATGGCTATCCAAGAGCCTGCTCGAGCAGTGACAGACAGGTTCGACATTACACTGAGTAGCGTGGACCGGGTTCTGAAGCGAGTATCACAAGCGGCAATTGATCTTTCAGGTCAATTTATCAGATGGCCTAATGGTGAGTTTCTGTAGTCAGGTACAGAGCAAAAGAAGTAAAAGATAAATTTGCAGACTAGTTACTTTGACAAAAGTTTTACAGCAAATGAAAAGCTCGCCATACGAACCAGCTTTGAAGACGAAGGGGGGATTCCCTGGCGTCATTGGTTTGATTGACGGTACTCACATCCGGATCCGGGCCCCAGAAGATGACCCAGATGCATATATAAAACAGAAAAAAGTTCTTCTCGTTGAATGTGCAGGTAACAGAAAAGCAGGTATTCATAAATATAATTTAATTGAAATTGATAATACAATGAATTCCTCTCACGGGACCATTTATTTACTTCCTCAGCTTGTTTGCGATAACAATATGATTTTCACTGATGTCCTGGCTGGGTGGCCTGGATCAGTCCATGACTCCAGGGTGCTTTGTAATTCTGAGCTCTTCCACACGGCAGTAAATAAGTTTCCTGGAGATGGAGGATATCCATTATTGAGGTGTGCATCAGTAAAAACCACTGCCGAATTACCAGACCTATTGATAGTAGCCCTCTCCACTCCCTACTTAACTGTTTTTGGAGTACATTTAATGTTGATGAAACTACCATACACTGTATGCTATGCTTTTGCCAGTAAAAGACTTTTACTCTTTGAATTTCAAATTTAGAGCTATTACTTAATGGCTGTGATCTGAGCAGCCTCCTTAGCTATAAAATTTCCCGGGAGGGGGGGGGGGGGGGATACTTGGGTTCAGTTTTGCTGGGTATGTGCCGCTGGCCGCGATTCCAACTAAGTCACTTTCTATTTATTCATCTACTTTCAATAACGGAATGTAATGCGAGGTGATTGTTACATTTAATAAACAACAGCTTTTTGAAATTTTTAACTGAGACCATTTTGAAGCCCTACTTAATAGAATTTTCTTACCCCAAAAATCCGAAAATGTGCGACCCCATTCTAGTAACTCTATTGAAAATGCAACCCCATTCTAGTCCATCCAGGCGTGAAAATGCGACCCCATCCAGCGGCACATCCCCATAAGCCTATTATAAGGAAGTACCCCCCCCCCCAACCCCCGGGCAAAATTGCGATGGCATAAAGCATGAGTTTTGTTTCTAGATGGCT
This sequence comes from Pavona decussata, assembly GCF_977016875.1. NCBI lineage: Eukaryota > Metazoa > Cnidaria > Anthozoa > Scleractinia > Agariciidae > Pavona > Pavona decussata. The sequence goes on along the minus strand of NW_028145538.1, from coordinate 2,097,083 downwards.
CATCACTCCTTACAGGGATAACGGTCATTTGACTCTGCAACAGAGAAGGTTCAATAGAGTCCTTTCATCACTGAGGCAGAAAGTGGAAATTAAGAGCAATTGGACTTTTGAAAGGGCGATGGAAGAAACTCCTTTTCTTGGATCATATGGATCTACAACTGACAGTTCATCTGATAATATCGGCTTGTGTACTTGACAATTTTTGCATTATCCATGATGATTTTTATGATGGCTTTATTGATGATGGCGACTTTGGTGATGATGATCCTCATGACAATGGGAACCAACCAGATGAAAGAGCTGAACAAAAAAGGACCCATCTGATGAACAGTATTTGTTCATAAGTAACAGTAGTTTAATAACTCAAGCAGAATAATTATCAACATCAACATTATTATTAGTATTTCCACTATGTTGTGATGAACGTCAAACCCTGGTTTAATTTTTCTTTCAGCAGGAATGCTTTAGAATAAGCAACAAACAAATTGTACAGTTCATTTCCATCCAAGTAAGGGGAATAGACTCAAATACAAGCCCAGCCTATTGTGTATATTTGACTGTCCTCAGCAACATTGACTATTTATGGCGTGGTGGAAGACATTTGGCTGTGAAAATGGGCCATAAGTGAGAAATGACACATTTGAATGTCTGAGATTTTTTCAGGGCTGGGAAGGCTAAAATAGGGAACAGACCATTATGAATTTAATCATAACACAACACTGCAAAGAAAAATGTCCAGATGCAGTAGAATCATGACAACTTTAAGCAAAAAATAATGTTCAACATATTGAGGTTCTACACGGCAGAACAAGGCTTAACTCAGCTATTTCTTTTTTAGAACATCCAAAAGTTGGCCAAAACGTTCTTTTTTTTTTCTTTCTGCATCTCTCTTAGTAAGGAGATTTTTTCTTCTTCTACCTTCTCTCTCTTCTCTGAGTAGGACTGCAAAAATGTAAGCTTCTCAGCCGCTGATGTGTGGCTTTTTCTTTTTCTTACTCTTTTATTTCCATTCTTTGGTCCCTCCAGACTATTGCCACTTTCATCATCTTCAAGCTCATCACCATTATCATCACATTCTGCAGTTTAATCACTTTGGCTTGACGAAGAAGAGGCCACACGTGCAACACCAAAGGTGTAGCTTGGATTAACCTTGCGGCTCTCCCCAATAAATTCTTGTAGACTGTCATAAAATTGACACGTTTGTCTTGCTTTTCATGTTTGCTCATTGTTATCTTCAACTTGTTTAAACTTTGCAACAAAGTTATCCCACTTTCTTATACACTGATCAACAGTTACTTTATACTCCGAAGTTTCATTAAAGTGGTTACAGATTTTCTGGAAGACATCCTTTTTTGTTGTCTTTCCTTTCTTTAATAGATGTTTGAATTGACCATAGCATTCAATGAGCAAGCGGACATGCTTATCGTCCCACTTTTGTAGGCTCTCTGGTGAGTCTGTTTCAGTTGCTGCATCTACAGAAAGCAAAGTCAGTTAAAGAAGCAAGAAATTAATTAATTAGTTCACTTATTTTAAGTAAATAGGTATGTCAAAGAATGAAAAATCATTTGTTTACAGCATGTATTGGATAATTAAGTTATCTGTTTAGGCATGCTTTAAAACAATGGTATGTGATTCAGGAGATCCGAGTTGACCTTAGACGTAATATAAAGTTCATTGTGTGTTTTGAAAGGAAACCTAAAATGCAGCAGGTATAGATCAGTTGAAATTAAAATACAATAACAGCTTGTAAGTAAGCTAGCGACTTGAAATTTGAATTTCTAACATATTAAATATACATTTCAAAGTTAGCAGAGCATTCATCTCATTTTTCGCTCGCCCTAAGCATTGCTAGTACTAGTAGGGAAAATATTACTTCAAGCTTAATAAATAACCTTAGCAAATTGAAGCTTCTCATGCTTTCTAGTTGTGAATCCATCTACTCTTTAATATTGTCCGTTTCACTTAGCTCGGGAACAGTACATGCACTGTTATAATTATAGGCATAAAGAATGCGAAAAGAAAACGTTGACGCTACAAAATATATGCAATCACTCCTAACCCAGTAATGGCGGGAATATTTGCCTTGCAATAGAAAGTGTGCTCGTCACTTATCACATTAATTTAAGACATTGCACGTAGCTTATATGAATTTTCGCAGTACTTACGAAAGTTTGCCGTGGCTCCCGTGCAGACGTGGCTCAAAAGAACATTTAAGTCATCTGTAGATTGCATGCAAGCGGAACACTGATATCGAGCAGCCATATTGGCAGCCATGTTGAGTTCGATTTCCGGACTCTGAGAAACTGGGTGCGAGCAGGAATGGTCGAATGGAACGGAATTTTCCGGTTATTCCGATTTTCCAGAATTTTAGGCCAACCTCGCGAGGTACACCCAAAATTTCGGAATGAAATTCCGGAAAAAGTCTGTTCCATTCGGAATTCCGTAATTTTTGGTCGAATGGAAAGCGCCCCCTATAAGTCTTGAATCACTCGCGTTCCCGCACTTCGAATATCCTGTATTTAGTGGAAGAACTTGCGTTTGCTCGAGTACGAAACTAAGATAAAAGAACACAATAGCTTTAAGGTACACTTTAAATTAGGTTTTTATAGTAGTGTTTTCAAAAAGACTTACTGTATTAGTGTAATTTCCAAAGCGTTAAACGAAGTCAACTCTGCTTCCGTTTAAACTTTTTCTTTCAAGCGTCAAACGGATACTTGTTTTCTATTTGCAGCATTATAAACGGTTTGGAACTTTCATACAGGAGAGAATTCTCACCAGAACTATCGAAAAGCAATCTCGAAACTTCGCTGTTGTCAACAATACGGTGATAGGCCTTACCACGGTTTTCGACGCCATTTTGACGAGTAGGCAAACAGGCTTGAAATAACAGTGTTTGTATGGAAATCCGTCGTGAACTGCTGCTAAAAATAGTTCGCGGGAAAAAATACAGAGAAATGTATGGAAAGTTCAAAACACGACTGGACACTTTCTGACACAGCCACATCCCTCCAATTTTTGTCTTAAAATCCTTTTCCTAGAAAAAAAGTTTCCAATTCATGAATTTTTCAGAAGCGATGTTTTATGAAAATATTTTGACATCGGATTTCCATACAAACGCTGTTATTTCAAGCCTGTTTGCCTACTCGTCAAAATGGCGTCGAAAACCGTGATAAGGCCTATCACCGTAACTGCATATATTGTCTCAGTCAAAACAAAAATTCTTGCTACTCTTTGAAAAGCCAGCGAATACATCTATTCAAGCGAAGTATTGTTGAGAATAGCGAAGTTTCGAGATTGCTTATCGAAAGTTCTGGTGAGAATTCTCTCTTGTATGAAAGTTCCAAAACGTTTATAATGCTGCAAATAGAAAACAAGTATCCGTTTGACGCTTGAAAGAAAAAGTTTAAACGGAAGAAGAGTTGACTTCGTTTAACGCTTTGAAAATTACACTAATACAGTAACTCTTTGTGAAAACACTACTATAAAAACCTACTTTACAATGGAACAGCTTGGCTTAGGGTAGCAGTGTTTTTGACACACGCGAATTTGGTCAGGGTGGGTGGGTTGGCCATTCCTTCCTTCACTGCTCCGCTGGCTGAGACTAAGCACGAAAGGAGTGTTATTCTGCTTCGACTCAGTATTTATACCCTTGGAACACCCTTGTGCACATGCCTGCGTGCACGTGTTATGAATAGTAATCTATTTCATAACACTCTATTCCTGCTCAGTTGAAAAAAGATATGGGAAATATTATTGTTCAGCGCCACTCACGCCATACTGTTCATCTTTAATTTCATGACAAGCTCCTTTCTTTACTTCTTACTTACAACAAACATCAATCTTATCCATAAATACCCCCAAACCTTCCCAAACCTTACAATTCCCAAACCCACCCAAAACTAAAAGAAAAGACAGTATGTTGGTAGATCACAAAAACGTCTAGTACATAGCTAGACATCGATTTGAGCCGCCATTTTAAGGCATCGTTCCGCGACTTTCTCCCAAAACGAGTAGTGAGCGTATCTATATCTTCAACAAATATACCCGGCAGGTTCGCGGTTCGTGCCTAGACAGAGCGTATAAATCCTGATGAGAAAACTCACCCCCGGGACTACACCCGGCGTATAAATCCTGGTGAGAAAACTCACCCCCGGGACTACACCCGGCGTATAAATCCTGCTGAGAGAAAACTCACCCCCGGGACTACACCAATTGTATAAATCCTGGTGAGAGAAAACTCACCCCCGGGACTACACCCGGCGTATAAATCCTGCTGAGAAAACTCACCCCCGGGACTACACCCGGCGTATAAATCCTGGTGAGAGAAAACTCACCCACGGGACTACACCCAGCGTATAAATCCTGGTGAGAAAACTCACGCTCGGGACTACACCCGGCGTATAAATCCTGGTGAGAAAACTCACCCCCGGGACTACACCCGGCGTATAAATCCTGGTGAGAAAACTCACCCCCGCGACCGCACGTGGTTAAAAATACGAAATCTCGAGTTCGTTTTTACCGCCGGCAGCAACATTTTGGGCAGCGTTTTGACCCGCCGCTTGTGTAGCCTGTGGCACTGGTACAACTTGTGCGGCTGGTAGAACTTGAGCAGCTTGGGCAACTTGCACGGCTTGTGGAACTTGAGCAGCTTGTGCGATTTGTGGAACTTGTGGGCCTTGTGCTGGAGGGTTTACTAGCGGTTGAGGAAATTGTACTCCCGGCGCTGGAGCTTCAGCCATAATCCTAGAGAATTCGCGTGGGTCAAAAACTGAAGAGACGTCGTTCACTGCTCCGCTGGCTGAGACTAAGCACGAAATGAGTGTTATTCTGCTTCGACTCAGTGTTTATACCCTTGGAACACCCTTGTGCACATGCCTGCGTGCATTGAATCGCAAGGGATATGTTAATTTAAAGTATTTCAGTTTCGCATATCATTAGGAGTGTTATGCATAGCATGTTATTGCGTCCCCAGGCGCATTGCGTGCGGTGAATATAATTGTTGGCTTCACACTAGAGCTTGTAAGTATAATCTAAGTGCACTTGAAACCTACTTTGAGTGTGAAGGGGTAAAACCTACCAACTTGAACTTTACTTAGTGACCATGGAAACGTTCGTTGTTCAAAGAAGCCGAAGTACGCCGCCAAGTATGGCCAACACCACACTTGAGAAAGTACTTGACCAATAGGAAAAGGGAAACCAACTAAAAGCCACGTGCTGCGATGCCAGGACAGCTATTAAACCTTTTGCCGTGAACTAAAATTAATCCAAAAAAAAATCAAAATGGATGGCTGGAGATACGCCTTGCAGTTTGAGGACTCCATGGAACAGTCTTTTACGTAATTAAACATAAAAAAAAAGAAGGAAAAGCCGATGCAAATAGTTAAACTTACGATCTTATTAAAATATTGATTGAGTGACGATTTCTTTGCCGAAAACCACGTTGCTGAACCATTCTCGACATATACAGATGTCGCCTGTTCTTTTGTGTTGTCGCCAAGTACTCGCAAACAATGAAGTACCTATGCATTTCTTGTAATGTTGAAACTCTCTGAGTTAAAATTAAAGACAAAATAAAAAGTATACAACAAAAAACGTTTTTCCGTTGCAAAGGCTCCATGATTTTCTGGCGAGCAATCGCATTTCTGATTTTACCGCGAAAGATGATTGACAGCTTGTGCTTCAAGTGTATACTTTGTCACCAGGTGTGAAGCCAAGTTTTCCAAAGTGCGACTTGAGATTTCTAAGTGCACTTGAATCAAGTGCTTTCTTGAAACTAACTTAGCTTGTAGTGTGAAGCCAGCAAATATATATCACACATTTCCCCGCTCCTGGTCAAAAACCTTCACATAATAGTGTTCGCGGTCGTACACAAAACGAAGCGTTTCCTTCGGTTTTGTTTGGGACCCAATGCATAACGTAACTTAATCGTAGCATGATTTAGATAATATTTTAATTCACGAACATCACGATTCTCTTTCACTGACAGTAGCAAGATAGGGTTTAGCATCGTATTACACACGATTTTTTTCCCAGTATCTCATTTATAAACCGTCACTGGAAATTTGAATTGCAGAGACATTGATTCCACAACCGCTCTTAATTTTTGTAGGGAAAATTTCCTTCAAGTGCGAGTTATGTACGAGAGACTGATCTACAAGGAAATACAAGAGGAAATGACTTATAAGGTGTGAAAATGTTATTCTTTGGCTGTATTCTGTGATAGCATACGCATCAGGTACTTTTTTCTACCGCACAAGAAAGGCTCTCTCGATGGTGGAAAAAGGAGGCGACTGCTTGAATAGCGTTTCTGTAGTCGTTCTATTTTAGTCGTTTGAGATAAAGAAATAATTCCGATTGGTTATGAATGATTATTGCGGTGCTGAATCCGTGGTGTCGAGGAAAAAGACGTTTTAGATCTCTGGTGAACTTGATCCTTACTCTTAAGTAAGCTGAAAAATTTGGATCTTGGTGCATGGGGACGTTATGGACTAAGCCTCGTCATGATTGCATTTGCAATAAGTGATATTCCTTTTTTCTCTTCTTTATATTCAGGCTGTCAATTTGTTAGCTGACATTGGTGGCCAGCTAGGTTTGTGGATCGGCATATCAGTGCTAACCTGCTGTGAAGTGCTGGAGTTAGTGGTGATGCTGGCAAAACAAATGTTTTAAAAAATGGACAAAAAAAGAGGCACAATGGAAGCGACTTTTTAAATTGGAAAGACAAGACATCAAACTTGGAGATATGTTCAGAAACGGCACGCGTCTACAAAAGAAAATTAAATTTGACGAAATTTAACATTTGTTTGATGAAACGCACAGTGTCAAAAGGGAATATGTGCACAGTTTCGACAATGGCGCTGAAAAAAATTCTACGAGTTTATGTAGGGAAGATATTATATCTAAACCGCACCCTGGTAGCCATTATTCTAGTTGGGTTTTTTTTTAAAGAACCAGGGAGCTATTTATTGACTTTTAATTGGGCAAAATTAAAACTCCTAACGTTGCTTGAAGTCCTGGCTACAAAGAATATTAGTATTTTAGTTCATTCACATTTGATTAATGGGAATTTGAGAAGCAGTAAAAGTAATGAGAATATAAATTGTAAGGAACGGAATATGAAGAGGAATAACGCCCTTGCTACACGCTTGAGAAGGCTTCAGTGCTCAACCATTATACATTATAACAATAGAGTTGATGTTCGCGGCCGTAAATATGTTTTTGGCCCGACTCAGCGGCGAGGACTAAAATGAGTTCTGAGAAGGGCCAAAAACATATTTACGCCCAAGAACATCAACTCTATTACTATTATAATAATTTCAGAGGGCATTCACAAAAGCACAAAAGGAATCAAAGACATTACAGTAAGCGATCGCGATACGCTGCCGGAATCGCCTCGGCGTTTATTTTATTGTACAAAAGCTTTCGTTGTCACAAAAACTTAAAACTTTGGCATCAGACCGCAAATTTTGTCAAAAAAATCTTTGCTTCTAAGTTTTCTAAAGGAAAATAACAGAATTTTGTAAACAGCGAAGAAATAGTCTCTTACGACTGTTAAAATTAATTGTGCAACTGCAGCTGGTTTTGCTCAAAGATGACAAGTTACATTCACCTCGCCTCCGGCCGTGGATCTACTACAGGCATTATTTCCACTATCGCCCATGAGTTTCTGTATTAAAGTCCTCTTCATCTAGCTCAGACGACTGAGAATTTGCTTCTTGGTTAGGTTTTCCATCGATTTTGTAGCTCAAAACGATCTCTTTGCAGATGGCAGCGCTTCCAGTCAAACAAACAGGAAAACGGCGCGAACAGTTGAATGGCTTCCAGTTCTGATTGGCTGGCTACATTATTTTCTTCTTTCTTATTGGCTCAGAGCAGCGGACTAAAATATATTTTAGCCCGCTGAATTCTTCAATTTAGCTCGCAAAATACGCCGCAATTCCCGATGAAATTATGATAATAGACTCTTTTATGCTTGGCAGTTTGGGATGGGAGTTAATACCCCCTAGCTATTGTTATTCGTCTAACTAATAAGAAAGTTATTCATAGTGCGAGAAAGCATCCTCCTAAGCTAGATAGAGTCAGACCTTAATAATATTAGACTGAAAAACGTTGGAAATCTCCAGGAACGCCCTTGTGTACGCACGATTACAGTTTTATGCCCTACAGTTCTTCATTGTTGGTGTCAAAGGCCATTCTAAATATTGTTGTATGTTTTTTGAACTTGTATATTACCTATTTTTTAATAAATAAGGAAACCGTAAAAAGTTTTAAATAACTTTACAGTATTATGGCAGTAGGCTTGTAAAATGTTTATGAACGTATACTGCTATATTAAAAGAGCAACAAGAAGCTGTCCTCTAGAGTATACTTTAAGTTTTCATTTTAACTTTCCCTTCACTGGGACTAAAAAACTGATCCTGGTCAAAAAATGAAAGAAAGGGTCCTTTTTCTCTTTAACATGTTACATGTGCAAGATATGTAGCCATTTAATGGTCATCTTGCAATTCTTTGGGTTCCGGACAGTCATATTCTTCAAAGATTATAGCTTCCAGCTTGTCAAACCGCTCTTTCACTTCTCGAAGGAGTTGTCTGGTAACTTCAGTGTCACTTTGCTTAGCACCTCTTTCGATTGCCGTCTCGTCCAGTTTCTCTACATGTACTGAGACTGTAAAGCAGAGTTATGGTGACAGAGTGTTCTGTCTGTGCTCCTAAATTATGGAACTGTAATTCAGTTGATATTTTTTTAAATAAGTTAAAGACGTTTCTATTTAAACGAACATTTAATTAATATGTAGTTAATTTTTACGTTTGAACAATTTTTGTACATATTTTTGGGGCCTTTGTTTCTGTAATGAATTTTTCTCACTTTTGTGAAGTGCCACCTTAGAACTTTTGGATTTTGGCGCTATATAAATTGCCATTGTAACTGTAATTGTAACATTAAACAGCTTTTCAACAGAATATAGACAAAGGAAACACTATGCAAATGTGAGGGTGGAAGTCTTGAGATACGAAAAATGCTATTAAAACACTTTCAGCCAAAGATGAGTGTTTCAATGTTGTTTTTGGTTCGTTCAGTCGTTCACCTTCCCTAATAACCCGTAAAGTGGGTATAGACAGGCGATCAGGGAAAAGGACGTACATGTTATAAATCGCTCACCTAACTCAACATTGTTTTTATTTTTAGCCTTTCTTCTTTTTGTAAAAATGTCCCACACCATTCCCATGAGAAGTAATCCGCCCAGTACTCCAAGCGATCGGTAAAGAAGCCACTTAACAAAGGGCGCGGAAACATCAAACAGGCTTGTGCCAGGTGTAGAAGGTTTCTGTTGTATCAAATGCAACGAAAACAGTCAATATTCTACATCAGCATTAAACCGTGTTCATTTATATGATAGATGGTTTGTCCATTGTGATTTCTTTTTCTGACTTGTAAGCTTCTGACATGGAGCTCTTGATCGCTTTTGTATAAAATGGTTCAATACAGTTGTAAAACATGTACAAATGTCACATATTTCTGTAGGAAAAGATTGTTGGAAGAACTGCACTTACTACGACTAGGGGCTTCTAAAAACTTGTCAATAAATCTGTAAAAGGTGTTGGATATCGATATTTTTAACTTTGCCTTTGTGCCGCACTTAAAATTGTAAATCTCAGCGAATTTGAAAAGATATTCCAGACCTGTAATATTTTTGATCAACGACGATGATTGGCCGTGTTCAGTTATTTTCCAGTGGTCAATAAAAAATAAACAGAAGGAGGCTCTGTCTAGATTTATTTCCTGATACAGCTTACTGATTTTAATGGGATGACATAACTTTTGATCTCGGCAGTCATTTGTATAAGAAAACTATATTATACATAACTCTTTTTGGTCAAAACGATTTAACAAGAAATACGCTACCTAGAAAATCCCGAAAATGCCCTTATTCGTCTACCCAAACGATCCCAAAATCCGTTATTCGTACCAGCCACAGTTTCTGGAGTGGGGAATTAGAGTTGCGTGATATCATGGAACCTAGATATGACCGCTATGCTTCTAACCTTATGCCAAAATGGCCTCTATTGAACATCAAGTTTTTCTTTACAAGTTTTTTTTTTTTTATTATTATTATTACAAACTTCATTTGGCAGTTTATCCGTTGACAAGTCCCGCTTTTCGGAAAATTGCGTGCCAGTTTTTGAACAGAGTAGTAGAATTCTTAAGAAAAAAATAAGAAAGGAAAACTCGCGCCTCTGTAAAGGATTGTGCCTCAGATATTACGGAAAACATTTCAAGAAACCTTAGGGACCTTTCACACGAGGAAATATTAGTGAATAAATTGTTGTTTATGTTGTTGCTGTTCTTGCTTTAAACACAAATACCAAAAAGAGATACCAAAGCTTGCTCGAGTGCAGAAGACTGTTTTGTGGTCTTATCAAGGAAGCTTTTCAGTCGTTTACATGGGCAAATACAACTTGTCAAGGATACGTTATCACCAAAAACCTTGTTCAAGTCTTGCACATAAATAGCCGGTGAAAATCGTCCTAAAAATTACGTCGTGGAAAGCTCACCTTTGTGGCAAACTCGACAGATAAATGCAGGTACCCCTAGATAAGCATGGGGTCCGTTAGAAATGTAAAAGAGAGAGGGGTGGGTAGATTCAACAGATTGTGGAAGAAGGAAAAGTTTCCTCATTGGTCACCTGAAAACCTCAATTACTTCATAGCGTCACTAAAAGAGACATGCGATAGAAAACAAATTGCGAAATTTCGTTTCTTTTTGCAAAGAATCTTGGCTAATACATAAGAAAGGTTTAGAAAGCTTTTTTTCATAGTTTGGTTTTAAAGTAGTAACTAAGGTGGTTGGTAGCAGCATATACGACTAATATTTACAGTGTACAACATTGCAATAAAAGCGAGAATAAGTTACCTCGGATGTATCGACATAAGGGTGAAGATCATTGTCCCAATTTTCATATATATCATCGAAATAATCAATCAAACACTCTTTCATATCCACTGCGGTGTCATTCGAAAGGAGTATCCCAAAGTCTCTCTGAAATTCAAACTTCTTGACAGTAAAGAGTGATTTGACATCATCGTCTATTTTCCGATAATATGAAGCCGAGTAGTGATCCAACAGCATTCCATCTACCTCACCAGATTTTACCGCTTTGACGATGTGGTTAACATTGCCGTACGCTGTATTAGACAAAAACAATAAGAAGACAGTTGGCTTCTGGACTTCTGTCGTTTGATGTTATGTTTGCACAAATCTAGGCTAAGGAAACTGTTTCTTAGGGCCGATTTACACGGTACAACTTTGTCGCTTGCGACAAGCTTACGACAGTTCTACGACATGACTTAGGACCATTTACGCGCGCACGACATTTTCAATTACGACATGCCAAAATAACCGGACTGAGGATAGCCACAAAACATAAATTTCCGACGTCAGACAAGTTCGGCCACGATCATTGTTTCTAAAAATTGAAAGTGAAGAAAAAGGAAAAGAAAGGCAAAGGAAGTGTAGGGAAGGGAATATCTTAGGAGGAACACTAGCAAGTGGTTAATAGGCAGTTGTTGGAGGAGTTGAGACTTGAAGACGAGCCGAAACAAAATGCGATTAATCGCTTAAAATTCTTATGGCGGCTTCTTCACTCCAGAGCGATATTAACTTTTCAGTCTCCTCTTCAGAAAAAGTTGTCTTCGCTTTTGTACTCGACGGTGGCTTGCCAACAATGACAACTTCGTTAGCCATTTTGATGCAAGAAAACTTCACCTTCCTCCCCTACTCAGTAGTAATTTGTCACAAGATATGTCATTTTCTATCGATTGTCGCAGCGTTTTAAAACATGTTTTAAAACCCTACGACATTATATGTGACGTACACAACAATCGTAAGCGAGTTGTAGGTTTCATTTACACGAAACAATTCGTGTCGTAGGCCTGTCGTAAGCTTGTCACCAGCCATGAGGACGTACCGTGTAAATCGCGGCTTACCATTTCCTTCTAAATTGCACTGCACAAGATTCATGGTGTCACTTCACGTATTAGACCCAACATACCTGCCTACTTTTCAAGTATGCGTACTGAGGGTAGTTCGCTTAAAATACAGTTTCCTAGCTATTGCGTTTTCAGGAAAAAGAGAATATTGTCATGAAATGTCATCAATCTCTTTTTAATAATTAGATAAACAGAAATTAATGGTAAACCTAGCCCAAGACTGAGCTGCATTATATGAAAAACATTCTTATTGATAGGCGGATCAAGTAGATCACTGACTTAACCAATTAAGGAGTATTAAAATTCTAGCTCGGCTACGAGGCTTAGGGGAATGAAACAACAGAAATTCCATTGCGTTTCCGAGATGAATAATTAATTTCTTTTGCTTTATTCCCCTTAGCCTCGTAGCCAAGTTCGAATTATAATATATCAAAAATTGGTCTATTCACTGGAAAAGTTATGAAATTTACATTGTTCACATAAATCAGAATCTAAGTCCTGTAAATCTTCGTTTGCATTTGTTGTAAATTTCAAATTTTCATGTTGTACATGTTTTACGTGTGTTTTACAGGGTAACGTCCTGAAAGAGGCTATTTTCAAGAACATATAAACAACACATGTAAGATATTTTAAAGACATTTACGGTATATGTAAAAAAAAAAAAACGTGTAAATCTTTGTAATAAACCATTAAACACTATTTAAATTATGCCGTGAAAAACTGTAGAAAGCCAGTAAAGTATTTTCGTTCTCACAAAAAATAATCATATAGTAATAACAGCCTGTCGAAGATAACGGAATCATCACACACGCACACACAAATTTCACTAAATCCTGTTTTAGAATCATATTTACCACCTTTGGGATGGGCTTTTTCCTTCACTGCCTGCTGGTATTCTGTCCCATTGTTTAACACCGCAACCTAAATAAATCAAAAGGAATTTCACACATGTTTATCTGAGCCTGGTGACAGGACAAGCATGATATATGGACGATATTTATTTTACCAACAGAACATATTAGCAACATCAGCACGTTTGTGTAAAAGAAGTTACCCGGTCATTTAGGCGTGAAATGTAGCGGAACACGAATTCACTTCTTGCTTTCTTCCATTTTCACTTATACTGGTAATAGGAATTATCCTGGTCTAACAAGCTTGAATAAATCAATAGCGGTCCTCCTCGTTCAGAAACGAGTTAATGTTTAATTCTTGTTACATTTCCGTAACGAGGCACGAGTGTTCAGATGGGAAAATTGCAAGGTCATCTGGTGGATCTCGGTCGTGAAAGCCAAACGAAGGTTACAGCAAAAACCGAGGTGAACAGGTTCAGTATGTGGTGTAATGGAGTTATAATTCTGAACAATATTTTATTTTAGCTGGTCTTGTTTTCGAGTTACTGAGCATGGGGGATTCCCTTTGCATGGTGGGTGGTTCAGATTTAAATGTTCTGATGACCTCAGATGTCTGTCACCTGTACCGGAAACCGGTTGGTTTCTCCTGGGACCATTTGCACTGCATATAGAAGAACGTCTCTGATCTAGACAATCAGAATGGATACAATATTACAGCGTCTATTTATTTCCCCCTTTACAACAACCTATGATTGAATTGACAACAAGACGTAAAACCAAAAATTTAGCTTATTTACGGTTTCTTTTGGAAAATGTTTAAATGATTAAATCGTGATCTGACTTTTCTAGATGAAAGAGAGAAGTTTTCTCGAGGGTGTCCCGAAATGGCCTCTGAATCCATGTCCTTTACAGCAAACAAGCTAAGTCATACGAAATACATTCAAGCAGTGCCTAAAACAAACCTTTAAGCCAGCAATTGCAAAATCAACATCAGCCTTTTTCAAAGTGAGAGCTGTCAATGCCGAGGTGAGATCAGCCATAATTATTGCCATGATGATGACACCAAACAGGATCCAGATGATTGAGAAAACGCGAGCAGGTATTGATTTTGGAGTTTTGTCTCCGTAACTAGTTCATGAAAAGGAAAACATGTTTAAACAAAAGCGGACAACAACCGTAATTTAGCGTCGATTTTTTTTCTAGTTAGGGACACAGAGGGCTGACAACAACCTAGGGGTTCATGAAATCGATGAGTTCTGACATCATAATAATAACAATCTTTTAATAGGATGCTCCATCACAAGAGTGGTTTACATAGAGGTCCACTAGCAGAAAAAGAGGTTTTGTATGCAATGTAAATGCAGATCAGCCTTGAGCAAAAGGCACCATATGTATAGAAAAAATGGTCAAAGGATGGAAGTGTCTTCCAATAGAAATCAGGGAACTTAACCTAATTCTCAAGACACCCAATTCTTTCAGTCATTGCTCAAGCAGATAGTTTTTTCTTACCCTACTGTTGTCAACGATATAAATGACCACCAGAATCCATTCCAAGATCCTTTGATGAATGGACGAGGAAACTCTTCAATGTTCCAATACGTGTCCTGGAAATGATAACCAAAAACGAAACTCGTCGGCCCAACATCTTCATACAGGACGAAACGCAGGTATTATAATTATCATTAAAATAAACGACATCGTATGATTAGAGGTTAACGGTAGCAATTTTAACCGCCCGTTTTAATTGACATGATGAAATGCTTTTTCTGCGATCAATCGTCCATATATTTGTTTCATTGTCGTTCCATTTATGGTCAATAAGCCCTTTTCTTTCTTTTATTAGTCAAACTTTTCCTTATAAAAAATTTTTTACTGCGTTTTTCATCTGTGAGCGATTTCATCAGGGACAGTGTCCATTCTTTTAATTCACTCAGGAAAAACTCTTACCTTTCATGGACATTTCATTGTCATTTTTCTCGCGCAGAAATGCCAAACGTCAGCTATTTTATTGCTTTGTTTGTCTGTATATTTGTTTATCTCTTTTTATGGTGAAAGGAACCAGCACCAATATCGAAATACAATACCTACCAGTGCCCACATGATGATACCAGCGATTGCTGCAAGAACCAAAGTTAAGGCAAGCAATGGCCAAGATTTCAGAACTTCATCCACAATAGTACGAAACGCGTTGCTTTCATTCTGAGTAGTTATGTACTCGGATCCTGGATAACGGCCAATTTTGAGAAAGTGAAAGTCGCTGTATTGTCGGTTGGATAGAGGCCCGAATATAGGAAAGGCAATTTGAACTTCGTTTTCCCTCATGAGTTTTATCATCTGAAATTCACTTGCAGTTTCATTTGCGTTATTTATTAGTAGAGAGTTTGCGACTTCTTCACACTCGTCATCGTCCTCTTTCATCATATCAGTCATTAGATCCATGATTATTCCGCGTAATTTACAAGAATAAGGAGTTGGCGGTATCGTGTATGGAGGCTTACTAATCCAGGCGATTTCCAAAGGGATCATCCCGGATGAGTCGTTTTCCGCCGCCATGAGGTCCAAGCGAAAAATGCCCATCGAGATAATGATAGTCGAGAGCACTTCCCATATTTTCTCCATATGCAATGTGCTATTCCAAGATCACAATAATGGAAGAAACGTAACAAAAAGAAATTAGTGAACTTGAAAGGAATGGCACAATGCTGTTGCGTGACCAACAAGACACCAGGAGTGAGTTGCATAAAATTTAAGGCCGGGCGTCACTGCTAACGCCAGACCTTCAGCTCAGTCAGTATTTTAACGTCTGACGATAGCATTTTACGCCCGCCGTTAAGTCTTATGCAACTCGTCCCAGATTACCTGCGCATTTTTACATAATTTGTTATTGAAACTGTCATCGTTTAAACAACGCAAGCTTACTTTAGTGACTGCAATAAGCTATGTAATTTCTTTCAAAAAACCCATGACGTCATGCAGTGTAAGAAATCGGTTTCTAATTCGCTTAGCAGGGTTTATTCCGAAAACTAAGCCAATTTTAACAATGATGGTCACAGAAAAGATGTGAGTTGACCGTCAGTTTTTACACTCTAATGGTTCGAGTGAGAAATGAATGTGAGAATGGTCAGGTCCGGCAGGCCCTTTTAATACCGCGGAATTTCCTGTTTAAGACAACCTTCCTGTTGAATTGCCTACTTTTATAACCAAAACAAATTTCCATATGAAAAGACATATTTCAGTAATATTGTCTACCCACACGCCAATAAGTCTAATGAGTGTGTTTTTTCACACACGTTAGCATTTGCTAAAAGAGACTGACATTTTCATACTATGATATTCACTGGCCGGAGTTGTGGACCGTCACTCGTGACTGTTGTTTACTTTGTGACTAGGTACAGTTTTTTTAAACAATATTATTTATTAATTTATTTTTTGTTTGACAGGAGAAAAAGACAGAATTTTTGTGAAGTTGTGAGAAGCCCATTAAACTGGTAAATGGTGAGTAAACTCACTTTTTTATTTATTTTACCCGTCATTATTTTCATTTTTCACATAAATTTGCAACATATGAATTTTAATGAACAGCCAGCAAAATGCGAATTCAAATGCTGAGACAAATGGATTGAGTTTTGATCTGTAGTTTAAATTTTGCAGGATATCTAAAATAGATTCTTAAATTTCCCAGTTTACTTGAGGAAACAACGACATAATTTATCAGACTAGCCTGCTTGGAATGTATAAACACCTTCTAATGAAAAATAAATTCAAATTTCAACCATGAATATACATTTTACGAATAATTAGCCAAAAGGTTTGAAAGAAGTTAACCTTCATGGAATATAAGAACACGAGAAACCTCGAACTTGATTAATTCCTGTTCAAGCGAGATCTTGTAACATCAAAAAGTATAAGAACTAATAAATAAAAAAGTGAATTAATATGGACGGTCCAAACAAAGGGAAATGGTAAATATGCACTGGGATCATGAGCCATAACATGTTTAAGTTTAGCACTTCCTCAAACAACCAAGGATTGAATCAATTTCGAACAAAACAAAAAGAACCCATCATCTCCACAAATACAAGTTGATTTTCGATTTTTATGACCGAAGAAGCCTCGATTTATGTCAGCCGATCTATAAGGCGGAAGGTAGTACGAAAGCTTACCGAAGTTGTCGACATTTTTTAGTTTATAATGGGTGGTAGGAACGCGCTGTAAAAGCTGCGAGATTCTCGCATCTTCTATCAATTTAAACGAACGAGTAAGCTACCGATGTGCGAGCTGTAGGAATAAAGTTAAGAGAAAAATTCAGTGCCTTTTTAATTTGTGATGGATTGAAACGTCCTGAAAAGCAGGTGGCCTGTTGATAACTAACTAATTTAGCGAAAAAGATGTGTCAGCGGAACTGGCTGAAATTTGAGGCAATTCCTTTTATATTTTTAATTTTTTTATTTAGAAAGCTATAGGGAAACGAGCTGACGCGCCTTATAGTATGGATATACATATATTGTTTTTCTATGGAAGAAACAGGAAGCCGTCTTCGTTGACTGGAGTTGCTGATTAACACCATGGCCATTTAGTTATTCATTTCCCTATATAGTTATTACTTTACTCGACTGAATACCAACTAAAATACTAATATATTACTCTTGGATCTGTGGTGTGGATAGATCGTCTAATAAAAACCAAATCTTGCACCCGAAACGACTGAATTACATAGGATAAAAATTACAATGACTGAATTGCGTACTAGGTTTTACTTACTCGGGTGCCTTACTGATAGAAGGTAAACTCGTTCGACTCCAGTGTGGTCATCAAGCTAAAACAGCTACCCCGTTGCATAACGGCTGTTCATAAGGCTTAACAATACTAAGCTGCTGTAAAGGGATAGTCTTTTCCGTAATGGGTTTTGGTTAGATATAGCTTTCCACGTTAGAGAAGCAATATGGATCTTAGAAAACGATGTCAAGACTAAAAGCGTCTCCAAACTTTAATTAACCAGCTGCAGGCGCCGCAAAGGATTTCAAGAACAACGTGACGTGTCTGAGTGGACAGTTTTTCAATATGTTTTAACATATTAAAAGCTGTTTAAAAGAACCCTCTGTTTGTCCATAATACTAAATTATTACGTTCTCATCAACAACACGTGCAAACATTGCCTCTCGCAAATGTTATGTTGAGTTGTATTTCTTACGAATTTACTAAAGAATAATACATGCTCGGTTCAGAACAATTCAGTTATTAATAATTTATGTCTTCAACAGAACTTTTAATGTTGGTGTTGCCGATCACCGAAACTATATATAACAACTTTATTTGCATGTATAATACCTATATTAACATCAGATTCAAAGAATATTGACGTTGCCGTCGCCGTTGCTTAAGTTCCCTTGTATTAAACAGGACGGAGTTTTAATTGACAGCTGCTCCTATAACTTAATAATGCGTAGACCGTTTGTATAGGTAATCACATGATTCCAAGTGCAATTTGTAATAAATGAGCACGGGTAAAATTTTGGAAGGTTAACAAAATTGCACGAGTCCGCAGGGCTCTGAAATGAAATAAAATGGTGTCATGTCAAGCTTGTCATTTCAAAACGATAAACATCCAGGGCCCAGTTGCTCGAAGCATGGTTCGCGCTAACCCGGGTTAAATACCATGACAACCTATAGGTTTTAATACCTCTTAACCAATGGCTAGCGTTCTTCGAGCAACTCTGCCCCGCATTTGAAGTGTCATTCATATATTTAGCCGACCAGCCAACCACCCAACGCTATGAAAATGAAATAGATAGTAATTACACGATGAAAATTCTCGAAATTTTTTTCCGAGAATTTCATCGTGTACTTATCATCTATTCTAGTTTCGAAATGCAGTTTTGCCCTGCTGAAAAAAAATTCCAATCAGAGACGATATAGAAGATTGCATGATTGGAAATAAGTTTTTGAAATACGCTCATCGATTTCGGCACGGTAGCCAGCGTTAATTAGGTCTGCCAAAGTTCTGGTGTAAGACCAGTTTTCTACAAACCTTACATATGCGCGCGTTCTTTACTTTAATCGATAAACTGAAGGTAGGCATGGCACTATGTGGAATTCGAGACGAAATCGCAAATAATAAGAATAATCAACCCGGGTAATCAATATCAACAACACAACTTCCAATAATTTGGCTTAAACTTAAATGCCAAAATAAACATTCCGTAAAATTAGGAGCATTAAAAATGGGAAAATACTCGCTTCGATTCCTCTAGTCGAGCAAAGCAGAGAGGCGCGTTGCATTGTGGTGACCACAAAATTAACCACAATGCCTTGTTCCCTTGATCTACCGCGACCACAATCCTTTGCATTTTGCAATAGCATTCGCAAGAACCACAAATATATTTCTGTGCCGATCAGAGTGCTGCCTTGCTCTGTCGCTTCAGGTTTCCTCGCTGCGGCAGCAATTGATATGGAAGCCATTCAGATTTACTTTCCTGTAGTGTGACAAGCGGACAGGACTCTGAAGTTCAAGATTCAGACAACCGTTTTGTTTTTTTTTTGTTTTTTTTTTGCCGTCAATCAGTACAGCGTACTTCTTAGAAAACAAGGATGTGTGGCTCAATGGAGTTCAAAATGTCACGTACAAACGTTGTTATTATCTGATTTCGATCCATTTGTTGTTGTTTTCTGTATATTTGCGGGCAGGTTGCTGTCGCCGTAATTCTTATAAACGGCAGTAAAACACGAACACGAATCGTTAGTTGGGTTTTTAAGTTAAGATTGAAATGTGTAGTAAGACTTTCTATGAAACCTCGAGTTTTGACCGTTCAAATGCAAGCTACCAATCTCTCTTTTCTATCACGATGGCAGTACCTGTTTGTCAAATCTCGCCAAAAGCAGTTTTTGACGCTTTGTTTGTATGCTTTTTAGTGGGGCGGGGCGCATTTGACAGCAGACGGGTTAATGAAAACGTATTTCAGAAAAAAAATAATTTTCATCGTACTCAGTTTCAAAAGACACCCGCAGTCTTGAACTCTCGAAGGAAAACAAAATCATTTCAGAAGGTTGCGAGACAGCGAAAGCGGCGAAATAGTCATTTTAGTCCAAGATGGTGGGAATGCATTGTAAGAACACTATGAAATTATTACGATTGATACCAATCACAAATGAAAGCTTGCATAGTGGCTCTGTGGCATAAATTCCTTAATTTTGTGTTTTCAACTGTTGAAGTTTGTTATCTATGATTATTTTTTTTTAAGAGCCCTTACGTTGTTCCGTTGTATAAAGGTTAGGGAGACGCAGTTTCGGGCCACCAGCATAACACGCCAGCTGTCCCTTAGGTTCGCTACCATGCGTGCACTCGTCTTGTACATTGATACAAGTTTTCTCTCAGTTTTGTTTGTTGCGTGCGATGAAAGGTTAAAACACACTAGTTGGATAGTAAATTTCTTATTTATATATGTTTGGTGTGCAACATTATTGTTATTGTTAACTCGTTGTTTGTACTTTGACACACCCTTGAGTTGGTTTTAGCCCGTGGACTGTAATAAACAGTAGCGCCCATGTAATACTTTAATTAAGATGCAATGTAGTTCTTGAAAAGCCATAATCCTATTATATCGTATGGAAAACATAGATATGAGCGAGCACGCACTCTTATTTACTTTTTGCTAGTAATGTATACGTATCAGCTCTTATAATCCATCAAATAATTTCGCATGTCTGCGATGGGCTAAGTGCGTGACGCGTCACGAAATGTCTTCCAATATTAACTCAGGAATGTTTATCGGATCATATTTACCAAGTGACAACCACCTAGTTATGGCGTTATTCACTTCAGTGCCTGACATTACTGGAAAATGTCGAGATGGAAGAGCATTTCGCTGTTGGAACAGACAAGGACATCACATTCTTGTCGAAAACGCTCGCGGAAATCACTAGGATGGCAAGGAGAATACCCTCGCTTGCTATCATCACACAGCATACGCGTACAACTAGAATATGCAAAGGAAAATAAGTACTAATACGTTGGCTGTTCGTCGAAGCCCATAGTTTTCCTCGAGGTTTGTCCCAGACAACTACTCGCTTTTCGTTACATGTAATGTCCTCGGGCAAATGCCAGCGCATATTTTTACACTAATAAATGTGATTGTTACTGTCTCCTACGAATTACGCGAAATATGTCGTGAAAAAAAATGCTCTCTTACCGGAAAAGTTTCCTTTTATAATTTATTACAGGAGTTACCTATGTTAATAACAAAGCTATTCTGCAAAAATAATTAAATCCTGTAATCCATGAACTCATAGCCAACTCGATCAGTGTTAAGTGTTTCGTTGGCTACGGCGTTGCGTTCCGGATAACGTGATTTTTCTAGCGTCTAAAAGAGTGCATGCGATTTTGGCGACCTAAACAACATTGACTAAATTACACAATTAATTAGATTTATATATGTGGCATTGTGGCGTCGAAAGGTTTCACAATTTCGTCGAGTCGAAATCTCGTTTTATTTCTTTCACTTTTCACTTCTTCGTAAATTTGTCGAATTTTGCAATTGTTGTCAAAATTTTGTTAAACCTGCGCCTTATGCCACTGTACATGTCGTCAAATAGATGTTAACGTTCTTCAATTTTAAAAAAGATTCAAAGGAGTGCTGTTTCTGGACATATCTCCAAGTATGACTTCGTATTTGTCCCATTTAAATAGCCGTTTCCATTTGCCGACGTTTGTTCTTCATTTTCTTAAACATTCGTTGCACCAGTAATAACACTAACTCCAGCACTTCACAGCAGGTTAGCACCGATATGCCGATCCACAAACCCAGCTGGCCACCAATGTCAGCTAACAAATTGACAGTCTGAATATTAAGAAAAAAAATTATATAATTTAATACAAATGCCAACATGACGAAGCTTGGTGTACAACTTTTAATTTCCATATATATCTATATTGGTGTGCACCAGCCAGGTTTAAATTCATATGTAGCTTTACCCATACATGACCCTTCTCTTAACACATCTCTTATTATGTTTGTGAAATATAGAATTTTTGTGAAGGGTAGAGTATTTCAATAGCTTATCCTCCATTTATGAATAAAATGCGTTTCTTAAAAAATTGTGCAATCAAAACATTTTCAGAATGTTCTACTTTGTTGTCATTCATTGAATCTTATGATTCTAAATCCTCAAAAATGAGGTACTTAAATTATTGTGGAGCAGATGTATTATAGCTTGGTCAATTCATTCAAATTAATGCGAAAAATTAATAAATATAATAATGCGATTTAGGTTTGGAACCCTTGCATGAAGCTAGGTTACACTGGTTGGAATAGGCCAATTTTTAAAGAAAGTTCTAGGTTCTCCACGCGATGAGCCAATCGGAATTCGTTCCATTTAAGGAGACGCCTCCTATTTTTCACCTCAAGCGAACCTCTCTCATGAAAGCACACAAAATAAATGGCACCTCAGATGCGAATGCTGTCTCAGAATACAGCCAACTAAAAATGTTCCCACCTTATAAGTCAGTTCCTCTTCTATTTCCCTGTAGTTTATGCTCTCGTACATTACTCGCACTTGGAGGAAATTTTTCCTACAAAAATTAAATGCATATGTGGAATCAATGTCCTGTCAATTCAAATTTTTATTGACAGTTTATAAATAGGAAACAGAGAAAACAAATCGTTCAAACGTGATCTAAATCGTGCTACAATGCAGAAGAGGTTATGCACGGAGTCACACAAAGGTCATTTGCATGAGTTGACAACGCCATATGACGTGGGAACTACATGATGATTTCTCTACGGTGGCCGTCTCGGACCCACCGTGTTCAGTTTTCTAAACAACAGCCAAAAACGTACAATTAAGGAAAAAAGTAAACAAATGCAAAACAAGCACTGAAATAATCTAAAATAGAAAAATTCATGTAATCAAGGTAAATTTGTTGCGTGGTAAAATTTGGTAGCTTTACCTTTAAACGGTGGAAGCCTTTCCCAGCTATCTATAAAGGGTTAAACTGTGTGAAAATGTTTGCTCCTTGTGAAAAGACGAAGGACGGTTTTTGAAATTAATTATTTATTTTGCTCAGAGCAACTAGCACGGAAATCATGTAAAATGTAACTAAGTTAATGAGTGGATTAACTAATTATAAACCTAAACTCCCTCCATTGCATAAGTACTTACTCAACAAAGGTTGTCAAGTTTGCTCGTTCCTTCTCATCGGCGGCATTCTCTTCAACGAGTTCATTGAAAAGTAAACCTTATGGATAGAATGTTATCCTGACATTAACGTGTCCCTTTTTGATAAACTTAGCCATTTTTTCATGTTCGTGCTTTGCATTTTAGAGAAATTGCTTAAAACTGATTATAGTTAGTTCTTCCTCGGAGAAATCCTTTGATATTTTCTTTCTGGTGCTCTAAGAGCAATTTCATGTTAGCAAAATAGTTCTTGTCTAATATTTGAGCACTTTTGACAAAAATACAGCAAAATCTTTGTGACAGTGTCCCTTTAAGGAGGTTCTATAGTATTTCCTGCAGACGAATAAACGCTTCTTAGCAATTTGAAACACTGGAGGCGTTTAAAAAATATATATGCACGAGAAAGACTGTTTTAATCGATTTCCCAACAAAGAGAAGTGGGTTGCAAAAACGAGAGGCCGCTAGCGGAGTCTTTTGTAACCCTTTAAGCCCTAATATTTAAGACAAAATATAAAAGTTCAGGAAAGAACTTATTAAAATATCAAGAAAATTGACCATGGGTGATCATATCCTTAATTCTATCCTCAGGGGTTGAATAAACATTGATATTACAAGAAGAAATTTGATTCTGATTCTGAAATTTTGATTCCAAACCCCCTTACGGTAATGATTTGTTATTTTCTCATCATGAATAATTAATAAATTTGTGATTTTTATGTAAATGGTAAACTTAGTAGTTTCTCACCTCCCGAGGGTCCAGCACTATAAGTCTTCAGGACTGTCTGATTATTATTGCTATCGTCTACTCCACCATTAAACTTAAAGCAATTCCCAAACTGCAAGTCCCAGAAAGTAGACAAATATTTGGAATAATTTCTGAAATATAAAAAAATAATGGGGTTCTGATTACAAACTGTTGCGGCTGGAAATCTCACCACCTATGTGGGAATATCAATAAACCAAAGGGAAAGATATTGATGACATGAACAACGAATGCGTTCATTACCCTTCTGTCATAGTTTTGTCGACCACCATTACCACCTTTTATCAATAGATAATACAACAATGGTATCAAACAAATCCCTTAAAACATTTTCAATCAATTTAATTTAAACTTCTACTCACAGTTGCTTGTTTCAAACTCGTCACAGTGGACACAGGGCGACTAAAGTAGTGAATGAATAAACCATGAACTTGATAGAAAAACATGGAAAAAGCACTTAGTATGAAGCAAGTCCAAATGAACTGGCTAAAACGTGTTTTGGCCTCAGCTAGCCTTCCAACGCCATGGGTAGTTGTGTAGCTGCAGAATTCCTTTATTATATCTTTCGTTCTTATTTCATCAGAAGTGGTATCCCCCATTATATTAACGTGGCGTCCCTTTAATGCTAAGTTGGATTTCCAGGTAGTGTTGTAAAAGTTAGCTAAAAAAAATTAAAGAAACTAGAGGTTATTATTTGTAATTTAAAGACTTTTATTGATTTTTAAATAATAATTAATAGATGCAACGATTACGATCACTTACTACAAACTAAGATACAATCATGAAACAAATTAAGCTACAGACTACCATACTGAAACAAATTGCAATGCTAGTTACAATACTAAAGCAAAATACACTGCTAATTACAACTGAATAGTAACAGTAAACTTCGCATTGATACACCCTTAAAATGTTATGCTAGTCACACGACTAATGTTAGCAAATTTAAGAATTACCATTACATTTCTACACTTGAACAAAGAAATAATGATGGGTTAATTTGAAGGAAAATTTCACTCTTTCAACAAATTGACGTTAAATCGTTGGGAATTTTAAGAACACAGAAATGCTTAGAAAATATGACTTTATTCCCAACAATTTAACGTCAAGCTGTTTAACGAGATAACGTTTTTTGCCACATTGTTGTTGACCAGGAGCTTGCTATGCTTTGCAACACTTGGTAAGGTTTGGAGCAAGAAAAACTGTTTTCACGTTAGTAACATTCCATGTATGTGATGAATTACCAACGTCATTCCGCATAGCTTGAGTGGTAAGCATGTTTTCTCCTATTGTAAATTTGCATAATACACTTCGCTTCGTTCCGAATGGAACGGCAGAGGCGACAGAGGGAGGAAAATGCAAGGAGCATACATGTGATGTCCATGGTCTTCTCATTGCTCAACAGCTTATGGCGCTCTTTGAAGAATAGAGTGGATGAAACCAAGGTTTCCATTGGAAGCGTAAAGGAATTAGACCGCCGCAGACGAAAAGTGAGAGGTAATGCATAAGGGTAATATTCTACCAAATAGCTCTTTTGGTTCTGTAGCCAGAATGATTGACAAAATTGGGCAAGATTTCCGCACAGTCCCATACATTAATTATGGATACATTTTGCGACTTAAACTCTATTCATGCTCGTTCTTTGTGCAAGAGGGTTAATATGACAGTGATGCATGTAAAAATAAATGTACGAGGCTGTGCGGAAATATTTCCCAAAATTTTCTTAGTTTCGTAAACTGTTTATAGATTCAACGAAATTGTATGTATTGACTGGCCGTTTTCTCTCTTATTTGGGGCCAATGTTGGGAACTCAGTCAAGGAAATAGGCGGATCTTTAGTTTACGTGCTTAGTTTCATTATCATAGCTACAATTAAAGAGGCTTGGGAAGGTTAAATTTTTCTAAAAATTTAAGCGTGGTGTGCTTAATTGTTTTGAAAAAAAAAAAAAACGATTTAGCATACAATTAATGCATGGCGGGATGGTTAAGGCCGGTTTACACGTTACGATTTGTCGGTCCGATCTGTCGGCCGACAGTATCAGAGCACGAATCGTATGTGTATTTTGACACCCGATTCTTAAGAACTGACGTCGGCTTAAGCCACAAGAAGTGATAACAGTTTCGCCTGTGACACCAACAAGAATAAAAATTAATTAAAATTACAATTTCTGGCACACCGGTGATTGCTTTGGTGCTGTCTTCGTATCCAAAGAGTTCATTCAATGAATTAGCTATCTGCGTTTTCGCAATACAGTCTCTTGTTTCTATCATGATAATCTTGATTTCCCTTGTCATAGAAGCATGGATACTTAATCCACTCCCCTATCAACAGGGATTATTTCTCTCTCTTCGAAACTTCGCGCCTTTGACTTCTTGGGAGTCTTCCTGACACCTTGCCGTCCGCCATTTTGATTTCTTCAGTTTTGTACGCATGCTCTTTTCTCATAATTTTGATTGACAAGCCGGCTTCTTTGAAAGTGTCGGCCCGACTTGACAAAAATCTGTTGCACTGCAACAGATTTTCTGAATCGGGCCGATTTTCGTTTTCACGAGTCGGCCGTAAATCGGGTGTCAAATACACGTACGATTCCTGCTCCGATACTGTCGGGCCGACAGATTGGTCCGACAAATCGCAGCGTGCAAACCGGCCTTAACTCTTGACACCGCGTCACACATTTCTTTGTGAATTTTACAGCTTTTGAAAGCTAATTTTCATCTGAGAGAATTCAAAATACCACATCAATAATTACAACGACTACCAAGATTAATACGATCTTTAAGTTCACGGCTTCCAGTTTTTTCCATTTTTTTCCTGAAAATCGCTCAAATTTTTTGGAGAGTACTATAAAATTGATTTAAAGGAAACGTATTCCTTTGCCTTAACTACAAGAGCTATATCTGTGCCGGTTTTGTTTTCCTGAAGCTCATTTAGCCGTCTGCATCATAAACGCCTTTGGCCTTCGTGTTCATCATAGATGACATGGGACGACTCAGTACTCTATCTAACTAAGTGATTCGTGGAAAGAGTTTTTGCCCTTAACTGAATCATTTAAACCTTTTTTTCCCTATCAAAAAAAAACCCCATACCTTTTCCTACAGGTACACGAGCCACATAAATTCAGACGGTGTCAACAGTAAATCATCTTTGTCTTAACGAATGCGCATAATACTCAAGTTGTTGAAATTGTAATATGCCAGTCGTATCCCATAAAGAACGTATTGTACTGCGTTTGGACCAACATTGTCAACACAGTCTCTTAGACATAAGGATTGGTAAATCAATGACGGTGAAGAAATGAAACTGGTGTTGGCATATTCTGTAATTTGAGTTTTGTTTTTCTTTTTTTTAACTTACCAGATTCTATAAACGAATTCAGCTGTCTTTGCCTCCAGTTATATATTTCAATTTAACATTTTACAAAACGCAGCAATAATTCGAGGTCTTCTTTTGTGTAAGTGACTACATGTAGATAAATCAGTTTCCAAAAACAAATCCAAAATTATACCGCTTTAGACATTAAAGATCGCTTTGAAAAGAATTATTTTAAATTTAAAAAAAATGTTATTGCAGTAGGCACGTTTCAAGTGACATTCTTGTTATATCTTAGTGTTTTTGTGGTACTGCTCACTTAAAGCTCAATCCTTCAGAGGCTACTGTAATGGCCCTTTACGCTGACGATTTTTCGTTCGCATGTCATAAAAATAAATTTCTTTGAGACGATCACAAATTACCGGCCATTTTTGTTGTCATTTATATGATATTTAACAGTGACTGCTTTTGTGATCAGAGCAGAACCCTTGAGACGTGAGCATCAACACGTCAAAGAAGCCTTAGTGGGTCATTCAAAGCAGCCTTTATGCCGACATTGCACGCTGTTTTAACTGCAACCAAATGTCAACGAAACTGCTGCTAAATTAGGGTTAAAATCACTGACAAATTACACAGTCATCCTGACATCTTCGCTAGCAACGCCGTAAAAACTGCGACCTAAATCGCATTAAAATTGCTTATTTTAAATGATTTTTTGCAAACTTTACCCAAAGCCCTGAACTGACATTTTTCCCAAGTGTACATATGTTCAAACGAACTGGTTCTTCCTTAGCTACGTTATTGAACATTTTCGAAATCTAAATTCATATTTTGTTTGTTCTGACAAGCTAAAATTTTTTTTTTCAAAACAAGATAGCGTACCGATAATGATTTTTACTGTCATTATTTTTCAGCGACTGTCTTGAATAGTTGACAAGAAAAATAAACGTGTTAAAGTTGACACGAGAAACTGAAGATATACTTGCGCGGATGCAAAATTTATTTTACATGCTTATCATGAGCGTTTTGTTGTCAGAAGATTATGGAGTCGTAGAGTTTCAGCATTTAAATCATTTGATCATAAATGGCTTAAAAATCAGACACGTCTTAACTCTCAGCGTTCATAAAAAAATTGATTGACAACATGGGACGACTAAGTACCAGTACTTCCTAAAGCAGATAAATTCAAACGGTGTCAATATTACCCCCCACCTCCCCCTCACTCCCTCTCACCAGAAATGCTCTACAACATGGCTGCCAACTAAGCTGCAAGCATGCGCAAAGGCCGCATACAGCTATTTCAATAGATCATTTTCACTCACAAGACCAAATCCTTGACTACTGTTGCTACGCCACCATATTGGTGTACCAAAATTGTAAACAAACTAGTAGCGGCGCTTGCGAAGAACATGGTTTTGTCAGTGTGTTTGTGTCTGATTGTTGGCTGTAGCAGGAAAAGTGGACGAGATAAAGGGATATACTTTGCAAGGGTGCCTTTCATCGTTACAAACCAAGGTGAAAAAGCTCAAGAATTGTCAGAGGAGGGAAGATCGCGCTGGATTTCAGCGATAAGTCGTGACGACCTCACCGAAGAGATCTTAGAACACGATCGTGTTTGCGAAAAGCACTTCGTTTCAGGAAGAGCGGCTTAAAGCTGGGACAAATTTAATATTGACTGGGTCCCAACATTACATTTGGGACACAAAGTTTCGCTTGTGAACGCGTAACTTAACTTTCGTTAAATTACACACCGGAAAAATTCAATGACTTGTGCGCGCTGAGTCAAAACTCAAAAACTATAAATCGCATGAAGAAGCTTAAACTTTTGCTGAATTCGGAATAGAATACACTACCCATTAAAAACAAAGTAGCACCATAGCACAAATAGTAAGAGAGATAGAGGCAAATGAATGCAACAGCTTGTGAACGCGTAGTGCAATTTGCGTTAAATTACACGCCGGAAAAATCCAATTGCTTGTGCGAGGCAAGTTAAAACTCAAAAGCTATACATTGTATGAAGAAGCTTAAACTTTCGTTGAATTTGAAAAACAATGCACTGTCGATTAAAAGAAAAATGAAGAGCTTAGAACAAATAATGAGAGAGATAGAGGCAAATGAATGCAACCGCTTGTGAACGCGTAACCCATGCAATTTTCGTTAAATTACACACCAGAAATATTCAATGACTTGTGCGCGCTAAGTCAAATCTCAAAAACTATAAATCGCATGTATGAAAAAGCTTAAACTTTCGTTGAATTTGGATCAGAAGACACTATCCATTAAAAAAAGTAGCACCATAGCACAAATAATAAGAGAGATAGAGGCAAATGAATGCAACAGCTTGTGAACGCGGAGCGCAATTTGCGTTAAATTACACTGCGCGCAACGTCAAAACTCAAAAACTATAAATCGTATGGAAAAGATTAAAGGGACTATGTCAGCAGGGGAACATGCGCAGTAGAGTCCGTGCGTTGATAGAAGCACTTTGAAATCGTTGGCCCAACTTTTTCAAACACCGTCGAAGAGTTCAGGAAGCTGAAGTTCTTTTCATCTACCTGAATCGCGTTCACCTTTGGAAAGATAGCTAAATATTTCATTTACAAACGTTCCTCAGTAATTACAGAAGCTGTTTGTTGCAATATTTCTGAAATCGTTTGCTCTTGGAGCTCTATTTACGTGGATATGCGATCTCCACTCGTGGCGGTCGTCGTTCTGGCTCTGGTCGAAAAAGAATATACGACAGCAACGGTACAAAACATAAAAAGTTTGGAATCGAGGGCATCGAAGGATTTGCCTGGATAGCTATTAGTTTTCTTAGAGCTCGCTTGACCTCGATATTGCTATGAATGCATTGACATATGATGAGTGTAAATCAGACATGAATACACTGTAAATCGAAAAGATCTGTTTTAGCCCCCAAAATGGGGCCGTTTCGGTGAGTAAAATACAGTACTATTTTGGGGGCTAATTTAGCCCATTTGGAATGGAGCTGTTTTGGCCCCAGTAAACGGGGCTGAAATAGCTCTTCATAAGGTAGCCGAAACGAAGACACAGAGGGGCTATTTTGGAAAAATGAGGGGCTGTTTTGGCTTTTAAAAGGGTTGAAATGGTGTACTTGGAAGGCCAAAATAGCCCTTTTGGAGCCGTTTCACGCCTTCAGAAAGGAGGGAAATTGGCCCATATTTTGTGGCCGATTTAGCCCAATTTATACTCAAAACAAACGTTCTCTAAAGGACTAAATTGGCACCAACATGTCTGAAACGACATTCTTTATAAGAGCTGTTTTGGTCCTTAATTATGTGAAATAGCCCTCTTACAAGAACTAAAATGGTTCTTAGAATGCCTCAAAATGGCCCCATAACTGAGCCATTTTGAACCTGTATAAAGGGGAAACAATGGGTGACTGATATAGCCCATATAATTACCAAAATGAATACGCATTTAGGGCTGAATCAACTCCAATATAGCCACAAGGACACTTCACTTTAGAACTGCTTTAGATTCAAGAGAGTCAGAAACAGCTATATTAGAGGGCTAAAATCAACTACCGCTTACCCTAGAATGGTTTTAATTTTCTGGTTGATTAACACTCATTATACTTCCCTATAATACACGAAACTGATAAATATATACACAGGAGAAACATTTTGTGAACAACACAACATTATTTTATTTTCTCACTTTAACTTTTTTGGCAAACCAAACTAAAACACAAAATGACTGCTAAGCCTACTCTAAAAAAAAGACAACATGGCTTTGCTGTCTTTATATACCATGTCGAATATATAAAACAACAACAGCAAAGCCCTAATGCTGTCCATGATATCTGGTGAGGAATACTGTACAAAACCTTTCCTTAAAATGCAATATAGAGTTTGTCAGAGTCAAAGCCTTCCCCTATACCAACAATTTGGAGTTGCGTAAAAATGGCGAGGTCATCATCAACTGAAGCAGTTCTCTGTAAAACAGAAAAAAAATGAAAGATGAGTCACCTTACAAGGTACAATTGACCAACTAAAGGGGGATTTAGACGGTACGATTTAGCCTACGATTTGTCGCATGCGACACGCTTACGCCATACCTACAACACGAATCGCGTCGTGTAAATCAACCTACAACATCCTTACGACAGACGCACATAACACGAAAAATGTCGTAGGATTTGAAAACATGTTTTAAAATCCTACAACAATCGTAGGTAAAGGCAATGTTGAGTGGCGAGAGTTGTGTACGATTTTTACATGACGCAAGCAGCGCACGCTCTAGAAATCGCATGCGACAGTCGTAAGGAGAAAATCGTACCGTCTAAATCGCCCTTAAAACTGCAAGTAAAAATTAATACTTGTAACATGATGATGAAACACTGGAAGCCAGATATAGAGATACAAAAGACAGGGAAGTTGTTACTGATGGCTGCTGAGTGATAGAAATCAACAAAAAAGTCTGTGCAAAACAAGTCACTGATAACAATCACTGTTAAATGCCCTCACATGGCATACTTTTAGAAATTTTAGACCGGTTTATTGACATTTTAGCATAAAATAAAGGTTAATGTTGGCAAGCAACAATTATTGAGCCCGCACTATTATTGCAGTCTACCCTAAACATGTGATTTCAATATATGGCAGTCTGCCTTGCATTTTATTCTGTTCCAGTCTTTTCAATCGCCACCTTCTTGGAAGGCTGCATTAAGCTACCGATTAAGCTACCGATGTGCGAGCTGTAGGAAGAAAGTTAAGGGAAAAATTGAGTCCCCTTTTAATTTGTGATGGATTGAAACGTCCTGAAAAGCAGGTGGCCCGTTGATAACTAACTAATTTAGCGAAAAAGATGTGTCATCGGAAATGGCTGAAATTTGAGGCAATTTCTTTACATATATTGTTTTTCTATGGAAGAAACAGGAAGCCATCCTCATTGAATGGAGTTGCTGATTAACACCATGGCCATTTAGTTATTTATTTCCCTATATAATTATTACTTTACTCGACTGAATACTAACTTAAATACTAATATATTACTCTTGGATCTGTGGTGTGGATAGATCGTCTAATAAAAACCAAATCTTACAGTCGAAACGACTGAATTACATAAGATAAAAATTACAATGACTGAATTGTGTAGGTTTTACTTACTCGGGTGCCTTACTGATAGAAGGTAAACTCGTTCAACTCCAGTGTGGTCATCAAGCTGAAACAGCTACCCCATTGCATAACGGCTGTTCATAAGGCTTAACAATACTAAGCTGCTGTAAAGGGATAGTCTTTTCCGTGATGGTTTTTGGTTAGATATAGCTTTCTTACCGTAACCACGTTAAAGAAGCAAAATGGATCTTAGAAAACGATGTCAAGACTAAAAGCATCTCCAAACTTTAATTAACCAGCTGCAGGCGCCGCAAAGGATTTCAAGAACAACTTGACTTGTCTGAGTGAACAGTTTTTCAATATGTTTTAACATATTGAACCTCTGTTTGTCTATAATACTAAATTATTACGCTCTCATCAACAACACGTACAAACATTGCCTATCGCAAATGTCGTGTTGAGTTGTATTTCTTAGGAATCTACTAAAGAATAATACATGCTCGGTTCAGAACAATTCAGTTAAAATAATTTATGTCTTCAACAGAATTTATAATGTTGGTGTTGCCGATCGCCGAAAGGTGCAACCATCAATTTCGTGTAGTACATAAAAATAATTCCCGATAAACTCTTCAACTTTCCGATTTTTTCCCTTTTTTTTTTTTTTTTTCTTTTTTAAGGGCGGGGGGGGGGGGGGGGGGGTGAGGGGGGCAATGGGGTACATTAATTTTTGGGGGGTACAAATGTGGTAATTAACAAATAGATTCCATTTTTCCCTGGGTCTGTACTCTGATAACGCACAGATGAAGTCAAAACGTGGTGAGAACATTACGCTACGAGCCGCAGGCGAGTAGCGTGACTGATGTTCTTACCACGTTTTGACGTCCTCTGTTCGTTATCAGAGTACAGACCCACGGCAAAATGGAATCTATTTGTTTTATACAATAACCAACTGAAGACATCTCAACACATTTCGTGAGCGAGCATCGCGTTGCCTGAGCTGAGTCAAAAACTTTCCAGCAAACTTAGTTTTAGACTACCACACACATGCAATTGTGATCTTCTAAATTAGAGTATAATCAGAAAGAATTTCACTAACAATATTTTTAAAACTAACCTTTATTCCAAAAGGAAATCCTGACCCCAAAATATTGCAGCATGTAAGTTGCTTCACTGCGATTTGTAATCGATTACTCGCCATTACCGGATTTCTATCGGCGACATGTTTCGACAAATATTTGCTTCCTTTTCACTTCACAACAAAGTTCTAGTTTTCCTATCCTGGTTGAGGTCACTCTCAACGATCTTTGTCCAATTTTTAATTGGTCAAAGCGTGACAAGCGAACAGGACTCTGAAATTCAAGATTCAAACAACCGTTACGTTTTTCTCTGCCGTCAATCAGTACAGCGGACTTCTTAGAAAACAAGGATGTTTGGCTCCAAAGTTCAAAAGGTCAGGTACAAAAGCTGTGATTCGCTGATTTCGATCCACTTTGTTGTCGGTTTCTGTATATTTGCAGGCAGATTGCTGTCGCCGTAATTATAATTAACGGCAGTAAAACACGAACACGAATCGTTAGTTGGGTTTTTAAGTTAAGATTGAAAGGTGTAGTAAGACTTTCTATGAAACCCCGAGTTGTGACCGTTCAAATGAAAGCTACCGATCTCTCTTTCCTATCACAATGGCGGTACCTGTTTGTCCAATCGCGCCAAAAGCAGTTTTTGACGCTTTGTTTGTATGCTTTTTAGTAGGCGCATTTGACAGCAAACGGGTTAATGTCAATGTATTTCAGAAAAAAATAATTTTCATCGTATTTTCAAAAGACACCCGCAGTCTTGAACTCTCAAAGGAAAACAAAATTATTTCAGAAGGAGACAGCGAAAGCGGCGAAATAGTCATTTTAGTTCAAGATGGTGGGAATGCATTGTAAGAGCACTATGAAATTCGGTTGCATAAAGGTTAGGAAGAAGTAGTCTCGGGCGATCGGCATAACACGCTTAGCTGTCCCTTAGTAAGGGAACGGCGCGCGTACCCTAAACCCTAATTAAATATATGCCGCAAAATTAAAAATGAACCGTGAAGTTTATATTATATTGACAACTTGATCTATTCAGTTGGTCGTGCACAGTGTAAAATTCTTATTAAAATTTAAGTTCATAAATAATAAATTTCAGTGAGTTTGAAAACAGTCCGTGACGATGCTTATTTACGTGAGGAAAGAAGTAAAGATTTCCGTGGTAAGAAGCTACGTTCTTTAGGTATCTCGATTTAAAATTAAAAAGAAATAGGCCGTTACTGTTTGTATACTCGGTTTTGATGCAAACGATTTCTTATACGAGGTTAGCATCGTTTAATCATGTTCCAAGCTATGAATTTGCGCTATCCTTACGGTTTTCTTAGCAATCATGACAGTTAATATTGATGCCAGGTTGAGAGTTAAAATTTGAAAGTTCTCACTGATTATATAACATATTGCGAATGGGCCATTTCAGAAATTCTGTTATTTAGATAGATCCTTAAGGAATAGATTTGGCTTATACCCTTGCTGTATTTCATAAATTATTATATAAATTGTTATGGTTGTTATAAGTGGTTGCAGGATGCTCCTGCCAGTGAATATATGCAAAATCAGGTTGAAAGAGCTCAGAAAATATAATAATTAACGGAAAAACAAAAACTCCACACAACATGTTCTTTATGGTTGTAATTAAACGAGAGGGCTTATTGCAGCTGCCCTTTCTGGTTGACTTCCTCTAGTCAATCACATTTGGGTAATCTATTCTATATACTACTGAAATGTTTGTGTTTGGTGGAACAAAAGTCCCAATACCTCGGTAAAAAGATGAAACAAAACCAAACGAAACAAACTAACCACCGTGAATGGATCGTAATTCAAAATTGCTTTTTCCTTAAAATAAATCAAATTTTCTGTTCCAAAATCTACAGTTAATGATTAGCTCAGCGAATGCAACCTGATTTCTGGAGTCAGCTATCGTTTACTTTCTATCTGTACTCTTAGCAGATAATTTTTATTAATGAATTCCAAATTTTCTGCAGCCTTCCGTTTACTTCTTCTGCAGATAAAGTACGTTATTGCAACGGCATGCATCTAAAAGTTATACTTCCGTTGATGAACCTTGCGTATATTCTCCATGCTCAGCAAAACCGAACTATGTTGGAAAAAGTCAAGAACAACGTTAAAATTGCGTGGATGGAAAAACCGCCATACACAATTAAATTAAACGGGTCGAGTACTGGCAAGCCAAACGGTCTGCTTAGAAAGACCATTTGGCATTTTCTTGAATTAGGATGTGGTCGCTATGACGTGCACATTGAAGATGTTGAAGTAAACAACATGGCCGCTGTCAAAAGTCTTGTCCACGAAGGTAAAGCCCACATTGGATTACCATTTTTCAAGGATAATTTTGGAAATTATGAGGGGTACGAGGGCTTGATGGTAATGCCAGTGTTGGAACATCCGGGACTGAAGTTTATCAGTACGCACCAAGATCCCAACGGCCTGCTTACTATCTTAAAAGCTGTGGTCCATTGCTGGCCTCTGCTCGTCGTTACCATGCTCCTAACGGCCATTGCTGGTGTTATAGTCTGGGCTCTGGTAAGGTTTTATTTCTTTCTATGCTACTTGCTTGGTCAAAAATTAGAATTTGCTTCCGGAGTTAGTTACTAGGTTATGCTATAAAGTATTCCAATTCGCCAAAAAACAATGTTTAAACTTAATGGCTCTTAGCAAAATCATTTGGCAAAAGCAAAGTTTTGGGTGCCCTATCTCATTTTTGCAAAATGTCGTTTAAAATACTTTGGTAAAAAATCAGAAGTTTATCGTATCGTCTATCTCGACCGGGAAAGGCGGCGGATTCTGCTCGCGGCGGCTTTAAACGTGAATAACTTTTTAGTATTTAAGCAAACAGCATAAAAGTTTAGGACTTTTTAAAAATTTATCTGGGAAAAATTTGATGTAGTCGATTAGTGTTTATTGACTTTGATGTTACAATGGCAACCAATTTTTGACAGACAGTTTTCCAGAAAATGTAAAATCACTTTTTAAAATGAAGAAAAATTACTTTTCTATTATAACTTTCGTGGTTCTGATTATTTTCATTCGATTTTGGCGCTTTCCTGAAGTTTTGGGGAAATCCAGAAATCCAAGATGGCCACCATTTCATTACGTAATTACCACGCCACATGACGCCATCATTTCCCGTTGCTGACCTCAAAAGAAACATCTTTGGACATACTCTCTAGCCTCCAAGGCTTATTTCATAGCTTTTATACTTGCAAGGTTTTGGGGGAGGCAGAATCCGCCGCGATCCCCGGTCGAGATAGACGATACGATAAACTTCTGTTTTTTTACAAAAAAAGCTCGGTCTAGATAAGGTTAAGAAGCTCTATTTATTAAACCTTGACAGCGCAGAAAAACTTTTTTTTTTTTTCCTGCAGGAATCTCGCTGGAATCACGAGGAGTTTCCCAGGTCATTTTTACAAGGATCATGGGCAGGGTTTTGGTGGTCGTTTGTTTCCATGACTACAGTAGGGTACGTCATTTAATGCGAAGTTAAGCGCCAAGATAAAAAATGAAATGAATGAAACCCGTAATGTCAACTCCGAATGCATGTGCTAAGTAAACATCTGTTTTGTTTAGATTTTGATTTAAATTCAGAGCTGTTACACAATGTGCTCAATGTTTTTTTTTTTTTTTTTATAGATACGGTGACAAAACTCCTAAGTCAACTATTGCTCGCGCTGTTTCTGTTGTGTGGATACTGACTGGAGTTACTTGCATGGCCATCTTTGTCGCTCACATAACCTCGGTATTAACATCGCTCAAACTGAACCATGGTGCAGAGACTATTGTTGGCAAAAAGGTAAGGTAGTTCTTCGTAAGAAGGAGAACAAGGGAAAGAACGGAGATTTACTGGCAGTTGCTTAGGGAGACTCAGAAGAGGCATTTCAAGGAAACATCTGATTAACCAGAAATATCCAGAAGTTTTTGACGTCATTAAAATACACAAATTTCAGCTGGTGACTAACATTTTCAGAACAGATATTTCTCAAAAGAAAACGCTTTGACATCTGAGAGCCCGCTTTCTAGTCGTTGCAGAAACTGCCATAACGGATAACATCTAATTTTTTGCAGACCAAAATCAGCCATATGGTTTTTGCTGAAATTTTGTGTTGTTGTTTTTGTTGTTTGTTTGTTTGTTTGCTTGTTTATTAGCAATCTTGTTTATACCTATTGTTCGTATTGTTTTTACTTTTTGTGTATTTTTTGTCAAACGTTTTGTTCCTGCTTTCCTTGAGTTCATGTTTTATCTCTTCCTAATTTCTTATGCCGCTAAAAGTTCGTTTTTCAAGAGAAGAAATAAAATCACTAAAACTTATTTTATATCCTAATGTTTGGCAGGTGGCAGTGTTGAAAAATGAAACGGAATACTTTTGGGCAAAAAAAGAGGGTGCTGTACCAACAGGTAGAGTACATCTAATATCTGCACTGAAGATTTCCTATCTTATCGAGAGCCTTTTCCAATACATTATTGTCTAAAAGGAAAATCTATTCCCCTTGAACTTTCAACAGCCCTTATACTCGCAATCAGATCACATTGTCAATCGGATCCAACTTTCTACAGCATTATGCCTCAGCGAGCATACGCCTAGATTCTGATAAGTTGTGTCATCGCTTATTAGAATTGAAAAAGAACCGTACAACTTGCATATTGACTACGTCCTGAACGTTTCACTTTAATTCCTTATTGTTTACGTATTCATTTGTTTGTCTTCTTAACTAAATTAGCTGTTATGGGTAGACTACTCGGGGGTACCTTGGCCTTTGTCTGCAAAAAGTCCATCCCATACTAACAACATGTTTAATTCATTTTCTCAAGCGTACAACACCATCGAAGAGATTATATCAGCCGTGAAATCAGGAGAAGTGGATGGAATCCTCATGGACCAGTACACAGCTTTTTTTTATGAGTTAGAGTTCGAGGCTGCGACTCTGTGCACTATCATGGAGATGGAAGTGCAAAAAAAAGTCAGCGTCTTATTTGCCAGGGAACTTCAAAACCTTTTTGACTGTTTGACTGTGATTCGTCCATCCATAGACTTAGCTGTACATGATATCACTGCTTCTTACAAGGTAGGTACCACATTTCATATCACAGCATACAAACTAAGTTGGTTTTCAAAATTGTGATCTTATCAATGCGCAGGACACGACATGTGTAACAGATAAAATAACACAGACTGAAAGCTGGCTTGTTGTGATTGGTTAAGTAATTAATTTCTTTCAGAGTAGAACACAGTACATTTTAGTTTTGTCCGCGAGACAAAACTGAAGCGTAATATTAAAAAGAAGCGTTTTTGAGCAACACGACTCTACAGAAAAGCTTTCGTTAGAATGCATATAGCAAGTGATTTTGTATAGAAAGACAACGAGCGAATGAAAATTACATCTTTGACGGAGACGCTTCGTGTAGGAAATTCTCAAAGTACGCGACATTTCTTTCGAGTTCTGCTGTATTTATCGACGACATCACACAAGGTTTTTTTCATCGCTAATGTAAAACTATCCCCATTCGGCATAAAGCCGAAAGTGGAAAGCGAACTACCTGCGGTGCTATTAATCTATACTTTTAACCATTTATATAATTAATTACTTTGCCTCCTTGTGTCTCACGCCAAAGCTGCTTAAATTTAGCTTCTGTTTGTTTCTTCTTTTTCTTTTTATGTATGTTGTAAGTCTTGTCGGCTCTGAGCTAGCGTACAGTACAGCAAGTATAACATTGTTTTGATGGATTACCTACCAGAGAGTCCCTGTTTATCCACTTTAAAGGTAGAGAGTGAGAAAGAAAGACAAGGAGGTTTTATAATTTATTATTCATTTTTATTACCTTTTGAATTTTGCAAGTTTTCACATAACCCGATATTCCGTCAATTTACTTTACGAATTTAACTTAGGAAGCCGGAAAATAGGAGATGGGAAAACACCAACAACGTCTCCATCGGATTAAGTCTAGCATGAGGTTTTGGATGTTATCGGTTGATGCATTTCATCGGCAATGAAAAATCAGAGCTAATCTCTTGACTAGCAATTGATTTCCGCATAGACTAGCATTCGATTTGAGCATTGCATTCATTTCATTTTATTATATTTCTTGATTCATTGAGCGGTTCATTCATGTGATTTCTGCGTTTCATTAAACCATGACCAGGCGATCATCTAGAAACGTAACGATGGAAATATATGCATGAAAATATTTATACATATGAACTACGAATGAGAGATTAAATAGTTAAAAAAGAGTTGCAGTTGAAAGCTAAAAAGAGTTGCAGTTGAAAGCAGTTTAGGTGGTTGCTATAATAATTAAAGTTTATTAAGCGGTCACTTTTTACAATGCAACTTTTAAAGTATGGTAAGTGTTATACGTATGGTATAGTATAGAAAGTAATGTTGGTCTCTGATTTTCTTTTGTTGTTGTTGTTGTTGTTGTTTTCTTTTTTTTTTTTTTTTACAATGTAAAGTCGTTTGGTTTTATTGAAAGTTCCTTAGTTTGTAAGCATGGAGGGATTATTGTTGATACCTTATTCCCCATTGTCTTCAATAGAGCAAGCTACAACATGCTCCGCAAAGCGATTTCTTGTTAACTACGTCGCCAGAGATCTCCAAGGTGATATATGCCTTGTCTGCTGTGTTGACACTCCTGCTAGTATCTGGTCTAGTGTTGGACACCATTAACAAAAAGAGAGTGGCGCAAAAAGAGCATGATCCAGGTTTGCATTTTCTATTGTCAAACTCATTTAAAGTAATTCAGGAAAAAAAAGGGATTCACTACCGCGAAGGAGCTTTGGGAATGTGATCTGCTTAATTATCATAAAATTCGGTGAATTTTTGCTCTCGAATTTCTCCAAGAATTATTAATGGTTTGAAAAGCTATATGAAACACTCGAAAGAGTGTTTAATCTCATTTTCAAACACCTCAAAGTTGGTTAAAAGAAAACTCGGCAGTGCCTCGTTTTTATTAACCCAACTCTGGGTGGTTGGAAATCGAATGGAACTCTCTTCCTCGGGTTTGATATATTACTTGATACCAAACGTCTCGCTTCACTTATCTTTGGGATTCATGGAAAGTGATCACGTAATGACAATTTGGTCCGTAACGATGGATCTTGTAATGGATGAATTTTACTGACTTGCAGCTACCCCAACGAAATGACCACAGTTGGCACTTCTTTGATTGGATATTTCAACTGTGGGTGCTGCAAAGGTTTCTTGAGACCCTTACTAAAATAAGCTACTCAGGGAAAGGGTTGACTCCAATCCTTAGTATGAAAGATAGAGGTTCCGGATCATGGGCTCCGGTAGTGATTCAAGAGCATGGGAATACAAAGAAATAAGCGCCCACAAGATCCAAACCCAAGATCTTCCATACACTAGTCGGATGATCTATCCACTGAACCCAAGACCCAACGTAACACCCTACATATGATGCTCTAACTGAACTAGAGACTAGGATCGAGCTGTTATTTGCTTCCTTTACTTAAATTGACCATGTTTACCAATTTTGATTTGTTCACAGAAGCAGTTAAGTCCCACGAAATGACCAGGGATGCTACTGTTGTCAATATAGACATAAATGAAGGCCAACGACTACTTGCACAACTAAAGGATTATATTGAAAGGTTACAGGAAAAAGCGCAGAATAAACACAAACCAGGGCCTAACGTCGGGGATAACCTTGGATTTTCATAAAACTGCTCGCACTATCACGATGAACGTGATCGAAACAAAAACAAGCGTGTATAGTAAAAGAAAATAAGTTAGTGGCAAAATGGCAATCAACCGAAGCTGTAATTTAATGTACACTCTAACAATAGATGTTTCTTCTGTTCTTCTTCCTCTGTTTCATAATTTTTGTTTAAATAGGGGCAGTGAATACACGGAATTCGAACATGGATATCTTCAATTTAAGTAAGAATCTAAGGTAGCTATAAATGAGCAGGGAATTACTTTACGAGAAGAGGGGCATCTGGATTATCAGAAATGAGACGATGGACTAGCTGTCACCTCTTTGTTTGTTCATTTGTTTGTTTTTTTGTTGATGAGCTGGTTTCATTTGTTTTTTATTGTTTTTCGTTTTCTTTTCTTATAATGTGCACTGCTTTTCTTCATAGTTCTAAAACGCCTTAAACACAGCTTCCGTAAAATGGAAATGTCAAAGATTACCATTTTAAGAAATTTCATAAAAAAGGAGAAGGTCAAACTACAAACATTTAATTTTAATAAGTTACCGGTACATACAGATTTTAAGTTACCTGACGGCATATTTTACATAAACATTAAACACAGAAACCTGGCAAACAATAGGATAAGGATAAGGATGTGGCTAAACAGTGTTCGTAGAAACCCTTTTAGTGATGCAGGTAGACAGTTTTTTCAGCGTACCAAACTACGATTTTCTTCCACACTGAAAAAGGGTTATATACCAGAAACGTCTGTGTTTCTAACCAGTACTGACACTTTTTGATATTTGTTATAATATCAATCTTACCAGTTATACCAAACTACGTGTGTGGTATAAAGCATTAACTTATTCTGAGGTCACTATCCAAGGACAGGACTGGATCGTTTTTTATCATGAGGGTTCAAAGTATGGGGATTCAACACTTGCAAATTATAACAAACTTCTGACTTGAGGTTTTTTAACATGTAAGGAGATAAAAGCTTCCCTGAAGGCCCTGTCACGGCAGTGCCTGACGTCATGATGGTTAAAAACCTTTTTTTTATCAGCAAAGATGTTGATCAGGTTGTTCCCCGTTGAACACTAAAATTAATGCTTGTCAGTACTTGGTCGTTAATACTAAAATCAAA
The DNA here is from genome assembly GCF_977016875.1 of Pavona decussata. Classification (NCBI taxonomy): domain Eukaryota; kingdom Metazoa; phylum Cnidaria; class Anthozoa; order Scleractinia; family Agariciidae; genus Pavona; species Pavona decussata. The sequence continues at coordinate 2,055,037 of NW_028145538.1, read as the reverse complement.
TCAAACACAAACTAGAAGTCACAAGTTCCAACCAGTTCCTCCATTCAAACACCAGACGCCATTAATTGAGCGTCAGGTTGGTCATCATCAAGGTACTTCATCTGAGGATTGTTGTTTTCCTCCGGAGTTTCTCTTAGCTCGTGACGGGACAGATGGTCAATAATTCCCGTCCCCATGGCATCCCCAATGACGTTGACAACTGTGATGAAACGGTCCCTAAGAGGAATGTGGACAGTCATATATGTATGTGTTAAAAAATACTGTTTTCAACCAAGGATTAAAATGGAAACAAGACAAAAAGTCTGTCCTATGAAGAACACTTACAAGAGCCAGTCAACGGCAAGGATGAGCCCCAAATCATGCAGCGGTAGACCAACAGACTGTAACACAATGATTGTTGTCATGGCTGACCCAGGAATTCCAGCTGCACCAAACGCTATCAGCACAGACATAACACTAGGGAGGTGAAATAAAACCAATGGCAATTTACTTATTGGAACAGGTCTGCAAACAACCCCTGAATGGAGAAAAGGGAATCATCTGATAAAAAAAAAAAAAATTAAACAAAGCTTCAAAATTTCGTTTCTTCCGTTTCTTCGACGAATCACTTTTAAGCTGGTACTTACATTTTATAATTGCATTATGAAAACGCATTATGTATAAGGAATCCTCCGAATTTCTGACTTCTGTTACTTCTGTTTAGCTCCACAAAGCGCGGTATTTGACTTGAATACAAGACGGCCTCGATGAGCATTTCACAGTCGAAGATACTTTGGTTAGCCGTCACGTATGAAACGAATTTTGTACTCCATTCACCATACCACACTCATGCTGGGTGTTAAGCGAACCGATTATAATTGTTTCACAATCATTTTTTATGTAAGAACTTTTTTTTGCTTCGACAATGGACCTTTAAATCTTGTATTTGTTCTTCTTTAAAGAAAGAATAAGGCATTTACATGTCCCGGGGGACTTAAAAAAGTCTTATACAGGGAGTCTCGGACCCAAGGACCAAATCCCTACCAATTTATATACCAGTTTTGACTCAAAATGTAACCCTTTCATATACCTTCCATAGTAACTGGTTACCCTTTGAAATGCATGCATTCAGAAAAACTGGATCTCTTTTTTTCGGTTGGGCTGTTCAAGATATTTTGAAAGGTCCTTTAATATGCCTAAACGATAGTTTTTCCTACCCTTTTCTATTATTCAGCCCATAAAATCTTTACCCTTTTATAAAACTCCAAACTCGTTAACAGCAAAAGTGTTCGTCTTTCTCTTGTAATCGAGATAAAACTTAACACAAGTAAACAACACGAAGCTTTTTCCAGGGACTTTAGTTACCTTCTATTAACCCCCTCTCAATGTCCCTTACACAATTTACTCACCAGACTGTAGCAATTTTCCCAGGGCTCATATCAATGTCGTTTAACTGGGCAATAAATATAATCACAACAGGTCTGTTCAAGGCTGAGCCGTCCATATTCACTGTAGCGCCCAGCGGTAGCATGTAGCGGCTGATGCGCGAGCTAATCCCATTATTCTCTTCGACACATCGGATTGTTATTGGGAGGGTTGCAACACTGAAGAAAATGAAGGAAAATTGGAAAGAGAACTATGAAATGAAATCGTACATTTTGCACTGTACTACCTAAAATCGATCTTTTTATTTTTATTTATTAATATTATTTGTCTGTTTGTTTTGTTTCTTGCGCGAAAGAAGACACTTCCTACTTCTGGGTCGTTTAGGACAAATCCGCAATGGTAACCATTCTACTGGCTTACTGCTTGCTCAGGGCGTTCCATTTTCCTTTTTTTGTTTTTTTTTGTTTTGTTTTGTGTTTTTCTTTATTCGTTTATTTGTCCAGCTAGTGAGTTTGTTTTGCAAAAAAAAATTGGCATATGGCACTATAGAGTTAGCACTTACCTTGAAGCAATGCTAAATGCTGTCAATACTGCATCACTCAGTCCTTTCATAAATTTATAGGGATTCTTCCTTGTAAAGGCAAAGAATATGATCGGCAGAACAATCAGGGTATGAATGAGAAGTCCCACGGTATCAGTAACAATTAACATGCCGAGTTTTTGCATGGAAACCCAAACGTCATCCATTTCTGCTACTCGTGCAGCAATCAAGCTGCATATTCCAATGGGTGAATACCTGGAGAGGAAAAAAAAGTGTAACTCATCTTTTATGGTATCCCTTTTTGCCCAAACCAGGCTTTGAAGGCTTTTCGCTGATACTTGCAAATCAGATTAGCTCTGGAAGTCGAAGAACACAGTCCAGGGCCCAGTTGCTCAAAGCCCGATTAAGCTAATCCTGGATTAACAAGAATTTTGATTCAAGTTTAACTACTAAACAACAAAGATTTTTCAGAAAGATTTCTGTCCCTCATTTTTTACTTTGACATTTCTTTAGAATTGGCTTAAAATTCCATTTAAAAAACAATTTTAACGAGCGAGCTGAAAACCTCGGTTAACTTTTAATCGTGGATTAGCGTTAATTCGCTTTCCAACAAGCGGGCCCAGGCTAACTTGGTCTTCTTGGGTCAGTACTAGTGTCAGTCTAAGGCGATCTTTATAACTAATTTTAAACTGGACTTTTAAGTCAAAACATTAAGATAAAACATACTGAAAGATTGAGGAAGTTATTAAACAGGGCTTATCCCGACACCCGTTTCGGGAAGGGCTTTGTCATGTTATCTTGTTGTACTATTGATTCGCACCATTCAATGCTTTTGACCAACACCTTAAGGTGGCTTACAACGGTTTCTAGCACTGCCCTTCAGTTATAATTTGATCGATCATTACTACGACTCTTATCAGTGGATAATACAACAATGGTAACAAACAAAAGCTTAAACATCGGCAAACAAGTTATGGGCATTTTTACTTAGTAGGTTTCTATAGCAACGATACAATCTCTCAAAAACAGTCCTTTCTAGCTTTTGGTGAATATAACTGAAAAACGAGCTCAGTGATCCCCATTTTTTTATATTTTCGATTGCAATAAGCATGTCAGGACGCAACGTTTTGGGGTTCAGAGACACCTTCATTTTTTGAAAATTTAAGGCTATGCACAAGATGATACCAACTTGCCTCTGTAGATAAATCCTTTTTAAGGATTCGCACCTTTTTGAAAAACTGTGAACATTATGTTTTATAAGCTTTCGCCTATGTTTCTGTTTATTAATATGAATATTTACTCGTTGGTCGTTGTTGATTAAGGTTACCCGGTACCTTCAGAGGTGTCTTCAGAGGTGTCTCGCGTCCAAGCGATGTAGCGCGTCCGTTTTAAACTGTAGATACCTGAACCCTTATATCAAATTAAAGCTAATATAGAACTGGCTATCCAACTAAACCAAGAATTTTGAAATAAAATAAATTGCCGAATTTTTAGCGCTGTTTTCTCGAATAAATTTTTTTCACTTTGAGGAGCCACTTCAAAGAGTTAAAACGCAAAAGGACTTTGTTCGTTTGCCTTCAAATTTGGACAGTAGCTAGTTTAACGTATAAACAACAAAAACGTGTCTGCGAATTTTTTCTTTCGAAATATTTTTTCTCCGAGAGCGATTTTTGTGCGCTTACTCCACATTTTTTTCATCCTATTTCGAAAATGCTCTATAACTTTTCACTGCGATTGAATATGGCAAAACGCAGACACGTGTTTTTAGCGCTTTGGGTCCGGAAACTGAGGAGCAAATTAAATTAGCAAAAAACAGAATTCACTTTGACTTGTAGCTTTAAAAAGGAGATTCGTGAAAAATTCGACAATTTATTTTATTTAAAAATTCTTGGTATGGTTTGATAGTCAGCTCTATAAGCTTTAACATTTAGGGTACAGTTTAAACTGGACGCGCTACATCGCTTAAACGCGAGACACCTCTGAAGGTATCGGGTAACCTTAAGTCCTCTGTGCATTCCAAACAAGAACTGCGCAGCAGTTCCTTTGTGTAGTGTTTCTGATGGCCTTAAGCCTGGATGCTCCAATTGCAAGAGAAGAACTGACTCTGTAGTGTACGTTAAAGTGCTATGTGAACCCATGAAATTCCTACTGAGCGTTAGCCTTTGTAAGGAATTGGGAGACCGCACGAGATAGAGAAAAATATCTTTGGCCTCGACAGAAATATTGAAACTACAACCTGTGGATTTGATCATATGTTGCTCTACCGACTGAGCTACGAGGCCAGAAGGGAGCAAGTCGTGGGTGATAATGGTTGTAATTGCGACAATGTGAATGTGAAGGGTACAAATGAATGTTCTGCCCCAAGCAATGACACAAATGATGGATCAGAGAATTAACTCTGTAGTGCATTTCAAATTGAACCCATGAAATTTCTACTGAACGTTAGCCCAGGGAAACTCGCACGAGACAAAGATGATCAAATTCGGACGTCGTGGGTTCGATTCACTCCAAGGTCAAAGACATTTGTGACCTCAGTAGGAGTTTTATGGGTTGACTTAGCACTCTAAAGCTGGTGACACAAGGTTCAACATTTGTTCCGCATCAACAAATGTTGTACGAAGTTGAACCGTGTGTCACCAGCTTAACATGCACTTCGGAGTTAATTTTCTGATCCATTATTTATGTCCAACATTCATTTGCTGCAAGAAGAGGAGAGTTGTTATCGGACAGACAGGTTTACAATACAGTGCATGACTTATTAAACCTCGATCAATTTTACTTAACACCAGTGTCTAGTTAATTATAATTGCAAATTACAATGATTATGAACTTACCACATAATTAAAGTGACCAACATCATAACCGCGCCGTTTAACGCCGAGAAGAACGCAACGAGTGGCTTTCCTTTCTCGCCCATCTTCCCAATTACAACACCAAAGACGATGGCAAAAATGGTCAAACCAAGAAGATTCAATCCTTCATCCGATTTTGTACCGGCTGGAACTGTATCAGAGCCATGATAAATCTCTTTGGTTACCATGGAAACGTTTTTCGTGCCGTTGAGAAAGGTTGCAGTTATTTGCTCGCCTGGCCCGAGTGTTAGGTTGGAGCCTGTGATGTTGTAGGTTTCA
>NW_028145538.1:1850000-2045000 GCF_977016875.1 Pavona decussata | reverse complement strand
TTTTTATAGCCGTAGCTACTAATCTGTGAAGAACTCCATTAAGTTCTCTCAAATAAACTGAACTCTGACAGTTACACAATTTTGTAGTCTCATTTTATTCCCTCAGAAGCCCTTCAGACTAATCGCTGGTACTGAGAGTGGTCATATCCAGGGCTCATTACAGTGGTTATTTTACAAACCATTTGAGGGTCTAACTTTCTTCTCTAAATATTTCTGACCATGAGTATGGGTGCGGCTGTGGTTAGAACCCTGCGGTGCTTAATATTATTCTAGAAACTTTTTGTTTTTTTTTATTTTCAGGAGCACAGATATCCAAATAATTATCGTTGCTTTGGGTAGGAATATGCCGTGACTGTAAATTGCAATTAATCCGGATTCATCGGCCATATGGAACTGTGTAGCTCAAGCTAAGCCTAGCTGATGTTACAAAGGGCATTGAAAATGTTGTCCTTCTAAAGGACATTTGTTTGTCTTTTAGCATGTCACTGACACATCAGTTCATCGCAAACAGCCTTACATGAAAAAGATTCAGTCACTTTGTCTAGGCTGCATCTGCCAGCAATAAGATTCGTTTTCCGGGCTCTTATCTGCTTTTTGCTTTAAGTATGTTCTTCATTGGCCTTACAAGCTGAGTGCTAAAAGCATTGGTGGCATTTATACCACTGTTAGGCTAACCTTCAGGCGACACTTACACCACCGGCCCGTGTTACACTACCCGCCTTGAATAGCTTTCGCTAAACGCGGGTAGTGTACATCTGAATAATGTAAAAGATGATTTTAATAAATGGTTGATTTATTTGAGCGTAGCTTACATAAAGCGCGAACTTTCTTATCGTAAAACATTTGTACTAAAAAATCCCATCCTAACAGATAAAAAGCTGGTAACAGATTTAGTACCATGTCAGCTAGGGGATTTTAAGCTTGAAGTCGGACGCAGACAAACTGCCGCGGAAAAAATAGAATCTGGTTGTTAATTTTGTTGGGTGTCCTGCGCGCTCGGTCTCATTGCGTGACAAACATGATCGTCTCATTCTACAGACGATTCCTCTTGTGTGCGTCTTCGGGCTGCAAAATTTCTTCTTCTGCGACCATAGATAATCGCATCATCGTTCTTAATCGTACAATTGAGTTACCTTATTTGCTATAGCTGTGTGGAGACTCAAATATGGTTGAATCTGTCAGGAACTGTAATGTTTCATGGAGGAGTCATACGTACGGTTGTTGATTACTTGTGCTTTGGTAAACATGGTCGAAGGGAAGATAACAATTTTGAAGGGAGAGTGGCGATGAAAAGCAATCTACAGCCACAAGTTTTGCAAGGTAAACTTGTAATGTTGACTTTCAAATCAAATACGGTGCTAAGCACTAAGATTTGCTTGGAATATTGGCTTCGATAACAGACTCTAATTCGATTATTTGTGTTTGTTGACAAGTGGAGTTTGTGATTTTTCTCGACATAAAGCGTGTTTTTTCCGTGCAATAGTTAGGAGCCCCAGACTAATTTTTATATCCTTGAAAAGAAGACTATTTCCACTAATCACAGCCTTAATTTCAAGCGCTTCTGACTTATACCGCATGGGAAAAACGTTTATTGAAAAACTGCTCCAAAATGAGATTTTTAAACAATGAAATATTGGTGATTTTTAAACTCTTGCCGTGTATTCCCAGTTAGGTAAACAATCCTGGTTTTAGACTTGAATCATTTGCCAATGTCTCTTACACAAATATACCAATTTGAAAAAACCGTGCTTCCTTTTGCGCTTTACACGAGCGAAGTTCTTGTGTTGTTACTCGACGCACTAATTTCCGCCATTTTGTGACGGTCGGTGCCCGTTACAGTTTTTGAGAATTTTCTTGAAAATACAGCCAGCTTTGAACAAAAAAAATATATCACGTTTGTTGGCTTATCATAGGGTATCTCTGAGCGAAATATGAAGGTTTTGAATTTTTGAAGCATGTGCCACATTTTACTGATATCACGCGGTCTTCACAGACATTCTCTCTTAAGTTGCTTACTAACTCCAAGGATCTTTCTTCTATTTGATTTACATAGGATTAATCGGATTTAGCCTTGATGGTAATATTAACACACATTACATTCATACCTCAATATATCCAGCAGGGAATCTAGGTTTCTGTATTTCACTGTGTCATCAGACGTTCCTTGCTCACCGGGTTTGTCACGTTTCCCAGGTTGAATCGTCACAACCAAGACCAAACCCAAAAGAGCAGCCAACACCATTGTTGACATATAGTACATAATCGTACGGCGCCCGATTCGGCCCGCCTCTGTAGGATTAAGTCCTGATACTGCAGTTATCAGGCTTGCCATAACCAGGGGCAAAATAAGCATACGTAGCATATCCATCAATAGCTCGCCCGGAAAGCCAATAAGCATGACGGTTGTCGCCTTCTTCTCAGGGTCTGATATGCGATCTACTTCAGGGTTGACGAGAACACCGATCAGCAACCCAATGGTCACGCCACTAATCAGCAAAACCAAGAGAAGGTTATTCCTGACTGTTGCTCCGACACTTTTCCCGTATTGACCACATCGTCGTCCACAAGCAGGCATGTTTTGTTTTCGATAGACGTTTTTGCAAACCAACAAGAAAGCTCAAAACTGTGACCTTTATCGCAATGATGGAACAGGCAGCAGCAGCAGCAGCAACCAGCAATAACAACAAAAGATAATTTCATATGCCTTCTTGAATAAACTTAGTCAACCGTGGTAAATTTATGCATGATGCAAGCGGGAGCGTCAACATTGTTTTTCATATAAGCACAGATAGCCCAAGTTTTACAGGCGTTATACTGACTTTTTACATGCTACAATTTTGTATGGTAATTTGAGTGTCACGGTAACCGTTGCGTATCAATGAAATTATACTTTTTTTTTTTTTTTTTATGGGAGAAAAATGATTCTGGTTTGAGGGTAAATTACGAATGATTTTTTTACTTAAAAAAATATCCACCTGAATTCCATATCCGTTTGATATAACACGTTCTTCAACAACTGTTTTACTACAACATCACATGTAAACGTCAGGAAAATGAATACAAAAAATTGATTTTCAATAGAATAAACAAGTAAAACAACCTTGTAAACTGAATGTCAAATACTCGAGCCTCCTTTACAGCGCAGACCCCCACCTTGTATGGAAGTCTGTGTTGGATCAAGTGGAGGCCTAGGGGTCCTAGGTTCATGCTCCCTCTTATTATTAAAATGAAATAACGCCTGTTAACACAGACATCAAAATAAAAAAACAATGCTACGTTAAAAAATAAAAACAATAAAAACAATGAGATTATATACATTAGTATTATCAGACAAACTGAGAGCATGAAAGCCGAATAATAAAAGTGTACTACAGTGTTTTGGCCTTATGCAAAAAGCTGAGACAGAACCTGAGGTTAAAGTTCTCTTTGATCTGGGAAGAACTAATGACTACGTGTCTGTAAAACTGCAAGTCAGGAGCTAGCTATATGTCCTGCAGTATGCAGTTTTGCGCTTTGTACAAAAAGCTAATTACCACAGCATTCCACCGTGCTACAGATACACAAAGAAAACAACTTAGGTGTTGTATTCAAGTCCTTACGGGAAACGCATTATCGATCAAGTATGGCACGCACCAGGACTACGAGTTGTATAAAACGGCAAATCTGCTTTATAGCTCACTGACTTCAATTGAAGCTTGCCCCAAGAGATAAGTTGCCTGGCTAAGTTATAGTCGAGTTAACATAGACATTTCTCCAACTCATTAGTAATCCATCAAGAGAAAACAAAGAAAATCACTGCTGTGACCGTGGTTTGGTATGTGTTGCTAAATAACCATAAAATTTTGCCAACTTTAGGTTTGAATTTCTCCAAGGATTATTGATCTTTTGAGAAGCCATATTAAACACTTGAAACTGCATTTGATCCGATATCCAAACGCCTTGAAGTCGTTTAGAAAAATCTCAACTCCTTTTCGCTTTTTCATCCTTCTTCTCAGTGTTTGAATCAGTCTGATGAAACACGCTTTCTCTTGTTTAATATATTACTTCCAAGAATGGATAAAAGAAATTTCCTTACCCTGTTATGTTCCTTTCTTGGGTCTGTTATTCTCAATACAAACAGAATTATATATATTGAAATCATCCATGCTACGCAACTACTATTAATGACTATACCAACTACTAAGTAATTACAAGATACAATTTCCCTACATTTATGCCGTGCTGTAACCATGTTTGCGTTTCCACCTAACTTCACAGTGTACCAGGCGATACTTTCAAAGGGTAAGTAATTAGGGATAGCAAAACACGTTCACCGACCAACAGGTCAACTGGTCACAGGATATAGATAACGAACGACAATCAAGTTAATGTACGTAGAGGTCAACGTTTCTCCTAATTTCAACCGGCTACAGTGAGGCCATGGCAAACATGACTACAAGCACAACCATACATGTCTTGGAAAACAAGAAAACGCCATCATTGAGCAACTTAATCAACATCCTGAAATTAGGTTCACAAAGTAGACATAGTATCCCTCTTGTTTTTTTATGCATCGTCTTTAAGCTAGTATGAGACAAAATAAAAGGGAGTAACAACAAATGCATTAAAGATACCAAAAAGTCATCAAAGGCTGCCAAAGTTACCAAAAGTTAACGAAGCTACATATTGATAATCCGTTGCCGCCAATGGCTTAAGACTAGGGCATGGTAATAAAGCTGGATAAATTTAGTAAGTTTTCTTGGACTTGGCGTGCGCGGTACGGCGCCTGTTTTGGTTTAGGATTCCAAGCAAAACAACCGTCTGATCCAAAACCGTAACTCAAAAAGTATAGGGCCTTGTTTTAAGTAAATTCAGTCTCAAATTTAATAACAATATTCTAATAAAGATAATATTCTAATAAAGATAATACATATCAGTTCATACTCTGTTTAGCTAATAATTATACACTTAAGTGGCGACTGCAAGATGACGCAATTATACTCACTAGAAAAACTAATATTCTTTCCGAATTATCAGGCCCAAGGAGTCGCGACACCTAAGATACATCAGTAATTCGGAGGACAAAAACTTCGACTAAACGTGCAAATACGACCGAGTAATGCTATAACGTCACATGAACTGATCCTTAAAGAGGATATCCAGGAATGCACCGCATGGTGTGAGAAAATGAGTATTATGGAGCATGGAATATTCTGATTCTGTTTCTAGTCGGAATTTTTTACATATCAGCAGGATGAGACATTAAAGCGTCATTATCTTTCTTAGGTGGCTCATTCAATGCTACTGCGTCATCATCATTAGAATCAGACTGTAGCTCGTCACATGACAGGTGCTGTACAATCCCAGTGCCTATTGCGTCACCAAGAACGTTCACGGTTGTCACTGAACGGTCTCTGAGAAAGAAACATAGTATTACTTAAGTTTCACGAGGAGGCATGAGGAAGGACGAGCAAGAATGCTCAATGTTTGCTTATGAAGATTTGGTTTTAGTAAATACAAGCTCAGTGACATTGCCGTTATAAACAAGCCGATTGGTCCGCTATCTCAAGGTTCGACTCCTGATAGGAGCACTCGGATTTCCTTCTCCCGAGTTTGCTCGTGTCACTCAATGAATAATACATTATTCTCAAGTACTTTATTACATGTGTCACAGTTAATAATGTTGTACGAGTTGGATCGTATGAGTGATCACTAGTAAGGGTTATTGAGCAGATTGTTTTCCTTGGTGACGTTGGTTCGCAACATGGAAGTTGGGATTTAAGATATTATACTGAATGCTCTAACGAGAGTAAAAAGAACTGTAGCTCTCTTTATTGAGACCATGGGCCAATTTCAAAAATCGTTTACACTTGTAGTTTACAAGGTTGGCCGTTGGTTTTACATGGGCACACAAAACGAAACTCATACAATGTATATTGGACTCACTTGCTGCATGTGTGAGCAATAACAACAGCGCAGACTGTTAGCGACCAATGTAAAGGTTTTATCATATTGGACCCAGGTATGAACACAGCTTGTTGCTTTTAATACTTACATGAACCACTCAACGGCGAAAATGAGGCCTACGTCATGCAGCGGAAGATCGACAGCTTGAAGAAGAATGACTTGCATGATTCCACTACCTGGTATCCCAGCGGCACCAAACGATACGGCAACCGCCATCAGACTGAGTTAGCGGGGGAAAAATTGAAGAAGTATCCGTCAGTACTCTTTCGGCATCTTTAAAAAAGATTTACTCGTTCATAATCGCAACCATTCATCAATCAACGTCCCTTTAAAAGCGGGTGATCATCCTTTCACTACCCCTTTCGAACAAAACTAAAACTTTTGGATCTTATACGGGTAAATTAAAACTAGTTACTCCTAGAAAATGAAGATTCCTTCCTCCTCATCACGTGCTTAGCGTCGGTTACATGCTTTTGCTTTGAGTTCTGATTGGCTTATTGCGCTGCTCACATCTGCTGTGATTGCCCAGAGTAACTGATTACTTTAGTAATTGTTTTACGACACTCAGTTGAAAACTACGCTTTATTCATTCACCCATTCATTCATCATAAAGCGCGCTCTCTACTTACCAAATAATAACAACTCTTCCAGGGCTGAGAGAAATATTGTTAAACTGAGCAACGAATATAGAGGACACCACACGAGCAATTGCTAAGCCGTCCATATTTATAGTGGCTCCAAGGGGAAGCATAAAACGACTGATGCGCGGATCAATGTGGTTGTTTTGCTCCACGCAGCGAATTGTTGTTGGAAGTGTAGCTGCACTGAAATTAAAATTAATAGCCACAATCTTAGAAAAAAAAATAACTAGGGAAAGAAAACACTTTTTTGGTTTTCGGGAGGTAGAGAATTCCGAAGTCAAATCAACACGAAATCCTCATCACGCGCAGCTCACTTACAAGAAACAAACATATATGCGACATTTGGGGGGAACTTAGGCAGCGACGACGGCAACGGCAACGGAAACATTACTTGAAAATACAAATTCGTCTTGTTTGAACTATGTCGCTGTTCCAACTGATTCAACTTGTACACAATCTTGGAACTTAATTGGTATGAGCCGCGTTCAAATTAAGAGAAGGAAAACCGGCTTGACCACTCTGCGCTCACGTTCTCCACAAAACCTTGAATTTGGCCATTTCACGTTGTTTTTAAGCGGACGTCAAAGAAATGTACCAAAATATATAACGGACGTGCAGAGCGGTTGTTTTAGGTTCAGTAAATCAATTGTTTTATGGCGTTGCCGTTGTCGTCACCGTCGTCGTTGCTTAAGTTCCCCAATCGTTTTCATCTGAGTATAGCAACAATCACGAACCTACTTCCTAATAGGTAGACTGCATGTAGAAGTCTCCTATAAACCTTATTCCAAAATGGCTTTCATTTTAATATTCTTTTGTTTATATTCAAATTATCCCTTCTTTCCTCGTTCAAGGTAAAACATTCTTTTGAGTTTTGAGCTTAAGAACGAGGCAAGAAGGGCTAATTTAAATACCAACAAAAGAATATTAAAATAGTAGTAGTCTTGGAATAAGGTCTATTTCCTAAATGTTCCACGTACGTGAAGCAAAGAATGTGTCAACGCAGGCCACTGTCTGTACACAGACTAATTTGCGGTGACTAACCACCCATGACCTAGGCCAAGGCGAAATTTAGGTAAGGCAGTCGTATATGCCCATACATGCGCTATTCCATAGGGAATCCCCCTTTGAGATGAGCTTCTCGATAAGACACAGCCAACCCGGCTATTAATAAAAAGGTTTATTGGGTTTACACCGCCCAATAAGAGTGTCTTAAAACGTTTAGCACAATATGTTTGGCTGTTTCATTATTTTATGATTTTGTTGAGCCTCTGTGGATCAACAGAGTAGGCGCCTAGAAAAGGGTAATACTTTTCGATGAGAAAGTTTTCTGATCTACAAACCTTGAAGCGATGCCAAAAGCTGTCATCAAGGCGTCACCCACACCCTTCATAAATCTGTAAGGGTTTTTCCTCGTGATCACAAAGAAGATGAGCGGTAACAGGACAAGCGCATGGATGAGTAATGCACACAGATCCGTTACAATGTATAGTGCCAGCTTTCCTATGGTGCCTTGAACGTCATCCATGGCTGCAATACGAGCGGCAACCAAACTGCACACCGCTACTGGAGCAATCCTAGGAAATCAAATTACAGTCAGTCAAATGTGCTCATGAGTGTTCCAACGGCAGTAAAACACTATTTTGTGTAATGTGGTCATGGGGGGTAAGAGCAGTCTCAATAAACTTATAACTATAGTAATAATCAAAGATTAGGGAGTGCGATCGATGATCTTGATCCCAGGCTTTCTCTATCTCCTTCGCCACGTTGGTGATGATGTCATCCGCCCATGCAAAGTCTGCGGGGGATGCCGGATACGCGTCCCAAGATCGATTCATTAGCTGATCGATTGTCCCATACAATCTCGACTCCAATCTGTGTTCTTTCTACGTCGAACGCAATTAAATGACATTTGGAAACTTTGAGTAATCTTAAGACTAAGTAGTTTGAGTGATATAAAGCCGACAGCCCCCTCTAATAAAAACCTTCCACCTTCTTGACGCTAAAGACCTGGAGGGGCCTCCTGCTAGAGATCAAACAGTTTTCGGTTGAATTTTAAAATACCTATAACGGCATGCGGTTGTTTATAGGTCTTTTGATTCCAATTTTCTGCAGTTCTAAACAAGGGTAAAATGAAACCGTTAAGGATTGCCCTAAGCTCTAAGAGTTAGAGTTTCACTTTGCTTTGTGTCAATCAGCCAGACGAATGAAGATCTGTGGCTGACAAAACTGTACCTTTCTAAATTTTCTGATGCATAACATGAAAGATGTCAACCGAAGTGTTTTTGAAAAGCTTGTTTGCTTTTTTTAGATTTGAACGCCATTCCAGAAACAAGGCGAAGCAACATTGACCGCATGTCATGACATGCTGCCAACAATAACGAAATTTAAAGGTGCTTGGAAAATTCAATCCGGGGAAGGTGGAGAGTATTTGTCAAGGGCACAACATTCTCATTGAAACCCAGAAACTAATTCTAGGTTGGAAATTTTACCATTAAGGGTGGCGGATGGCGGGGAAGATTTTGGAACGCGCTGCAAAATATTTCAAGATTCGTGGAGTATTTTGCAGTGTGTACCGGGGTATTCGCCGACGTCCGCCATTTCAATTGATTGTCACGACGATCCTAGGGACGAGATGTCGGTCATACATTAACATTTGACGTAGTTGACTGGGTGTCTTCTGAAGTAAGCGTGCTTTAAAATCTTGAGAAAAAAAATGACTAGAAAAATAAGAAGCAAGTGTTCTATTTTTTAAGAAGAGTCTATTGCAGGGATTCAATAGATTTCAACAGTAATGACCGAAGAAAACAGGCTTGATGTTAACGTTTGCCAGCTGGTTACAGGTTTTGGTACCAGAGTGACCATTACAGGTGAGAATGGCTGGGCCATGGGTTTTCTCATTACTTCCGAAAAACATTCAGACCAAAAAAAAATACTTACTGCATAATGTCCACATTTAATAAAATTTTAAGGACTTGAGAAATACATTGGGCTAGTTCGCTAGAAAAACTATCGCTAATCGAAAGGAAACAGGTTTGAAAAATACCGCAGGGCCCGAAACCCTTCAGGAAGATTGAGAAACGGACGCCAGCCTCCTTTACAAATGAAACTAACTTCTTCATGTGACTTCCCACTTACCACATCACTAGAACAACAATCATCATGATCGCTACGTTCAAGGTGGAAAAGAATTCAACCAGCGGTTTTCCTTTCTCGCGCAGTTTCGCCAACACAATGCCGAGCACGATGGAGAACACAGTTAACCCAAGGATATTCATTCCACCTGATGACGTCACACCTGCCGGCACGGTATCTGAGCCCGTGCGCACCTGTTTTTTGATGGTGGTGATGTTGACGGTACCGTTATTGTGCACTGCGGTGATTTGCTCGTTGGGTTCAAGGTGAATGGGCCCGCCTGTCACATTGTAAGTTTTATAACTTGCTGGAACTGAGATGTATTTTGTCTTTTTCTGTTCAATCAAAACAAATGTTTTAATATTTTATCCATAAGGTACTAATCTTTCAGTTAACTTACAGAAAATGAAAACGAGTCAAACAAACCAACAAAGCCTACTAGCAACAACAACAACGACAACATTTACAAATATTTTTCAAAACAGATGGCTTTCACCTGCAATTGTAAATGACCTTTTCGAGGTGAAGGAAAGACATACATAAATAGCTAGGAAGAGAGAAAAATGAATCATATTATATTACCTACAGTGTCAACTGTTAAAGTTATATTATTTTAGGCTGTGCAACCCACCAGAAGTGAGGGAGATTTGACAGCGAGATAAGGTGATGACCGAAAAGGTTGGGCTTAGCTTAACCTTATTTGAGACGCAAAGGGTTTTCGTTAATTAAAGAAATTACACGACGCTTTAATCCAGGACGAAGTGGTTCTCTCCGTTTTACTTGTAAAGCTAATCTACACCTTTGATTTTGCTGTCGCACTCCATGTTCCGCTAGCCTCCCAGAGTCCAAACCCCATCGTAGCCTATTCCGCGGTATATTATAGACCCCATCTTATACAATTCCACTCGGTGACTTTGTCGGTTTATGCATCTATCCTATTAATTATTTATCTCATCGCATTTCAGTCATTCATACTGTCTCAAGCTTTTTCAATTTCTAATGAGGCGGTCGTGTTTAAAAAACTTGCAACCTCATTCTAGTAACTGTGTTGAAAATGCAACGCCGTTGTATAATTAAAAACAGTCGTTCAACTGCAGTCCCCTCCAGCGACAAATCCCCATTAGCCCATTCTGAGAAAAACAACCCCCTCCTCCGCCACACCCACCCGCCCACCCACCCCAAGCTTCCCCTCTCTCTAATCACTAAAACTCTCAAAACAGGGACCCTTATTGCAATAGAGGCGCCAACGCATTATGGGCGCCTTTAGAAAGGCGACCCTTATTGTTATTGGAACGAGGGTGCTGAATCGAGACTTGAGGGCCCTAATTACGAATACCCTCGGAGCAACTATTCTGTGGCTCTGAATGCAACAGAGCACAGCACTACCACAGCATACACGGGAAGGTCCCTGAGGACCTGTTGCGGCGTTTTCATGTTATTAGAAAATGCACAAATAAGTTCGATTGTTTGGTGCATGAAATACTAGTTGTAATACAATTTAAGACCCAGTCTAAACGTGAAATCAGACTTGATCTGAGCTAAAGTATTTGCGTAATTGTATTTTCTTTTAATTACCTTAACAATAGTATTATGATGTCTTTAATCGTTAGTTTTTACTAATGTATTTTGGGGTTTAGAAAACCAATGAGCCGTATTAATCAAATATGTGTCGACTAAAAAGATAGTTTGTAGCTCTCCTCAGTTACAGTTCTCATCATTGTGCTGCTCATTTCCCCAGAATTTAAGAACGCTCGAAATAAATCCGTACTGCCAAAGAGGCAGCTTGTCCAGTCCATGATAGAAGAACAAACGTATACTTACTGATAATGAATAATCAATAACTATTCGCCTCAGGCCTTTGGTTATAAATGCTTTCATGATTTAGATCAAGAAGATTTGCATGATTCATATTTCCTGTTGCAATTGTGTCAAGGGCAAATGGTGTTTGAAAACTCATCCGGGATACACACACAACACTGAAATCAGCTAAAAGAATAGCGAATGTTTTCACTGACCTGGGTGATGGCTGCTTCAACTAGATTACTCGGAAAACAGGTCCTACAAAATAATTCGCACAAAAATAAATCAAAGCTCAGCTCAGTCAACGCAAAGCTCGCTCACGAAAGGTGTTGAAATGTCTTGGTTATTGTATAAAACAAATAGATTCCGTTTTGCCGTGGGTCGGTACTCTGATAACGCACAGAAGGCGTCAAAACGTGGTAAGAATACAAGTCACGCTCGTACTTCTATGTTCTCACCACGTTTGGACGTCATCTGTGCGTTATCAGAGTACAGATCATAGTTACATATCTTAACAAAAACATTTCCATTGGTCAGTTGCTCCAAACATTCCAAATTCTATTGTTGTTTGTGCAGGGTCAAGGCCAAAAAGGCAAACAAAAACATATAACAAAGAAGTTTGTCAGGTTTCATAACCATTGCCTTTAATTAACTATGTACAGATGCACTGCAAAATGGAATCTATTTGTTAAGATAAGTATTCAAGTTTTGGATCGTGAATGTAAAACTTTACATTCAACAAGAAGGGGCGAAATTTCAAAGTGTCAGTTTTTGAATAATCACACCATCATGCCTGAATGGCTTTTTGGTTGTGCTGTTTCTACAAATAACTTAAGCTAAATCACGTAAGGATGAATTCACTTAAACTCAACTGAACTGTTTTCTCACTCACTTTCGTTCTGATTGCTAAGTAAAATTGCCTCGAAATTGGACTCACACGGACAAGAGCGTGACACCTGTTTATTTTGTATCATTTTTTTTTCTAGAAACAACTGAACCGTGATATTTTGACCAGACATGCTTCACTGCAGAAAGTCTAGCTTCTGAATAAGCGCGAGCAACACATAAATCCACTTGAACCACCCATCGTTCTCCCCCTCACCTTTTATGAACTAGTTTTGCCTTAAACAACCATACCTTATCATATCAAGCAGCGAATCCAAATTTCGATGTGTCACACTTCTGTCATTATCTTTTTGTGCGCCATGATCGTCCCTCGAACCAGGACGAATAGCCATCACCAAAGTTAAACCCAACATGGCGGCTAATACCATCGTTGATATGTAGTAGATCATCGTCCGTCGGCCAATTCTTCCCGCCACGTCAGGATTCAAAGTCGATACGGCAGTTATCACACTGGCAATAACCAGAGGTAAAATAATCATCTTCAGCATGTTCATGAACAGTTCTCCAGGAAAGTTGATCAGCATTATTACAGTGGCTTTCTTCTCAGGGTCAGTGATGCGATTCACGGGATCATTGATTATTGCGCCAATAGCAAAGCCCACAACTGCTCCAGTAACCATCAAAACAAGCAAAAGATTTCGCTTTAACATGTGATAAAAGGCATTGCAACATCGCCCACAATTGCCTCGGCGGCTGCGAATATTGGCAAATGCTCTACAAGCCATTTCGTTGCATCTGGTTAGATTATGGTCTGTGCATGGGTACTTGTCATGCCTTAGGGCCAAATTGCCGCAATGGGTGCCATCCCGAAAAGGATACAGACGCATACAAATTATTACTTATTATGCAATCGTGGTCTTAATTATTCGAACTGAAAAATGAAATCATCTGACACTCTCTGTTGTCATCTTGTGCTAATTTTAAATTCAAGGCACGATCTACTGTAGAACAATCACTGCGTTACTGTTTTTTTGTTTACTAAAAAAAACAGGTGAAAATGCGCTTTGGGAACTTCTGGCTCATTGGAAGCCCACTCGCGTGAGTATCTTAACCCTGGGACTTTCACGATAAGTGATTTACGATTTTTAATCGACGTCAGCTGCTAAAAAAGGTCTGCAAGACCGTCTGCGTTTACGTACTTCATGTTGCACAACCCTCAAAAAATGCATAAAAACGACGTCCACATTTTTCGAACGCAATCCTGTTAAACAAAGTATGACTGATCAGCACGAGTACTGGAACTGTCGGAAGTCTCAAACAGTTTCATCAGGTTCACGCGTTATCACTTCAATATGTTACAATCGCCCCCGTAGAATAAACGAAGACTGCCATAACTCTTGGCATTTTATAACGTGACGAGAAGGGTACCGAATTATAAAGCTGTGAAACAGTTCACGAAAGAACATAAACTAGAAAAAAATAGGAATCATAGTAATTTTAAAGTAATAACGAAGTTGATAAGACCTTAAGAAAACTGAATTACCATAACATAACATACTTCATTGACTTACCCCGAGAGGCTTTTCAAAGACGATGAACTAATCTAAAAATTGATACAATGTACAATGTAATAAAAACAGAATCGAAAAGATATAAAAACTATTTTCAAAAAATACTGTTGGATATAGTAAGGCATTAATTATGTATTTAAGAATTATAGAGTTCTTTGCTGAGTTTACATTTAAGACGGTATTTAAAAACAGACACGGATTCAGAAAGTTTAAGGGAGCAGTCTATATTTACAGTTCTATAATAAAACGTTCTCTGGCCGGTTGCAGTTTTGAAAAGGGGTATGTTCAGTTTTTGAGAGCTCCTGGTATTAAAGCCACTGATCTCTACACGTTTGATGAACTTAGATGACAGGTATACAGAGGCACAGTTTGTTAAGCACTTAAAAAGGTCATTGTGGCTCTGCGATGATAAAGCTGGCTTGCCACAAGGAGCCAGTTGAGCTCCTTAAGGATCGGCGTGACATGACCATATTTGCGCGCGTTGTTCACAATGCGGCACGCAAAGTTCTGAACGGCTTGTAATTTCTTAATGTTACATTTAGATGTGTTTGCCACTCATTTGAACAATAAAATAATTTGCTAAATACTAGCGTGTTTATAATTGTGAAGAGAGTGCGTTTATCGAATGCATGCCTGGCTCGACTAATTTGTCCGAGGCGAGACATACATGAGGAGACAGTTTCAATGACGTGTTCATCATAGGTGAAATTAGAGTCCAAAGAGACGCCAAGGTTTTTGGTAGTGTGTTTGGGAACAAGGTCCCTTCCCATAAATGGAAGACAGAAATTGTCAAGTTTTGAGCGTGACTGCTTGCTTCCGAACACCATCAGTTTAGTTTTGCCAGGGTTCAGTAGCAAGAAGTTGGAGCACCATTCTCTTATCTTAAGTAGGCCGTTTTGCATTACAGTAATAGGATCTAGCTTGTCTTTCACTTGAAAGGAAAAGATGAGTTTCGTATCATCTACGTAACTTTGAGAGCTACACTTCTGCGGTACTGAGTATACTAAAAAGGAAGGGGCCTAGTATACTTCCCTGAGGCACACCACTGACCATTGGTAGGGCCTCCGATAGCGTCCGATAGCGTTGGGTGGATTCGTACAACTTGTCACCTATCGGTCAGGTAGCTACGGAACCACTGAAGGGTAGAAATAGAGTTACCGACATCTTGTAATTTCAAAATTAGTGCCTCGTGGCTGACGCTATCGTAAGCTTTAGATTTGCTCATATCTAGAAATACAACAACAGTTAACTTCTTTTTGTCAATGGCGTTAAGGATTGTGTCCGTTGTTTCAATGACAGATGTCTCGGTCAAATGCCATTTCTTGTTGCCGCTTTGGGTTTTTGTTAACCTGTTTTTTGATTGCAAATAGGAAATGAATTGGTTGTGTACAACCCTTTCACAGACCTTCGATAAAACTGGTAGAAGTGAAATGGGCCTATTGTTAGTTGCCTGCTTGTGGTCCTCGTTTTTAGGAATTGGTGTGACTTCAGCTGTTTTCCATTCGGAGGGAAACGTGCAAGTAGCAAAAGAAGCATTAACAATAGACGTGATTGCAGGAAGAATCGGAGTGAGGCAGTCCTTGATAACACGGATTGGAATTTTGTCGATCCCAGGGACCTTGTTAGAAGGCATTGATGTTACTATGCACCAAGATCTTTTCTTTCTATGGCATTTAGCATGAACTGCTCAGGCAAAAGGTGTTGTCTTTGGTAGAAAATAACTCTCGTTAAGTGATTGATTACATTTATGGGCCAAAGACCTTATTTTGTCAAAAGTGTTTTGACCAACGGAGACGTAAAAACAATTAAATTCTTCTGCGACAGTTTTTATATCCTTGCTAAATGTTCGCTCAGATGTAGATTTATTGGGGATGTAGTGGCGGATCGCTTCCCATATGTTATTGGTGTTGTTTTGGTTCCCTGAATCTGTTCGGCGACAAATTGTCCTTCAGCAATTCTAATTTCCCGTTTAACTTCATTTCTGAAGTTTCTGTAGGCAGTCCAGGCCATACGATCGTTGGTTTTCTTCGCCTCCTTGCGCCTGCGGTCCCTGGTCCTCATTAACCCACGTATGTTATCGGTTACCCATGGGTTTGGTTTACCGCGAGCTTTAAAGGTCTTTACCGGCGGAGCATGGTGGTCGAGTATGTCCGTGAATAATGAATCGAATGCAAAGGGTTTTTCCTCGACTTCGTCAAAGACATCAACAATCGACGACGGTCCATTGATACGTCGTTGTAAAAAGCTTCAGGGTTGTACTGTTTGTAACTTCTGGTAGTAATATACACAGGTTTGGAGCGCGCCTTCTTTAGTTTCAGGGTAACATAAACTAAATCGTGGTCGCTGATCGAGCTTTCCATAACTGTAGTCTTCTGAACTTGTTTGGAATCAGATGCCAGGATAACGTCCCGAATCGATTTAGAAGTCCCTGTAACTCGTGTTGGTGCAATGATAAGCTGTGTCAGATTATTGGAGCGACAGAAGTTAATAACGGCTTTAGCCTCAGGGTTGTCACTGTTCTCAAGTCTACAATTCAGGTCTCCCAATATATAAACAGGCATGTTAAACGACAATGCGTAGATAAAGTTCTCTTTGAGGTCTGCGTCAAAACTCGATAAAGGAGTATCCGGAGGTCTATAAGTCAATACAATACAATATTCATTGTTAGTCGTGCAGACAATAAGAGACTTCGGGTTCCTGACCTGGATTATCAGCCAAAGTTTGGTGAAAGCCGGAGGCTGTGATGAGTGAGATGTTACTAAGATACTCAATCTTGTAGTTCTCTGAAACATAAGCACAAATCCCGCCGCCTCTCTTATTCTGGCGATCAACACGGTAGATAGCTTAACCGGGAATCTCTGCTTCCAAGTCTTTAACCAAGCTTTCAAAGCATGTTTCGGAGATAGTAAAAATGTCGCACTTGTTCGCCAGAACTGTTTCTTTTACACGAAGATAGTGATCTCGGCATTTCAGAGAGCGAACGTTGAGATGTGCTACTTTCACGTTGCCAGTCGACTTGTCAGGCGTATTCGCAGGGTAGTGAGTAGGTCCAGGGTTCAGCCCCAAGACATGCAGTAGTTGTATAATAGGTCTAAAGGCCGATGTTGAATTGTCGTAGTAGGCCGTAGTGGCCTAATAGGCCTAATGTAGTAGGTTGTAGTGGCCTAGTCACGAGGGTCCGCCATTTTGTAGCGTACAACTTGCGGAGGTTTAAATCCCAGCTAGTGTCTGCTTAAAGTTGACACGTCTACTCACCATAATAACATGCAGGCCAATTGAAATTTTCTTGTTAATTCAGTAGTTTCAGTTTTTCAATCGGTGGTTTTCTACTCTGGCCACTAAATAAGCTTCTTAAAGGGGAAGTATCACGAAAATTTGATGTCATTTCAAAACTCAAAATGTCTGTCTGACAACAGAAACAACAAAATAATTGTCTAGTTTTGTTAAAAATTATCAACCCAGTGCAATAAAACTGTCGATTAGTGCCCCCGGCTAGAGACAGAGTAGGACGGTATGGATTGAAACTTGAAAAATGTTAGGCTAATGTTTTTCAAGTTTTCGCATTTTTGTTTCCAAAATGCGCTAGAAACAGAGTACGAGTTGTTCATGTCAGGAATTGAGTTGATTTCTCTTCTCTCGTCGTTCTAGGATTATTTTGTAGCAAATTGAAGGTCTTATTTCACCATTTGTAACAAAAGAGGTCAAAAACACCACGATACTTCCCCTTTAAGGCACTTTGTTACAGTAGGCAATTTTTGTCTAACAACTTGTCTCGCAATTTCGTTGCGTCGTTGCAACACAGGTTGCACGAAACGTTGCTCAGTGTAACGTGCCCTGAAATGAACTTGTGTCGCAATTCTTTTGTTACAATCACCATTGCATGAAGTAGAACCGACTTCTCTTTTCGCAACTAATGCTGCAACAAGAAAAATTGCGAGACATGCTAATTTCAGGACATGTTACACTAGTTAAATATTCGTGCAACTTGTATCGCAACAAAATTGCAAGCCGGCAAGTTGCAAGAAAAATAGCCTAGTGCAACAGCGCCTTTAAGGACAGCAATGTTTGTTTCGGGCACAGCTGTGCACCATTAATGAGCAAACATGGCAACTAAATAAGCAACAAATCCAATTGTCATCTCATCCTCGGAGACCCACGGGCAGTTAGTCGGGTAAAAGGGATTTTCGTGGGCGAAATTTTATTGTAAGAATGGGAGAACCCCTGGGCAATTACTCTTACCGAACCAGTTGCAGAAGTATTTGAACTCCCTGCTTTTGATTGGCCAGAAAAAGTATGTGGTATTCAAACAATGCACACCTCCTGTCTGTGGAGTCAAAGCACAAAAGTATTGATTTATCAGGGGGAGAGGAACTGTCACAATTGCACACATTTCTTTTTGCATTTCGCAAATGTCTGTTCATTTGTTCACCAAACAGGCAGTTGATAGCAAGCCGAGGTCTTCAGTGAGGGTCAATGAGAAAATGATCGCTTGTTGTTGTCAGAGTTTCCTGGACATCTACATTCTCTTGGCCAGCAAATAAGTTTAGGTGACTGTAATGAAGTTTCCAGTTTTGATAATGTTAGCAAATGATGGAACAGATCTGAGAATGTTTTCTTCATTTAGGGGGATGCTTAGCTCACCTGAAAAAATTTGTGTGCTCCCAATGTAGCTAAAATGGTACAAGCATTATTACCAAGTGGAAAAACCTAAAACCAAAGATTTGCAATTGGCAAATCTGCTGTGGAAGAAGCCATTCCTTAATGCTCCCATGTGATCTGACTTGTACAGTAACTTGACGTACAGTCAAAAACAAAACTTGACGTACAGGTGTTTATAGCAGTTGGTTTGCCATTGATCAAAGGCGTACGGACCGGGGGCTGGGGGAGGCTGCAGCCAACACCCCCCTCCCACACCCCCTCCACACAACTCTGATTTTTTGGGCAGCAAGAGAAATTTGGGCGAAGCCAACCCGTTTTTAAAGAAGTTTCCAGGGTTTTTTTTCCGAAGAGATAGATATTTTCTATTAATTTTAACCTGAAGTCGGCGTGGTACTGAGGCCAGTTAAATTTGCACGTGATACTTTGAGTTATAGCAGTGATGTAAATAGACGTAATTTTCTGGAACTAATTCACTTGCGGTGCAATCTTGGTTGAAGGATTAACTCGATAGCCGGCTTCAGAAGCACGCACAGTGGACATCTCCCGTGATACAAAACGAACTGCTACAAATGATTGCTGATCTCATTTGCGAGAGTATCACAAACGATGTTTGAGCCAGCGGATGGTATGGTATCATCTTGGACGAAACATCAGACATTAGCAGAACAGAACAAGTTTCACTTTGCCTTAGTTTCGCGCTGAATGGAACGCAGAAAGAAGCATTCATTGATTTCTACTCCACGAAATCAACCGAAGGCGACATACTGTATAAACTGGTGAAATCTGCTATCAGTGTACTCAATCTTGACCTCAAGAACATTGTTGGTAAGCATTCGATGGGGCGGCTAATATGAACGGTGTACACAAGGGATTTTAAACAAGAATGGAAGAGTGCTCCCCGCTCGGTATCTATGTCCACTGTTACAGACATGTGCTCAACCTGGCCCTTCAGGATACTATGACACAGTTTAAACCATTGCGAAACGCTCTGGGGACTATCCAGGCTCTGTACAACTTCGTAGAAGCTAATCTCAAACGACACGCCCTGTTTAGTGACACAGAAGTACAAGGTGTGGATCTGAAACTGATGCTGAATTCATTGAGTGCAACGCGATGGTCATGGCGGTGGGAAGCCGTAAAGGCCGTATATGGGCAAAAGGAAAGCATTGTAAAAACCCTGCTCACGCACTCTTCAGACAAAGATCCGAGAGAAAAGCCTTATTGACCGCCATTTGTAACTTGGAGTTTATCTTCGGACTGTGCGTGCTGAAAGTAATCCTGAGCAACACTAAAAGTCTGTGCCGATATCTTCAGGGGGGGCGGACGACGTCATCCCCGCTCGTAGAAATGCCGACATGACCATTCAGACCCTACGCCGCTGTCGGAGTGAAGAAAGTTTCAACAGCGTATGGCAGATAACATCAGCAATGGGTCTGAAAATGAAGAAGTGGCTGACCAATTCTCAGTTTGAATTACGAGAAGCCAGGGCACCCAGGCAAACGCCATCGCGCTGCCTTCAAGCCCTCGTAGATGAACAAGCGCAAAGACAAACGCAGCTTACACCGGAATCGTACCACCGTATTAACACTTACTATGTGTCCATCGACAAGGTGCTGTCCGTGCTTGAGCTCAGGTTTAGCGGAAATGACCAGGAAATACTCTGTGTTTGGCAAATATCTGTCACAGTGAAACACCTGATAAAGAAAGCTTCTCCTGCGTTGCTAAATTTTACAAAATCGACAGCGAGATTCTGGAAGCCGAGCAGAAAATGTATGCGAGTTTTCGTCGTGTGAGCGGATTAGGCTACATGACTGTTTCAGAAATGCTGGAGACAATGTACCAGAATGATCTATTTGATATGTTTCCAGAGTTTTCTAAGGTGATACATATCTTTGCAGTGATACCTGCTACATCTTGTTCTGCAGAACGATCATTCAGTGCGTTACGCATATTGAAAATTTACCTCCACAGCACCATTGGGCAACAACTTGTCAGTAACATCGCACTAGCTTATTAACATTGAAAGGGCAAATGCCAACTCTGTAGTCAACAATGACATGGATCGTATCATTGATATATTCGGCCGTCGAAATGGCAGGGACAGCTATTTCTTCAGTTTAACGTGTTTTATGAGCTCATATGATAGATTCATATATAACAATATTTTCACGTCATATGTAGGCCAATGTTAGTGCATCGCATGACCCTCGTTTCTTTTCGACTGTTTCGTAAAAATTTGGGCAACTTGCGAGAATTATTTGGGCAAATGGTTCACCCTCTCCCGTACGTCTTTGATGGTGTGCATGGGTGCTTACCATTTGGCCAAAAAATCTGGAAATTTCGGTTTGAAGTCGAAATATGTGGAATACCTTCAGAGATAGTTCCTCTTTTTCCATTCGGAACGGAACAGCGGAAAATTCCTTACCATTTGAATGAATCCTCCATTTCCAGGCCTTTTCCGGCTAGAGCGGGACGAAACGCCTAAAAGATAAATGGTAAGTGCTTTCTCATCCGGTTGGTCGGTCGAATTCGGAAAACCCATTACGGTTACACTGATCGGATTTTTCCTACGAATGGTAAGCACCCTATTTTTGTTGCTCCTTTATTTCCTTACAATGCCTCTCTTAACTGCATTGAATGAAGTTGGTAAACTTGTAGAACCAGTAAAGAAGAACTGTTGAAAGAAGATACCAGAGTACGTGTTTTGCTGTTAACTTATTGTACCAAAGCTGATCCCCTATATAAGTGAGACGTCTAATTCTGCTTTGGCATATGGCCATTTTGGCGCCTTTGTGCGGCGAAATTCGTGCGCGCACAAGGGAGATTTTTAACCCAGTAATATCCCCAGATACCGAGATGTAGGCAAATGGGCCATTCTGCCAACACTTTATAAACACAACAAGACTTTAATGGCAAAGGAAGGCGTAAAGAGAGAACTCGTTGGTCAAATGGCGAAACATAGTTGATGGTAGTCGATGATAGTTAAAACCCGCGCTCAACTATCATGGACTATTATTTAACACTGCTGTTGTCGTTACGTCATTCCTACAGACAATGCATGTCTTATGCATGTAAAAGAGACGTCACTTTGCAGCCAATAGTTTCAAAGAACTCTGTAAGTTCGCTTTTTATCAAAGCTTTTCCTAGAACTCTCTTGCAAAACGTTTAACTTTAATTCAGCGAACAGTTTAATGTTTTAAAACATTTTCTTTTTTAAGGTTACCGGTACCTTCAGAGGTGTCTTCAGAGGTGTCTCGCGTCCAAGCGATGTAGCGCGTCCAGTTTAAACTGTAGATACCTGAACCCTTATATCAAATTAAAGCTTATAGAGCTGGCTATCCAACTAAACCAAGAATTTTGAAATAAAATAAATTGCCGAATTTTAGCGCTGTTTTCTCGAATAAATGTTTTCACTTGGAGGAGCCACTTCAAAGAGCTAAAACTCAAAAGGAATTTGTTCGTTTGCTTTCAAATTTGGACAGTAGCTAGTTTAACATATAAACAACAAAAACGTGTCTGCGAAGTTTTTCTTTCCAAATATTTTTTCTTCGAGAGCGATTTTTGTACGATTACTCCACACTTTTTTCATCCTATTTCGAAAATGCTCAATAACTTTTCACTGCGATTGAATATGGCAAAACGCAGACACGTTCTTTTAGCGCTTTGGGTCCGGAAACTGAGGAGCAAATTAAATAAGCAAAAAACAAAATTCACTTTGACTTGTAGCTTTAAAAAGGTGATTCGGACGCTCGCAATTAGAGGTCGTGAAAAATTCGACAATTCATTTTATTTCAAAATTCTTGGTATAGTTTGATAGCCTGCTCTATAAGCTTTAATTTGATATAGAAGTTTAGGTATCTACCTGGACGCGCTACATGCGAGACACCTCTGAAGGTATCGGGTAACCTTAATAAAAGAGCCTTTTGAAAGTTAAAACCTTACTGAAAACTTTTAATGAGCGATAGGTTCTGAAAAAGAAGTTGTTTACTGACAAATTGACGCGTCGCTGGGTGTTAAGTTTCTTGTACGCACCCTTGTTATTGCAGACGCTTTTAGTACGTGATATGCTTAATAAAGCAATTATTGAATTGGGTTTTCGCGTAGTAGCGAGAATTATCAAGGCCTCGGTTTGTGTTATCAACCTCGGCCTTCATCAATTCTCGTTATCATGCTCACCCTCATCCAATGATTGCTAATTATCAACTATCATTCACTTTGAACCTGCTCAATTTTTCCGACATGATAGTGGACGACCACTATCATCAACTACCCGGCATGCGCGTGGTCAAACGGCTCGAAGTCGTTTGCGCTAGTCAACAGTGATGAAGGTAAGCTCACGCGAACCTAACGCGTGAAATTGGCGTTGGATGATACCACTCTGTTAAGCCAATATTTAGCAGGTGGTTTAAGCAACTGAATAAACATAATAATTATCTAGTGTTGAAACACAATTGTGATACCTGTCCTTCTCACGCTATCAAGTTCTTGACCAATATTTTCAAACCTTGTTGCCGCACTGGATTTCGAATCTAGCCACTGGATTTCGAATCTAGCATCTTTGTCAGTTGGTTAACGTATTTGGAAAGAAAGTTCCATTTCTGTAGCATCAAACCTGACTTCATGCAAGCCCTCTTCTGTATGGATAGAGAAAAAGATTTACAAAAAATACGAACAATTAACCGACTCCTTTGCTAATACTTACTAATACTAAAACAATCACGAGAGCCTTAAAGATATATTTTTATGTTTTTCTGTTAAATCAACTGCTTGCCTATCAAGGAAAACTTGTAAATAGGACATTAGAAAATCAGGTTGCTACAAACTCAGCTCATGAAAAATAACCTTTTCTTATCAACCCCGAGTACAATACCGATATCAGCAAACGCTGGGTCCACAAGCTTCACTCTTAAATAATTAAAACAAATACTGCTGTTATAAATGAAAATTTAATGTAATTTGCTTTGAAAAAGAAAATCATTCTTTAGGGTTCATGTGTTTTGTTTTTGTTTTTCCGACATCGGTCTAAATATCACGCAAAGTAAAATTATGCAATATCATTGTACAACGCCATCTGGTTTTCTGTCTTAAACTGGGTCCACAGATGAAAGTATTCTACCTTTAAAACTAGGGAAGCAAACTCAAAGTTTTACCACTCTTTATTTAGGTCGGAAAGCTTGTTCAGTGTCTACAGTTCTACCGTCTTTTGCCAACTCCGAAGGCATTACAATAGGCGTTTGAGGCCTGCTTTACCAGAAAATGTATTAAAATTAGGGTTTTGACGATATAAAAATGTAGCTATTATCCACTAGTATCTGGATTACGTAATCAATAAAAAGCCTTGCTGCATTTAAAATGTCCGGCCGCAGGTCCGAGCATCAAAATGGAAGCCCCATGACAAAGTCGCATACGGGGAAATGAACGACGGACAGGCCAGTAATTATATCCCTGAGTTCCCAGCCCAGCTCTCCTTTCTCGCTGCCCTCGGATGATACCACTCTGTAAAGCCAATATTAAGTAGGTGCTTTGAGCAATTGAATAAACATAATAATTATATAGCGTTAAAACACAATTCTGGTACCAGTTAATAACTGCCTCTGCAAGCTATCGGGTCCTTGAGCAATAGTTTCACGCCTTGAAGTAGCACTGGATTTCGAGCCTACCACCTTTGTCAGTTGAGGGACGTATTTGGTAAGAACGTTTCATTTTTGTAATATCAAACCTTATTTCAAGCACCCAAGTGTATTGATAGAAGAAAAGCTTCACAAAGACCAGAAACGACTAAGTTACTTCTTTGGTAATCCTTTACACACGCTGGAAAGTCTGCAACTGTTGGTAACGCCTGTCGTCTGCAAGAAAAATCTTTCCTTACTGTCAAACAAAATTTTAATTAAAGTCAAGTTAGTAAAGCGATAGTGAAATTCACGCCTTGTTTCCGCACTTCCGAACCGTAGTTTTGTCAGTTGAGTAGTATACTTGGTGAGAACGTTTCCTTCGTGTAGTATCAAACCTTCTTTTACTTCATGCATCAGTTATCGAAAGCATAGTAAACTATCAGAATCTTCCAAGATAAACATAATTTAGCGAGGTAACTAGTGGCACCTTGAGAGTAAACACATTTTCTCATTTATCAGTCCACTTTCTTCGTTGTTTTTTTGTTTTTGTTTTTGTTTTTTGTTTTTTTTGTTTTTGTTTTTAAAGATGTGTTATAGCCTAATCATGGGATCACCTTTAAGAAAAAATACTTCGCCGTTTCAAGATAGTTTTAAGACCTTTCCAAAGGATATCGATCTGTGTACGCTAACACAGTTTGATGTGCTAGGATTTAGCTGAACATTTAAAGGAACAGTTCCTTATCCCCGAAATTTATGAAGTTCTATTGGCTTTCGGAAAATCCTACCTTGTTCTTAACAATAACAAAATAAATTTAACTCATTTACAAATGCTGTTAGCTGAGATTACAAAATACCAAATTAAAAGCTAATTTTTGATAATAATTTTTGAGGCGATCTAGGACTTTCGAACAGATATTAACCGAAATCAACCGTTGGGTGTGAGTACATTAAGCTCACGATTTATTAATCTTTAATAAATTCTCCACCGGGTCCCAAGAACAAGACCGAAACCGGCAAATGCTGCGTCCGCAAGCTCAACTCTTCAAAAATAATTAGATCACATTTAGCTAGCTCAGTTGTTTGTTTCAGTTTGGAATTTTTCGTTTGCTTTAAATTTTTTTACTTGAAAAACGTTTATGCATCAAATGATTCACGTCATCACTTCACAGTCCACCTGCGAAAGAGTTGCATCAAAATCAATACTTTCCACGTTAAATTTTCTTTTAATAGGTACAACTGAAAGCAATCACGACCGCCTCTAAGATACACGTCTCTTTCTCTTGCTCTTTTTTTTTCTTCTTCTTCTTTTTGTTATGGTAACGGACGGTAAAAGAAGAAGTGCCTCTATTGACCATTATTATAAACTAACCTATTACGTAATCAATAAGAAGGAGATCCAGTCACCTTTGTTGAGCTTGGAAAAGAAGGAAAAGTGGCTTTACTAACCATTATTATAAAATAACCTATTACGTAATTAATAGGCAGGAGATCCAGTAAGCTCTGTTGGGCTTGTAAAAGAAGAAAACGTTGCTTTATTAACCATTATTATAAAATAAACTATTACGTAATCAATAGGCAGGAGATCCAGTAAGCTCTGTTGAGCTTGTAAAAGAAGAAGAAGTGCCTTTATTTACAATTATTATAAAATAACCTTTAATTGCGTAATCAGTAAGCCAGAGTTCCAGTAAGCTCTGTTGGGGTTGTAAAAGAAGAAAACGTGGCTCTATTGACCATTATTATAAAATAACATTACGTAATCAATAAGCAGGAGATCCAGTCACCTTTGTTGAGCTTGTAAAAGAGGGAAAAGTGGCTTTACTAACCATTGTTATAAAATAAACTATTACGTAATCAATAGGCAGGAGATCCAGTAAGCTCTGTACAGCTTGTAAAAGAAGAAAACGTGGCTTTATTAACCATTATTATAAAATAAACTATTACGTAATCAATAGGCAGGAGATCCAGTAAGCTCTGTTGAGCTTGTAAAAGAAGAAGAAGTGCCTTTATTTACAATTATTATAAAATAACCTTTAATTGCGTAATCAGTAAGCCAGAGTTCCAGTAAGCTTTGTTGGGGTTGTAAAAGAAGAAAACGTGGCATATTGGCCATTATTACAAAATAACATTACGTAATCAATAAGCAGGAGATCCAGTCACCTTTGTTGAGCTTGTAAAAGAGGGAAAAGTGGCTTTACTAACCATTATTATAAAATAAACTATTACGTAATCAATAGGCAGGAGATCTAGTAAGCTCTGTACAGCTTGTAAAAGAAGAAGAAGTGCCTTTATTTTCCATTATTATGAAATAACCTATAATTGCGCAATCAGTAGGCCGGAGATCCAGTAAGCTCTGTTGGGCTTGTAAAAGAAGAAAACGTGGCTTTATTTACCATTATTATACAATAACCTATTACGTAATTAATAAGCAGAAGATCCAGTAAGTTCTGTTGGGCTTGTAAAAGAAGAAGAAGTGCCTTTATTTACCATTATTATAAAATAACCAATAAGGTAATCAATAGGCAGGAGATCCAGTAAGCTTTGTTGAGCTTGTAAAAGAAAAAGAAGTGTTTTTAACAACCATAATTATAAAATAACCTATTACGTAATCAACAGGCAGGAGATCCAGTAAGCTCTGTTGAGCCTGTTGAGCTTTTTGAAAGCTCAACAGTAAATCAGTAACCTTGACTATCTAGAACAACATTTACAAAAAAGGGCATTAGAATATGAGCTTTCTAAAAGCTCAAGAAAAATTGCCTTTTCTACACAAATATATTCCGCCGGGTTTCGAGTACAATAGCGATACCAGCAAACGCTAAATCTCTTAACTAATTAAAACACATTCAGTCTACGGAATATAGTTAATTGTTTTGTTTACGACTGAAGAGATGTTTATTCATCGATCCAAACATCACGCCAAGTAACAAGAATGTGAAATATCGTGTGCAAAGCCATCCGGATTCTTTAGCGGGTTACTCAAATGAGACTATTGTATCTTAAACAGGAATAATATTTTTGTTTACACTGATGTGCTTCCTTTTCTGAAACGACGTACTCTGTAAATTTTTCTGCAAAACAATCGAAAAGGCATAAGCTGTTATTACGAGTTTTAGGTCACCTGTCGTTAACATTCACCAATGTCAATGTAGCCTAAGGTTTTTTCGGTTTGTTTTTATTAGTTCCTGAGCCAGGGGTGGAGGGGGGCACGAAGTGCACTCCTTCGTAACTTCAAGAGCATTAAAACGAAAATTGTCTTTTTTCAGGTTGGGGTGCACAAGGTGGGACGATTATTACGTCATTAATTCCCCATAGCCGCCACCTTGGCTCGATTTCTTTAAAGCCTCAGAAAATAGTTCAAATTCACACAAAAAAGATAAAAACTATTAAAAACTTCGTGAAATAGTGTAAAATGTAAAAGAATGAATGACAATAAGGCCATGTTTTACCCAAAGGTAAAAATATCCAAATGTCGCAGACATGGCTTTTGAAATTGGTTGGCATGGGAACATCATGTCACGTAAACAGCATATTTGTCATACCAAATTGCTGATATATATATATGATAGGAAAAGTTTGACGATAGTTGCCTTAATATTAAAAACTGTATGAATGATCAAAGTCAGGGAACGCATTTTGTCCTCTACCCCTCCCCCCTCACCCTCTTCCCTTACAAAAGCGACGATGTGTTTTCAGTCAATCTTGAGGTTGTAATCTTAAGTATTCTTTCAACTCAGTATTTTTTTTTTGTCGCAACTAGCATGGTGATTTCTGGAAACCATTATTGAAATACTCACGTTTTCTTAAGAACATGTATTAGCTGGATACGGCGCTAGAGATTCCTTTACAAAATTGGATGTTCGAACAGAGCCCCCTAGCCTACTGCGTTGTAAAAAAAACTTTGAAAACAGATTATTTAGTTAAGAGAAAGTTACGCCGAATTGAGAAGCAAAGCCTTATTAACCCCTCTTTCTCCAGTGGGTTAGTAAATATAGTAAATGTACGTTTTTGTTTTTATTTTGACAGTTGGCAAGTTTGTTTTTCAACAAGAACCACCGTATTTTGCATTTTTCGCATTTCTAGTGGCTCGGAAATAAACTTATAAAGGCAATTTTGAACGAAGTATTAGCGCCCGATCTCCCTGCATTCTCCATCATTGCAAATCAGTCGTTTGTGAGGTTAAATAGTGTTTAAAAAATTCATTCCTTTGAAATGGAATAAAATTATTTCTACGGCGCTTTTTAGAACGAACACTTTTCACTACACATGCAGGTGTTTCGTTTGGTCCATACGCATACCAACAACATGAACCCAAGATTTTGGCTGTCAGTTGCGTTTCTGATCTACCGCCTTGGTCTTTTTGGGGTGGCTGACAAATGTGGTGTAATAGATTACTCCGTTTATGGAATGTACCTCAAAGGCCACACATTTAAAACAGTTCAGGCTGGATTCCCGACAGAGTGCTATCTGATCTGCCAGCAAGAACCCAGGTGTCAGAGCTACAACGTCATCATTGGCAGAAATATATGTGAACTTAACTCCAGAACGAAAGAAGCCAAACCAGAAGACTTCGTGCCCGATCATCGCCGATTCTACATGAAGCGCACAATCAATAGAGGTAATTTTTTTCTTTCATTAACGAGTGGGATGTAATATGTCAAACAAGAGAAGGTGTCAAATGGAAGAAAGCGTGTTTCGTCCTACACCGAGAAGAGGATTGAAAAAAAAAAACAAGTGCACTTGACTTTTTTCAACACAGTTAGAGATGTTTGGAAATCAAGTGAAACACTCATTCCAGTGCTTGATATAGCCTCTAAAACCATTACTAATTCTTGGAGGAGCAAATTAAATTAGCAAAAAACAAAATTCACTTTGACTTGTAGCTTTAAAAAGGTGATTCGGACGCTCGCAATTAGAGGTCGTGAAAAATTCGACAATTCATTTTATTTCAAAATTCTTGGTATAGTTTGATAGCCTGCTCTATAAGCTTTAATTTGATATAGGAGTGTAGGTATCTACCATTTAAACTGGACGCGTTACATCGCTTAAACGCGAGAAACCTCTGAAGGTATCGGGTAACCTTAATAAAAGAGCCCTTTGAAAGTAAAACCTTACTGAAAACTTTTAGTGAGCAATAGGTTCTGAAAATGAAGTTGTTTACTGACAAATTGACGCGTCGCTGGGTGTTAAGTTTCTTGTACGCACCCTTGTGATTGCAGACGCTTTTAGTACGTGATATACAATTCTAGTTATCATGCTCACCCTCATCCAATGATTGCTAATTATCAACTATCATTCACTTTGAACCTGCTAAATTTTTCCGACATGATAGTGGACGACCACTATCATCAACTACCCGGCATGCGCGTGGTCAAACGGCTCGAAGTCGTTTGTGCTAGTCAACAGTGATGAAGGTAAGCTCACGCGAACCTAACGCGTGAAATTGGCGCTGGATGACACCACTCTGTTAAGCCGATATTTAGCAGGTGGTTTAAGCAACTGAATAAACATAATAATTATCTAGTGTTGAAACACAATTGTGATACCTGTCCTTCTCACGCTATCAAGTTCTTGACCAATATTTTCAAGCCTTGTTGCCGCACTGGATTTCGAATCTAGCATCTTTGTCAGTTGGTTAACGTATTTGGAAAGAACATTCCATTTCTGTAGCATCAAACCTGACTTCATGCAAGCCCTCTTGTGTATGGATAGAGGAAAAGATTTACAAAAAATACAAACGATTAACCGACTTCTTTGCTAATACTTACTAATACTAAAACAATCACGAGAGCCTTAAAGATACATTTTTATGTTTTTCTGTTAAATCAACTGCTTGCCTATCAAGGAAAACTTGTAAATAGGACATTAGAAAATCAGGTAGCTACAAACTCAGCTCATGAAATATAACCTTTTCTTATCAACCCCGAGTACAATACCGATATCAGCAAACGCTGGGTCCACAAGCTCCACTCTTAAATAATTAAAACACATACTGTTTTTATAAATGAAAATTTAATGTAATTTGTTTTGAAAAAGGAAATCATTCTTTAGGGTTCATGTGTTTTGTTTTTGTTTTTCCCACATCGGTCTAAATATGATGCAAAGTAAAAATATGCAATATCATTGTACAACGCCATCTGGTTTTCTGTCTTAAACTGGGTCCCCAGATGAAAGTATTCTACCTTTAAAACTAGGGAAGCAAACTCAAAGTTTTACCAGTCTTTAT
The DNA here is from genome assembly GCF_977016875.1 of Pavona decussata. Lineage (NCBI taxonomy): Eukaryota > Metazoa > Cnidaria > Anthozoa > Scleractinia > Agariciidae > Pavona > Pavona decussata. The sequence continues at coordinate 2,014,573 of NW_028145538.1, read as the reverse complement.
TTAGGTCGGAAAGCTTGTTCAGTGTCCACAGTTCTACCGTCTTTCGCCAACTCCGAAGGCATGAAAATAGGCGTTTGAGGCCTGCTTTACCAGAAAATGTATTAAAATTAGGGTTTTGACGATATAAAAATGTAGCTATTATCCACGGCACTAGTATCTGGATTACGTAATCAATAAAAAAGCTTTGCTGCATTTAAAATGTCCGGCCGCAGGTTCGAGCATCAAAATGGAAGCCCCATGACAAAGTCGCATACGGGGAAATGAACGACCGGCGGACAGGCCAGTAATTATATCCCTGAGTTCCCAGTCCAGCTCTCCTTTCTCGCTGCCCTCGGATGATACCACTCTGTAAAGCCAATATTAAGTAGGTGCTTTGAGCAATTGAATAAACATAATAATTATATAGCGTTAAAACACAGTTATGGTACCAGTTAATAACTGCCCTCTGCAAGCTATCGGGTCCTTGAGCAATAGTTTCACGCCTTGAAGTAGCACTGGATTTCGAGCCTACCACCTTTGTCAGTTGAGGGACGTATTTGGTAAGAACGTTTCATTTTTGTAATATCAAACCTTATTTCAAGCACCCAAGTGTATTGATAGAAGAAAAGCTTCACAAAGACCAGAAACAACTAAGTTACTTCTTTGGTAATCCTTTACACACGCTGGAAAGTCTGCAACTGTTGGTAACGCCTGTCGTCTGCAAGAAAAATCTTTCCTTACTGTCAAACAAAATTTTAATTAAAGTCAAGTTAGTAAAGCGATAGTGAAATTCACGCCTTGTTTCCGCACTTCCGAACCGTAGTTTTGTCAGTTGAGTAGTATACTTGGTGAGTACGTTTCTTTTGTGTAGTATCAAACCTTCTTTCACTTCATGCATCAGTTATCGGAAGCTTCGTAAACTATCAGAATCTTCCAAGATAAACATAATTTAGCGAGGTACCTAGTGGCACCTTGAGAGTAAACACATTTCCTCATTTATCAGTCCACTTTCTTCGTTGTTTTTTTGTTTTTGTTTTTGTTTTTTGGTTTTTTGGGGGGGTTTTTTTAAAGATGTGTTATAGCATAATCATGGGATCACCTTTAAGAAAAAATACTTCGCCATTTCAAGATAGTTTTAGGGTCTTTCCAAAGGATATCGATCTGTGTACGCTAACACAGTTTGATGTGTTAAGATTTAGCTGAACATTTAAAGGAACAGTTCCTTATCCCCGAAATTTATGAAGTTCTATTGGCTTTCGGGAAATCCTGCCTTGTTCTTAACAATAACAAAATAAAATTGACTCATTCACAAATGCTGTTAGCCGAGATTACAAAATACCAAATTAAAAGCTAATTTTTGATAATAATTTCTGAGGCGATCTTAGACTTTCAAACAGATATTAACCGAAATCAACCGTTGGGTGTCGGTGCATTAAGCTCACGATTTATTAATCTCTAATAAATTCTCCACCAGGTCCCGAGAACAAAACCGAAACCAGAAAATGCTGCGTCCGCAAGCTCAACTCTTCCAAAACTAATTACAACACATTCAGCTAGTTCATTTGTTTGTTTCAGTTTGGAATTTTTCGTTTGCTTTATTACGTAAACAATAGGAAGGAGATCCAGTAAGCGCTATTGGGCTTGTAAAAGAAGAAGAAGTGCCTTTATTAACCATTATTATAAAACAACCTATTACATAAACAATAGGCAGAAGATCCAGTAAGCTCTGTTGAGCTTTTTGAAAGCTCAACAGTAAATCAGTAACCTTGACTATCTAGAACAACATTTACAAAAAAGGCCATTGGAAAATGAAGTTTCTAGAACCTCAAGAAAAATTGCCTTTCCTACATAAATATATTCGGCCGGGTTTCCAGTACAATAGCGAACCAGCAAACACTGAATCTCTCAACTAATTAATACACATTCAGTCTACGGAATATAGTTAATTGTTTTGTTTACGACTTAAGAGATGTTTATTCATCGGTTCAAACATCGCGCCAAGTAACAAGGATGTGGAATATCATGTGCAAAGCTATCCGGATTCTTTAGCGGGCTACTCAAATGAGACTATTGTATCTTAAAAAGGAGTAATATTTTTGTTTTTGTTTTTTAACAAGAACCACCGTATTTTGCATTTTTCGCATTTCTAGTGGCTTGGACGTAAACGTATAAAGCCACCAATAAAATAGCGAATTTTGAACGAAGTATTACCGCCGGATCTCCCTGATTTCTCCATCATTGCAAATCAGTCGTTTTTGAGGTTAAATAGTGTTTAAAAATTCATTCCTTTGAAATAAGATAAAATTATTTCTTAACGACGCTTTTTAGAACGAACGCTTTTCACTACACGTGCAGGTGTTTCGATTGGTCCATACGTATACCAACAAGATGAACCCAAGATTTTGGCTGTCAGTTGCGTTTCTGATCTACCGCCTTGGTCTTTTTGGGGTGGCTGACCAATGTGGTGTAATAGATTACTCCGTTTATGGAATGTACCTCAAAGGCCACACGTTTAAAACAGTTCAGGCTGGATTCCCGTCAGAGTGCTATCTGATCTGCCAGCAAGAACCCAGGTGCCAGAGCTTCAACGTCATCATTGGCAGAAATATATGTGAACTAAACTCCAGAACGAAAGAAGCCAGACCAGAAGACTTCGTGCCAGATCATCGCCGATTCTACATGAAGCGCACCGTCAACAGAGGTATTTTTTTTCTTTCGTTAACGAGTGAGATGTAATATATCAAACAAGAGAAAGCGTCAAATAGAAGAAAGCGTGTTTCCTCCTACACCGAGAAGAGGATTAAAAAAAATGAAGTGCACTTGACTTTTTTCAACACAGTTAGGGATGTTTGAAAATCACGTAAAAAACACTTATTCCAGTGTTTGATATAGCCTCTAAAACCATAACTAATTATTGGAGAAATTGAAAGCAGAAGTTCATCTAATTTTATGATAATTAACATCACATTTCCAAACCTCCTTCACGGTAGTGATTTGCTTTATTTTCTCTTTATGAATTACTTTAATGACTTTGAGAAAGTCAAAGACAAAGGCTTCAACTTTTCTGAAGCCGCCTGTGGTGCCAGTGACACATTACAGTAACGAGTCGGGAGTGAGGAAAGAGGAAGGGGGTTATATTAGTGTGTTCATGCTCCATGTTACAGAATGGGTGTTATGCAACAAAGCTGGAGAGTTCGCACTGTAGGGTCGATAATAACTTCAGATCAACCATGAAAGAGTCGTTCACAAGTTTAGATCAGTAGAAATTTAAAAACATGCGACCAGATGGTATTTTAAAACCGCTATCTCAAATTCAAAAGGAGAATTAAATCGCACAGTTCAGGAATGTTGGAGAAGAAACATATCAAAACTTTGCCGCTATCATGAAAGTATCCACATTAGCTATTACACAGCGGCGGGTTCTATAACAGCGAGCTAACTTCAAACACGTCTTCTTCTTTTGCCTTGTATTTCTACTATCCACCTCGATTACGGACAATAATTGTTAACTACACTCTCTACATGCCAAATTATGTTTTAATAACATATAACCAAACTTTTGCACGCCTGTCTCAAAATAACAACCCGCATAATCGGGCTTACACAACTTTGAAGATGGTGACATGGAGTCAACATTATTATCGCTTATGTTTATTTTAAACTATGTCATGCCCTAATCGGAAAAACAGAAAGATCCCAAAACCTTGAAATAACATAAGGCAACTCCTGCGCTTGCGTTATCCAAAATATAGGTGCAAATAACAATCTGAGCCGTATTACTGTCAATAACTAAACTCGTATTTTAAGAAGTTTCATTCTTTTATCTCGCAGTGCCGCTAGGCTCAGTGCAAGCGCTTCCTGCCGAATCCTGTAGCGAAATCAAAGCAAGTGAGGGAGACAAAATGAAAAACGGCGAGTATTGGATATACTCACATGGAAATGCTGGTCCGGCAATCCTAGCTACCTGTCAAGGTACGGAGTTTCAGGCCTTAGTGACAGCACAGTTTGAATCTCTGCTCCCGCTCCCCTTACTCATACAGTAATGTTAGTGTTTGGAGTCTTGTCGTGCTAAAGGTAACTGGATGCGGACATTTGTTACAAGACTGTATCATGCGAAGGCATTCTCTCGCGGTACACTGGAGACATCTGGCAGACATAATTTCCTTTCGTCTGTGATTAGTTCATTTTGGTCGCAAGGACTTCCCTCACAAATAGAACACACAAGGCGACAAGAAAAGAGGTCGAGGGGAGATGACCAGGGAACTTGCAGTTGTCTCGATTTCCGGAAACCTAACCTCAGTCGCCCCACCTAGGTGTTTTGACGAAAACTGAATGGGTAATTCGCACGAAGAAATGTACTTTGAAGGCTTGTGCGAGGGCTGGCCCCTTACAGATGTGCCTCATTTTCTACCCTTTATGTATTTATCTATTTATTCATTAGCTTGTTTGCTTATTTAGTTAGTCAGTCAGTCAGTCAGTCAGTTAGTTAATTAGTTAGTTAGTCAGTCAGTTAGTTAGATAGTTGGGATGCTGTGATGCTGCTTTTTCAGTTAATTTCCCGAATTGCATCACGAGATTTTCGTAACGTTGTCGATTTTTCACTTTATTCTTTACTGAATTCTGCCAACTGGTAGGAAAAAAAGGTTTAGAATTGATGGAATGGACCTTAATTTTCCTGATTCCTGATAATGCATTTTTCACTTTTAGACGTCTGGCAGAAAATCAACACAGCTCCTGTTTGCTTTGGAGCTCGGGATAACAAATACGGTGCTTTCAACGTGACCAAGACTGGCCGTGTCAGGACCATGAAGCTTGTGCACCGCAGAGGGACCATACGGTGCAATCCTAAATTCGATCCTTCCTACTGGGGTTGCCGTCATTCAGGAAGCTACGCCAAAAACACGTCATTGACGATAATAACAAATTCCAAGATAGAAGCAATAATACCACCCCATGAAGAATTGCAAGCATCTCAGGATTGCAAAAAACTCCACTTTTACTTTCTTGAAGGGTTTGCACACAATTCCCCAGAGCTACGTTTTCGCAACCTTCCCAGCCCATTGTCCTTGTTGCGGCACCAAGAGTTGCAGATCTGGTATGGGCAGGATTTCGCGGGTTGTTCAGAATATAACAACAGTGGTTCGACCTGTGTTGATGTGTATGCATGGTACATATGAACCATCAGTATGAAGTCACTAACTTTGAAAAGCCTTTCTCTCAATAGCTTTCTAGTTTAACAGACATTCAATGTAATGATTCTTATTTATTTTGATAAATATTCAAAATATGTTACAATCATTGCACTTGTGAGCATCTTCTCATGCAACATGAACAGTATAAATGCAATATAAGTATATGATAGATGTTTCTGTCGAAACATATTTTGCATTTTAAAAAGGATGTACTGTTTTCAAATACAAGTATTATCAGTTTTCAATTATGTACCCAGTATTGTCCACACCGTTAGGAAATTAAAAATCCTTTGTTCGCCCGTTATATTTAGCTTAGATCGTAAAAGGTAAAAATTGTCTTCAATCAATCAACGTAGTTGGACATTGAAAACAGAAGGAAGAAGGTGTTTTACTGTATTATGCCTTATGTTTTGAGCGTTATGCATTATACATCATATATTTAACAGATATCCTGCGAAGTCGCGCGGAATATCGCCTGATACTTAGCCAAGGGATTTCCGCACGATTGAGCAGGACAATTGTATTATTGTTGAACTAATGGATAACGAAGTACAATTTTATTGCAGAAAAGCTGGAGATAATCTTTACTTGCATGCAACATACATCGTTCATTTATATACATAAATATATCATAAAGGAGAGTAGGCACACTGTGGGAATTGAGTTCCCTTCCAATTATATCACCTATTTTACTCTTATCATTTGATTTGCAACTTTTATTTGCTTATTTATTCATTTGCATATTTTGCATATTATTCCTGTATGGTGAAGTTTTATTAAATCTTAAACCTTTTACCTTAGTTTGTGTGATGTAGAAGGGTATAAAATTATTCAATAAAGAGTACAGTTGATCACAATGGAAGGATTAAGGTGTTGTCATTCCCTCTCAGAAACATTACTCTCGATGTTCACTGTTAACATCAAAACTGGACTATTATAACTACAGTTTGAAGGAGTTGCTTTAAATGCAACTTTGCACTTTGTGCAGTATATGTTCTGACGATGACAGTTGACGCTGTCGAAACATGTCAAGATGAAACAGTTTTGTGTTTCTCTTTTTTTCTTCTTTTTTTTATTGTTGATCTATCTGTATTTTTTTTTCAGTTTTCAGTGCTTACTTTTATTGTTTAGCTGTAAGGAATGCACGATTGTTCAAACAGGTAGCTAGCTTCCCTCAACGTGACCGAATTTTGACTTCCAGTACTGTAACAACTTGCATCATACCATCCATAATCGCCACACCAGTTCATCGATAACAATAAGAGCTCTTTACAGCTCCAGCACGATCAGTTAACTAAGAGGAGGCATTACTCAGCTGACAGATGAATTTGGCCAACTGTTTGTTACACTTATCAGTCACACTGTAAATTTAAAAGATCTGTTTTAGCCCCAAAGTGTCAATTTAGCCCTAGTGACCGAGGGGCTTAATGAACCATTTTGGGAACAATTTGGGGCAAAAAGGTCTTACCAAAGGCCATTCTAACCCACTTATTTTAGCCCCTGGATGCATTTCAGACTTTAAAACTAACAGCGATCTGAATATTCCCTGTCAGTCGATCTTAAGTGAAATCAGACGCTTCGTGAGTAAGGGACCCGTGATCTTAGTGATGTAATAAGATTTAGCCGTGCTATTTCGCCCGATTACAGTGTTGGTTCGCCAGTGGTTCGTAGCTGTTATTACGTCTGCCTTGAATGCAGGAGACCGAGGTCAGCAAACTATTTTTCCACATGCTACGTTATGTCCTTCTTTAATCCATTTACTTGCTTTGTTCATTTTATATAGCAGATCCTCGCAGTGATATGGCTGATTCACTTAGTACGAATACAGTCTGTTTCATGCTTTAAGGCGCTATTCAACTAGGCCATTTTTCTCGTAACTTGTAACGCAATTTCGTTTTGTCGCTATGACACAAGTTGTACGGATCGTTGCCTGGGGTAGCACGCCCTTAAATGAACATGCGTGGCAACGTCTTTGTTTCAGTCACCGTTGCAGGAAGAAGAAAAGATTTTCTACTTCTCGCTAAGACTGCGGCAACAGTCGTGCAACTTGTGTCACAACAAAATTGCCAGACAATTTTCAAGAAAACTTGCCAGTGCGTTTCGGTTGATGTAACATAGCTAGTTTTCAGTTTTGTTTAGATGTAATCCATAATCCATCACGTTCACAACATACTCACAACATCACGACACAAAACTTTTACTCGCAGGACGGCAAACATCGGTTAAACGTTTTGTACGGAAATCGTTTGCCCTGGTCATCGATTAATAAAGAAAAGCAAAATAATGTAATTTAAAGACGGAACAGAGTTTTGGCTTCTGTTGAGCATTGTTGCATATGGTTCAGCACAGTAGAAATGCTGGACTTTAATTTCAGTTAAAACTTAAAATTCAAAAGTTATTTGTTCTACTGCTACTTCAGGAACTTATATGGAGTCTCAACAATTCGCGAGATAATGGTAATGGTAATGCATTTATAAAGCGCATTTTCTATTCATATATATATATATATATATATATATATATATATATATATATATATATATATCTGTCTGAATTTAAAAGAACATACCCTCAGAAATCTATGATTTTTGTTAACTTTTCTTAACATATAACTTGTTTTTATTTTATTATTATTTTTTCATTTCCCATTAAATTTAGGGATGTACGATACAAGAGTCACCAGCAGTCATTTTAAAGACAAAAGCTATTCTTCTCCTTACCCCCCCCCCCCCCTTCCCCTTCCCGAAACTACCCGATGTAGACTCATTGAATTGTTTTGCCCAGCTAGCCCCATTCCCTCTCAAACGTTTATACACGGCACAACGAACTCGCTTTGAATTCGGCGCGCTCCTAGCTGAGAAGAAATTCATTAGCCCTAGCGTTTTGTTTGGCTTCCTTAAGCAAAGTTTTCCTGAGGACATCATTAAGTCTAATGAGGGAATAAGTCTTCCGAGTGCAGTTGCTGCCTGGTCTAATATGCTTGCTACCAGTAGTCCTGTTTTTCAGCTAAACGGGTAAACTTTAGTTACTCGGGCTTGGACGAAGGCTGGCATATTTTGGGCTTTGCTTGAGGAGGTGACAGTCTTTGGCTTTAAAAAGTAGCTCTTAGGGATGATTTCTAGTCGGGCAAGATGAAATTATCGGGAATTTTTCACCTGGCCAAAGACTTAGTTTATTTTCTTGTTGAAAACCGCCATATGTGTTCCCCGTTCCAATCTTTTTGCCAACATCCGGGACTTAAAGTTATATCACTAAACACGAACAAGAAATGGCAAGGATTTTCTCTTCAAAAAGCGTGAGTTTGAAAAGCTATTCGATTATTTTTCGCCGTTATAACTGTAGCGTTGTTGGGCTAGTGATCGATTAGTCGAGAGGTGCGGTTTGGGGTCGGATTTCCGGATTCAATGTCATAAATAATTTCCAGATGTCGTTCGGCGTGATTCGTTTCGATTTGTAAATATAGAAGAGATTCGGAAAATCAATTTAGAACGCTGTCTTGCTCCGATTAAGCCGATTCTGTTGTAGAAAGCTAGACTGGACCGCTAAAAGACCGGGTTTTGGGTGAGATTTAAGATGCGTTGGCGCCGTTAATAATTGCGAAATGTCGCACTTGTTTTGTCAACACATAGGCCATGTTTCATGTCAGTTCAAATGTCAGTGCTTGTGTCATGTCCAATTTCAAAGACAAACCTTCTATACCAGGTCAGTAGTATTCTTTGACCTTGCTTTCTTGTGATGAGCCCTAATTAAAGTCATGTTCTGGACTAGCATATTCCATCAGCCTAGAAAGTCTCAAAATGTGGTTAATTTCTGAGGGCATGTTCTTAAAAATCCAGACAGATATATATATATATATATATATATATATATATATATATATATATATATATATATATATATATATATTCAAATGCGTTTTACATCAGCATATGTCCATTAGCGACCTCTTCCTACCTACCCAACCCATGAAATAATGAAACAGCACAAAGACCAGACCAGCACACGGGGAACTCCATGCCCAACTCTTTGCAATTAGTTTCTGGGTTCTTTAACGTCGCACAGGGTTATGAACATTGAAGTGTTGTGAGATGGAGAAGAATAGTAAGTCTAACCATTTGCAGATGTCATTGCAAAGGTAGCACTTTCTCCTCAGTTATTTAAAGACCCTGAGTGTTGGTCCGGCCGGGGTTTGAACCCACGACCTCCCGCACGAGATCGAAAGGATGATTCGGCTGATAGAACGGAATGGATGTACACGGGAGAGTTTCGGAGGGGGGTCGATTGTATTTTTTGCAGCGGTTCATAAACAATCTGCCTACTGTAAAATTATGCAGGCCAGTCTCCAGGCTGGAAAACAAGAAATGGTTTAAGGAACTCAGCCATGTTCGTACTCAAATGAAGCTGAAAAGTTATTCTTACTTTTAAGAATGGAGCTCAATAAATTCAGCTCAATGAACGTCTGTCATCGTCTGCACAGAGTCATTTTCACTATAATCGTGCACGGAAAGTCTGTTTCTCTCGAGTTCTGAATTGAAGAACGTGCCGCATATCCATCCATACATTGCAGCCGAATATGTGCAGGCCAGTTTGTACATTGAGGATGATGTCGCTGAACATCTCAGTTGGAATCGCGTTGACATGTTCACATACTTACAGGATGGAATAGTCGACCCGTTTTGGGACGCCTCTTAGTTTGTATTGAAGTATAATCGTCAATGATTAACATAAATTGCCAAAATAGCTTCCGACACCAGCTCTCCGATCTTTTCTGCGTTGCTTTCTGAAAGTTGTCCGTATAAAGTGTTAATTTTTCTTTGGGAACAGGAATTCCCCATTTCTTTGGGGGCTTCTTAACCTCTTTGATTAAAATTTGGCTCTTTTAGACATAACGCGTGATCGGTTGAAAGCCAGACTAATAAGTCCATAACAAAGCTTGTAATTGATGGCAACAGTACGGAATGTTTATGGTCCGTCATTGCGTTTAATATTGTATCGAAAATAATGCGGGCTCCGGCTGAACGACAAAGGTTTTTAAACTTGTAAAGACAATACATTCGAGGTTTCCTGCTCAAAGTGTAGTTTTGATGCATGCGTGCGTTCAGCAGGTGGATTTTTTAAGACACACCCTGTACGGCGATAATAAAAACTTTGCTTCGTATGCTTCTGAATGCTGTTGTATTAACCCCTCTTCCCCCCTCCCCCCCCCCCCCCCCCTCCCTCACCCCAAATTAAAAAGAAGGAGAAAACAAACTGTTGCAAGTCTTACGTTTTCTTACGTTTTCGCCGAAGGGGCCACGAAGGAGATCCCCAAAATGTCTTCTCACTGAAATCCAACATGCCACTTTTCTGTAGTTTCTGTAGTTTCTGTAGTTTCCTTCTATAGTGAAACTTCAAATGAAAAATGAAACCAAAATAGTTGGTAGAACACTGCAGAATTTTTTTCAGGCTTTCTTTTCGCAACTGCCTAAGTTGCGTAAATAACTACGAGGATCTTTCTTCTATTTGATATTTCACCCGCAGTTCAAATATATGATTTATATACTCATGTTAATTTATTCATCCTCCAGGGCTATGGTACGAACTCACAATATGACCAGCTCCAAGTTAGCTTCATAGCTTAGTTAGTAGAGCACTGAACCGGCATCGCGGAGGTCATCAAATAAAATAAATGACTTTATTTAAGTGTCGACGTATTTAGCATTGTAGCGCTAATTGGGGACACTATAAATCAGTAATCACTTGTATATTTATTTTTAAAAAATATACAAACTGACATAACATTTGTTAAAACTCCCACCTGGTGGAAGGCAAACCATGCAGCTGGCTCTTTACAAAGCGTGGCCTTGGATTTTAAAAAAGTGGAGCTTCCGTGAAACATATGCAAGTGGTCAGAGCGGGACTTCAACCCGGGACATCCGGAATACAAGTCAGGCGCCTGGGCCACGGCCAAGTAATCATGGTTCGGAACCCGTTCAAGCCTGAATTTTTTTCACGCTTTCTTTTCGCAACTGTTTAAGTTGCGTAAATAACAGTACTGCGAAGGTCCTTCTTCTATTTAATCAGTCACCTACAGTTCAAATATATGTTTCATATATTCAAATTCATTTATTCATCCTTTACGGATATATTACGAACTCACAATATGACCAGCTCTTAGCTGGCTTGATAGCTCACTTGGCATAGCACTGTAGAGGCATCGCAGTGGTCATTCGAGGTTCGAATACCCTTCAAGCTTATAATTAATATATATATTCGACAGGCTTTCTTTTTGCAACTGCTTAAGTTGCGTAAATAACTGCGTGGGGCGAGGGTCTTTCTATTTGAGTTTAAAATATTTTGCTGCTTTTTTCTCCTTTACATATTTCCTTTCTAGCTGTAGTACTTGATTTCCACGGCATTTGTTGTTGATGGGCACAAAATAAAGAAACCAACTAAACGTGAAAATGGCGTGCTCAGCCAATCAGGAGGGAGTATTTTAGCGGCTTGACCAATCAGGAGTGAGTAATTTTGCCCTCAGTGAGAAAAAAATTAAGAAAAAAATGCCCCCTGTCTCAACCAATAAGCTTTCATAATTAAAGTAAATGATGAGAATTGGCTAAATGTATTCAAAAGTAATTAGAAAGTCTAATAAATCAGTTAGAGGTCATGGAAAATTGGTGAACATATCGCTTAATTATATCTTTTCAGCGGTATGTTTAATTTTTCATAAGGTTTACTCGTTTCTCAAAAATACTGAGGTCAGGAATGTTTTGAATTAATTTCTGGCAAAATGTCATGGTTAAACAAAATGTTTCAACTTACCTTGTTGCTTACAGTTCCAAACTTAGCAGACCAGAATCAACACATAACTGAAGGCAATCATGGTTTGAAGCGGGCTTCTTATGAAAACGGCGTATCATCCTACGCACATTTTGTCGTTTACAAAAACCAGTACCTTCAAGGATCACTGTTAGACTCTTCTCTCGAAGTGGATAAGCCAAGCGAGTGTACTCTCGCCTGCCTGAATAACCCACTATGTTTTTCGTTCAACCTTGCTTTCCTGCCAAATGAAAAGAAAAAACTACGATGTGAACTGTTAACTGGAGATAAATATAGAAATCCAAACAAACTTGTGGTCTCGCAGGGGTTTCACCATTACAGCATCAAGGTAATTTGTGCCTAGTAATGTGAGATAAAAGTAATAATAAGACGCCGAAGTGTGCGATGGAAAAACAGAGCACTTAAACTGATACGAACGGCCACGATCAAAAAATTAATGAGAAAAATTTCATACATATGACAAACAAAGCTATTTCATCCAACAGCTGAGAACTTTGAAAAATACATGGTAAGTGATTATCTAACATTTTGAATCATGTGTTTTAGGAACTAGGTGAAAACTGAGAATTTAGGGAATTGGCCTTGAAATTGAACTTGAAATTGCGTTTAGAAAAACAGGAATTTTACTGGTTTCATAAAAAAAGGGAAATCTGATTATCTGCAAACTCAGCTCAGTTTGGCGTTACCAAGTTTAGGGCGCGTTTTTTTATTCACAATTCTGGAATGAGAATGGACAGAATGTTAAATGCGCGCGTTTTTCTATTCCGCGGTTTTATTCCGGAATGGACAGAATGCCATTCCATCCATTATGCTCTCAGGTGCAAAATGAACAGAATGTTGCGAATGAAATCCAAGATGGTGGACAGCGAGATGAGCGCTACGGATTCAAATACGTCTCTGCAAGGGAAAAAATCAAGTTACACCTTTGGACAAAATGAAACATTGCTTCTAATTTCATTGTACTAAAAGTACAAGGAAAATTGCTGCTATAACAGCTGCAATGGCAGCCTCTTCGTCGGCTGCCATATTTGTTACGCAATGTTTACTCGGCCAGGACCGACGGTTTTTTTTTTATGCAGACAATCCGAATTATTCCTACCATTCCGTACCAACCATTCTAATTCTAGAATTGTGGATAAAACGCGCCCTAAGACTATGTTTATGTCAACTTATTCTTCATTAATTTATTACTCAAAGATAAGCAAAAGTCGCCAGATCGAAGCAACTGTTGATATTATTCAGTTATACTCCATTAGATCATACATGCTTGGAAACATTTCTATCTTTCATAATTTATCATATCGTTTTAGTAGAATAACAGTATCGCCTTTTTCAATATGTGCTCCAAAATCCAATTTTATTTCATTAGAGTTCATTATTGTATGTCATTAACACAAGTTTAAATTGTTGTATTTATAATACTATTTTTTACTGGAATTTTTTTCTTTCTTCTTTTCTTGATAGAGTCCATGTTCAAGTTACCCATGCAAGAACGGTGCGATTTGTTTTCCAATTTACGAAGAAGATAAATACTACTGTGCCTGCGCTCCAGGATATACGGATTCTTATTGCACGACAGGTGAACAAAAAGTATTTAGCACAGAGAAATTCAGATTTAAAGTCCTCATTCCTAAGTTTTTTATTTATCAACGTTTTCCCTTCAAGGACGGTAATAAATTTCAAGATAGTGAGCTCACCACTCGATAGTGGCGGACAATTGAAAATTAGATATTACTGCCACTATTTATAGTTTTGATTCATGTATGCAAACAACTTATACACTTATTTAGTGCTTGCACTTGCCAGCTTACAAATTATTTTTATTTCTTTTCGGCAAAAATAAATGTCAAGTATTATTTAGTACAAAACTGACGACCCTCAATATAGCTTGTGCCAAAGGGCGCTTCCACTAAAATTACCAGTTTCATTTTGTAAATATTACAGGTAGAGAATCGAGTAGCATTTTCCGTTCAGCTGCATCCGAAAGAAAATTAACGCAATTTCATTCACGGGTTTCCATCCCCAACTGAGAAAACACGCTGTAAATGACTGGAAATAACGAAATTAAGGCTAAACAGAAACGGAAGGCTGGAACAACAATTCAGTTCTGTTCTCCAAACTCCGGGAAAATGGAAGAACCTTGCCAGGTATAACAGAATAAATCAAACTGAAAATAGCACTATGAAAAAAAGGTTTCCAAGAGCATGAAATAAGTCATCTGGGGCTGTAGTTTGATGCCGAGAGTTAATGCGAACAAGAGCGTTCTAATTTGTAACAGACTACCATGGGAGTGTGCGCAACATTAGTTTACACCGTCTACTGAAAAATAAACAGTTTTTAAGAATTTCTTTGTTAAATAGGTTATTCACTGGTTTATGCTAAACAATTGGAAACCTTGCTCCCTTTCCTAGATAAGGGGTAGTTACTAAAGAAACTGTGGCGCTGCGTCAGTAGGGGAGTGGAAACGAATATTTAGTTTTATCAGCTCAGGAATCTCTTTACGATGGCTAAATTACCTTATCGACTCAGTCGATAAAACCAAATATTCTTTTTTCTCTTCGTTTTCTATTGGCCCTGACAGCTGATTCAGGGCGAACTATTAGCTGATAGAAACCTGGAACTTATCGTCTAACTGTTAGCTAGTTTTAGCTTAAGCGCACTTAAACTTACACGGGACCTTTCTTTTCCCTCGAAACGTTGTTTTTTAAAGATTTTTTTAAAGATTTCCTGGTTTTACTAAGGTGCTTCTTTCTTTGGCAGATATCGATGAATGCACGAAGGATGACCACAAATGTCACAAGGAAGCCGAGTGTGTCAACACTGTTGGATCTTACAACTGTTCTTGTAAACGGGGATTTGAAGGCGACGGGGTCAACTGCGAACGTAAGTGACTTATATAAACCGATAAAGGGAAGCTAAAGAATTTCGAACTTGTACTCTTGATACGTGAACTTTCACTTTGTTTTAGTTTGGTAGCGTCGGGCAGAAGTTATCGTCTTTGAGACAAGTTATTACGCAGGGCAATTTTGGAAGGCACGTCTTAATTACCTGTGATTCGTTAAAGGAGCAGATTGTTTGTAGACTGATCTCATGTCATCATCATCATCATCATCATCATCATCATCATCATCATCGCCATCATCATCATCATCATCATCATCATCATCATCATCATTATTATTATTATTATTATTATTATTATTATTATTGTTGTTATTATTGTTATTATTATTATTATTATTATTATTATTATTATTATTATTATTATTATTATTATTATTATTATTATTATTATTATTATTACTAACTGAACCGGCTAAAAGCAGAATGACTGTGGTTTTTGACTATTGTCATCATTCTTTTGCGGATCTGTGTGGTTGATAATATACATGTATTTACTCATACCGTAACAGTCAATACGTACGTGGTACATATAAGGTAATGTTAGGAGAAGTACAATGTTAAACATTAAATAAATAATACAGCTATCGTTAAGTGATCTTTAATGCAGGAAAACTGATGTGTTCAGCCTGTCATGCACTAAACGCCTGAAATTAGGCCAGTACATGTATAATGTATTCTCGCTTCAGATAGGCTGCAAGTTCAAGGGCAATTAGAAATTGTGGATGTGCAACAAAAAAAAAAAAAAAAAAAAAAAAAAAAGAACGATAAAGCATTATATATTTTTGCACTAAATTGCCAATCAGAGTATTTTGCTTAAGTGGCATTTTATATTGATTTGCAAGACAATAGATAAAAGGTTAATTTTGGCATTGTGCAGCAAATTGTTTGACTCACTCTTTGACTAGAGAAAATTGTAATCAAGAGATATATGGAGCTCGGAGAGGGGGGATACTCAGGTATATCAGTGACAGGTATTTGTGAATTATGCAAAATTATCATTAGTCTACACCCGGACCAAAAACAGTCTAATGAACGCAACCCCAGAATGTTCTATTAAAAAAAAAAAGAAAAAAACACTGAAACGATTGTTTAGCATAAGAATGACAATCCTGGCTTTCCTTTGTTGTAATCACCGATAAAAGTCCTTACCAAAAATATCTCACCCAATCACCCAATCGTTCTTTCATTGGGCCTAATGTAGTTTTACAAAACCCTCGAAAAATCCCGAGCGTCCTTGTCACGTGTCACACCAAGACCACTACACTTTTCTAAAGGCAGCGAGTTATTGATCAAGTTCCAAAACGATATTGCTGGTCGTTTAAGTTAAAGCAAAGGTATGTGGTATGTGGAATTTCTCTGGCTAGCGATAGCCTTACGTTAGAGAAGTGATTATTTGAGACCACCTATTCCTTGAGGAGAAGTGTAAGAAACATCATCATTTTGGGAGCATTATTTCAAGTTAATTGGGTTGATTTGACTACTTTCCGGGAAATTCCTAATATTTCCATAATAATAGACTTTAGCCACTTTCATCGCTGTTTCACTTGGTTTTGACAGATTTATACCCTGACCAACTCTTATCTGTTCTTAATCTGCAGCATATTTTTTGAGCTTGTCTCTTTCGTACGAACCAGTTATTGTAAAAAGGTAATTAAAGTAGTTTTGTATCATGTTTATCATGCAGCACACATAGGCTCAGTTCCGGAGCGACCAGCTCAATCCTGTAGCGAAATCAAGGCAAGTGAGGGAGACAAAATGAATAGCAGCGAATACTGGATATACTCAGAGGAAAATGCCGGTCAGGCGATCCTGGCTAAATGTCAAGGTACGGTGTATCTTGTTTTAGTGACAACTCTTGTTGGGTCCCTGCTCCTTATTCCATTGCTCATCGGTAGTGTTAATGTTGACAGTGTTGTCATTCAACATGTTTAAACCAGTAATGTACCTGCAGAGAAACACGTTCCAGGGATTAGTTGCAAGACTGTATCTCGAGTGGAAGGGTACTAAATTGACCAGGCACAGATACCTGGGCCCGGTTGTTCGAAAGCCAATTAAAGCATATGTACGATTAAAAGTTAACCAAGGTTTTCAGCTCACTCGTTAAAAATGATTTAAGATCTAATTTTAAGCTAATAGTAAAGAAAAGTCAAAGTAAAAGCTGAGGAACAAAAGTCTTTTTGAAAAATCTTTGTTGTTTAGAAGTTAAACTCGAATCAAAGTTTTCGTTAATCCAGGATTAGCTTAATCAGGATTTGAACAACTGGGCCCAGATTTCTTGTGTAATTAATTATCTAATTTCAGTAAAGGCAAGGACTTGCCTCTCACACAAAACATAACGGACCATTACAATTTTTGAGGATAATAGCCCATGGAGCTTACATTTGTCTCCTTAATTCAAACAATTCAACAATTTAATTTTGCTGACCGTGGCAAGATGCTTTGACAGAATTAAATTGGCTGTTCACACTATGTGATGTCTTCCCCGGTAAAACGTGTTGCAACGACTTGTAATCTTTCTTTCTTTATTTCATTCTCTCTCTCTCTCTCTCTCTCTCTCTCTCTCTCTCTCTCTCTCTCTCTCTCTCTCTCTCTCTCTCTCTCTCTCTCTCTCTCTCTCTCTCTCTCTCTCTCTCTCTCTCTCTCTCTCTCTCTCTCTCTCTCTCTCATTCTTTCTTCTTTCTTTCTTTCTTTCTTTCTTTCTTTCTTTCTTTCTTTTTTTCTTTCTTTCTTTCTTTATCTCTCCATTCATACATTCATTTACCCAATTATCCATTTACTTATTCATCTCTTTATTAGTTCGTGCAATTCATTCAGTCATTTACTTCATTTATCAAAGGAGAACATTCTACAGTGTGATCACTTGCTGTTTGTTTTAATTTCCAGTATTTTTTAAAAAAAATACTTTCTCTTACTTTTTCAATTTGTAACCTGCTCTCTCTTCTGAATTCTTCCAACTGGCGTGAAAAAATTTTATAGCCAATACAATGGACCTTACGTTTTCTGATAAGGTGTATTTACTTCTAGATGTCTGGCAGAAAATCAACACAAATCCTGTTTGCTTCGGTGCTCGAGATAACAAATATGGTGCCTTCCACATGACCAAGACTGGCCGTGTCATGACCATGAAGCTTGTTCGCCGCGGAGGGTCCATACTTTGCAATCCTGTTGACGATGCTTCGTACTGGGGATGCACCAATTTATATTACTATGCACGAAACAAGCTAATGACGATAATAACAAATGCTAACAGACAACCCATTCTGCCTCCAGACTTAAAAGCAATGGGATTGCCAGCCAATGACTGCGGACAGAAAAAACACGTCTACTCTCTTGAAGGGATTGTACCCAAATCACCAGAACTTCTTTTTCGCAACCTTTCCAGCCCATTGTCTCTGTCACGGAACCAAGAGTTACAGATCTGGTATGGACAGGACTTCGTAGATTGTTCAGAGGGTGGGAACAGTGGTACCACTTGTGTTGATGTGTATGCTTGGTACATGTGAAGAGAGTTAGAGGTTATAGGGACAAGAAGCATTCGCAGATTAGTTAAATATGTTCGACTCTCTCACATGCTACGACCGATCTACTGCAACTACGTACTGAGTTTCAGTTCCGAGCTTGAAAAAGGTCCTCCTTTTTTAAGCCGTCAGATGGTACTCATTAAATCTGATACCTTTTGACTTTTGTCATGCCTTTTCGATGGGTCAAAAATCCTCAAAAATGTCACTTTTTTAGAATCCTATTTTAGCTCTCTTTGGTCATTGACGTTTTGAGAAACAGGCGTTTTCAAATTTTCATATAAATTATCATATAAATTTGTTTTTGAGCTTTTCCTGAAACTGATCCATGCAAGTCGAATCATTGTTCGGCAACTTGAATTTTTTCCATATTTTAATTATGTACTACGGGCACAATAAACAAAACATCTCAGAAAAGTATTTTGGATTAATCCAATAAAATGTTTACACGACGATAAATATCAATAGACTGTAAAATTAATTGAAATGACATGCTTTTGAACAGTCTGCCTTAAACTTTTGATGTTTTGTCCAAAGGACATCGAATTAATTGAGATTGGAGGGTTAACAACACATGTTAGAAATAAGTTAGCTAAGGCTAACAAATGTCTATATAGTTTGCTGTCTAAGGAAAGAAGGTTATGATCAACAAGAACTAAGTAAGTTTGGTTTTGCCTAACTTAGCTTATGGTTTAGCTGTTTTTAAAGCTAGTGATGTTGAATTAACAATTGCTTAAGTTTGTTGAGATAGATGCTCCAAGTGCAAATTGACATCTCCGGCTTTAGACTTACGTGAAGTTCTTGGAAAACAAGATATGAACATTTAAAAAAAAAAACTTATTCTTTCAGTACACATCCTTTAAATAGTCTTCTACTGCAACACAAACCGACTGCCAATACTGATTTAGGCCTAGAATTCACACAACTCGTTTTTAAAGTGTGTTTTTGAACAGGTTGATCTTTAGCTATAATGTATTATAGTTAGTTATTTTATTATATCACTTTTATCCATTTGAATGTAACGTTCAATTACAATTTTTATCCATAGACCATAGTATATTTATAACTCTTTAAAAAATCAACTTGCATTGTAACTGAACATATGTATGTATATCTTATAATTGAATAAAGACATTTTATTGTTTGCTTGATTGATTGATTGATTGATTGATTGATTGATTGATTGATTGATTGATTGATTGATTGATGTCAATAAGGTATATATAAGGGGCTCTCCAATCCACATTTAAAGTGAACCATTGATTGAAGTTTAAGTTTAAGCTGGTTGACACAGTTTAATTAAAGATTCAAGTTCGAAGACATCCTAGAATGATTGCGAATTGGTCTTTATTTCTCCACAAAATCGAGTATAAGATATTAAGATTTTAAATTATAAGTCATTTAGGGACCGGTCATTTATTAGAAGGGGGTTGGGCTGGTGCAAATGGGGTGGGGTCATACTTTTTTGTGCACCTGAAAATGGGGGGCTGCATAAAATTGTGCAACCATTTCTGAGGGGCCATGTATTTTTGTGCAATCCAATTTCCATTCCACAAAAAAGAAACAACACTGAACGAATCAACAACCGGTCAGATATTATTTACTATCAAAATGATGGCATAACAAAACAACATAACATGTTGTATAGCAGTCCTTTGACATTGGGAAAATAAACTTCATTTATTACTCAGTATTACTCAGTATCACTGTCCTCTGATTCACTGTTTGAAGAGCTGATAGAGGGCAAGTACTCTTTAATTAGTGTACAAGCTTGATCACTTATAAGCCCGCTTTCCATCGTTTGCTTTAGCCCGAGTAAACTTGTGTCCCTTTTAAGAATTTTAGAGCAGCCACATTGACTTCCTTAACTGGAATCTCACCATCAGACAGTACTTTGGAGATTAAACCAAAATTCTCTTCTTCTCATCTAGCTTTTCTCTTCTGTGCCTTTCTCTTATTTTCTTTTTTTGAACGTTTTTTTTTTTTTGATTATTTAAACTTGAGAATGTGTCCACGAAACATATCCTTAAAGTGCTATACAACTACAGCATCAAATTTTAAGTTCTTTTTCAACAAATCGTATCTTGTGAAGTATGCAAATGCTAAAACAGATGTTGCAAAACATTCTGTTCCTGGATACCACTTTTTTAAGAAGATATATTCATTTATGGACAGCCACTGTATCATTGAAGAGATGTTCCTTGAATATTTAAAAGGAGCCTGTAAAGAAAATGGTGAAAGTAGTACACTCTGCGACTTCTAAAGCACACGAGAACAATGTTGTGAGGAGATTGAACATGTTGCGAGGCCATTTCCTGACAATGAAAATGAAGGACATCATTACCTTCCTTAGTTGTCTAAAACCCCAGCAAACAACAGGCTTGTCGATGATTACATGCCAAGGGTACAGTAGCAAACGAATCAGGGCAGTGTACCTTGGATGATCCTACCAGTATCTCGAAATTTATCAAGAGAATTTGTTGGAACATTTGACATTACTCAATCTTAAGAAAGACAAAAAAAAAAAAAAAAGAAGGAAAGACTGGCTAAAAAGTCAGCTGAGGCAAGCAAGGCATACAAAGAGTATGATTGGAATGCGATGTTTAAAGATGGCTCCCTTAGTGAGCAGACAATAGCAGTTATTGATAAATAGTTAACTTGAAGCATCACGGGCTTCGCACTGCATTAAACAAGCATGCAAGGCTAATGGAGGCGCAAAGGCACATTATTCAACAACAGATACAGAGTTTTACACAAGTAGAGGGAATTCCACTCTGCAGTAGTGAAAATGAAGAGGAATACTTATCTTCTGATGATAAAAGCGTTCAAACAGACTATGTCCTCGCCAAGATTGGGTCGAGTTCAGACGATGATGACGAGGAAGAGGATAATATTCACATCACAGTGACAACTACTACATCCGGGAGGAGGGATACTCGCTATTTGCTTTAAATAGTTCAGTGAGTTTTATTTAAGTTGTATTAAAACTGTTTCTGTAATTGAGGGTGGGTCATCTTATTTCATGTGCAGACTCGAAGGAGGACCACATACCTTTTTTACTGCCATTTGTTCGCAATCGCCTATCACCTTTCTTTTCATTATATATCCCAGCCAACGGCAACCCTGGTTCTGCCAACGTAGAAAAGAAACTCATGTTTCGCCGCCCCGCACTGAAAAAACAAGATGGCGGCTGTTTTTCACGTTTTTACACGCTTGTTCCCAGTTCTTTCGGATAACGTCACAGAGCTAGTTTCCAGTATTGCCCTGATGTAATCCGCCATGGACCATCCCTGCTCTCACCACAACACTCAAAGTTTACGTGCACGACGACGCCAATAAATAATCGCATTATTATGGTCATTAATTTTAAAAGGAGCGCCGTTCTCTCCTGCCTTCTTTCCAATAATCTTATCACTCCATGCGCACAGTGTTTTGCGAAAGAGAAACGCCTGCAACGAGGCAGGTGTAACAATTCGATTCCTGTGCCATCACTCCATGTAAAGCCGTATTTACAACCTTCTCAAAGTAATAAGAGAAAATCGAAAACTACTGCATTAGAGAGTGCCCATGCCCCGTTCCGTTATGCTTGGTTGTAGATGTAACAAGGTGGGGACAACCGAGCTGTGATAATGGCGGTTGTTTTATTAATAAAAATAGGCCGTCAACGACTGCATGTAGCTATTGCTGTTATTATTTAGAATATTGCAGTAAAACAAATAATACTCAATGAAAGCGAATAAATAAATAGCCACAGTTAAGAATAACAATTCTTAATATCACTGATTATCATTACTAGGGATCAGTAAACAACACAGCTGGTTGTGAAACATCTGCAAGATCTGTATAGTCTTTGTTTGTTTAGCAGTGCATGAAGCTGTATCCAAAATCAACCTGGACTCCAAAAGAAATAACGAAACATGGCGGTATAAGCATAGAAAGGTCATTGTAATTTGGGGCAAGGCCTGGTAACACAAGCCCTGGGAAAATTTTGTACGGACATTCAGTGTAAGTAAGTGGACATGGAAACTTTAAAGGGAGGAGTTCACGGTTCTGCGCATGTCCAGGAATCAAAATACTTTTTCGCCTTTGCTCGCTATGACCCAAGCCTGCTTAATTTAATTCGTTGTTATGAACCATTCGGAAGAGAATAGGTGACTCGGGTGGTATTTTTTTCATATGATTGCGTCATTTCGTATGCAAATAACTGAAAATGCAATGTGGAATAAATGTGGAATAAATCCTTCGGGTCGACACTAAATTCAAAAGCAACGATATGGGTATAATCCACTATCATTTTCTGCTGTGAATCGTGGTCGCAGTCGTTTTGCTTGGACTAATTATAGAATGTTATTACTGAAGTATATGTTAGTGGGATTTTTAAGGCCATAAAGTTGATAAGAAAAAGAAAAAAAGCATTCAGATTCATGCACATGCCCTGAGATGTCAACCCCTCCCTTTAAGAAAAAAGTAACTTTGTTGTTTATTGAATCTGTATTAATGAAACAATTGATAACAAAAAAGGAATATAATTCCAGTTGTTAAACTGAACAGACAATTTTTCGTCGATATATAAAGTATTTTTGTTGTTCCAGAAAACATGATATTGTTTATTATAAGGGGTCTAACCTCAATTACCAACACAGCAAATATATTTCAACACAAAGCTTGTAGTTGTAACTCCCGTCCTCGACAGAGTCTTGGTGGGCTGGTTTTGTTCCAAAAAACGGGCAAAATATACCTCTCAACACACAAACCTGTTGACCATGTGCGTTCTTATTTTATTCTCCGGCCACAAGGGCCTATGGGGGATTTACACCCGCTTGGGAACTGGGCACTAACTATCACACTCTCCCCCCCCCCCCCCCCCCATAAAAACAAAAATTGTCGTCCTCGAAATTCGAACCTCTTTTTACAAAATACTGAATCTCACACTGTACTTCTATACTTATGTCTACATCTGTGGGTTGCGCAGGTCCACAGTGTCATTTATGAAACTAATCTAATGCCCTGTTCTCTTCGGTGATGGCTAACAGATACCTCTTAGTTTTGTAGAAATGAATCCTTAACAGCCTCGTGCTCATTCTGTTAATATAAAACATGTTCACATGGTCAAGTTTCCTTTTTTTTTGGTTTGTTTTTGTTTTTTTAACTGAAACAACATCGATATTGTTCATATCCTTTTATTCCTGGTTTGCACATCTTCAAGGTGTATTCAAGCACAGGCATAGTACATGGGTTGGATGGGTAGTCCATACTGCGGCCAGTGCCATAATGGTTGGCATGGTGGCGTCATCCCAAATAATACTGGGGCTGGGTATGCTGTCCCTGAAACAGAATGAATGTTAGTAGTTACGGCAGGGTAGTACACAGGCTGGCCTGGGACATCGTACGTCAGACGAAAAGGAGCTCTCCGGTGCCTTTGTGACCGGCGTTCCTCAGAGTCACTGGTTCCCGTACCTGGGACTGCTCTGACTCGTCAGCTGCCTCAGAAGTCGCATGGACACTCTCAGTTGGTGCATCATCATCAGGCAGCACGGGGACATCATCCTGTGGATGGTTATGGTTACTAATAACCAAGGTGTCTTGGTTGTCCGACGGTTCTGCAGGTGAGTGCTCACTGGTACTGGTCTGGGCATACGGTTGCAGTTGGCTTGGCACAAGTCATGGTATGTCATCATTGCCGTTGTCTTCGTCTTGACTAGCCAGGCGCGAGTCTTGGTCAAAAGACTGCTTGTTCTTTGGTGCATGTATCCGCTTACGCTGTCTACGACCACTTTGAGGGGTTTTAGAAACTTGCAGGTTGGATTCGTCCACAGGTAAGTAAGTACATGGTAATAATAAGTTACGGTGTAGGACTCTCGATTTCTTGGCTCCCGATTCTGGTCGGACCTCATAGACTGGTATGATATTGCCCCTCTGCTCAACTACAACGTGTACCTCATTTTCCCAGTAAGATCTCAGTTTTTCCTGGTCCTCCTCTCTCACTCAGGTTTCGAACGAGCTTTCTGTCTCCAGGCATGAGCACAATGTTTCGCACCTTCTTGTCATACTGCTTCTTCCCTCGCTGGGCATTCCGCTGGGCAGTTTCTGAAGCTATCTTGTAGGCTTCTGACATAGCATTTCGCCACTTCTTAACATATTCTGGATAGGAACTAAATCTAGTGGGTGGCTTCGGGTTAAACATCAAGTCAATAGGGAGACGCGGGGATCTGCCAAAAAGGAGGAAAAATGGGGCATAACCTGTAGAATCGTTCTTGTTGCAGTTGTAGGCATGAACTACTTTATGTAAGTGATCTCGCCACCTTGACTTATTCCTCTCTGGCAGAGTCCTGAGCATGGAGAGTAATGTCCTGTTGAAGCGTTCAACCTGACCATTTCCCTGAGGGTGGTACGGGGTTGTTCTTGAATGGCGTGCTCTAATGAGTTTATCCAGATTGTAAAACAGTTTGTTCTCAAATTCACCACCTTGATCGTGGTGGATTGTTTCAGGAACTCCAAATCGCAAGATGAAGTCATTATATACTCTCTCTGCTGCTGTCTTTGCCGACTTATCTTTGGTTGTATAAGCTTGTGCATACCGGGCAAAATGATCCATCGCTACTAAGATGTACTGATAGCCTCCCACACTTGCCTCAACATGGAGGAAATCCAGTGAGACCATTTGAAAGGGCGCTGTCGTGACAATTGGCTTAAGGGGCTCTCGCTGCTTGACCACAGGTAGTTTTTGTTTGGTGCATCTGCAGACTTTGGTAACAAAGTGAAGTTGCCGGGGTCATACAACTCGTGCATTAGTGCTTGTTTTCCGGTACAATACATTATCGCTTCCCAGGGTAAGTTTGTCCCACTCGAACAGGCGTCGCTTCACATCTCTTGATTCACCTTTAGTTTCTCTTACTGAAGATCGTTTTCCTGTCTTTATGAGGTGCACAACCCTGCTAATCACTGGATCCAATTTTTGCGCTTGCTGTAAGTCAATTTGCTGGTCTATGGAATGGTGTGGTCGGCATCAAGGGCAGTAATTGAGTCAGTTAAAGCAGTTAGCCACGGAAAGTCATCTTGACTTTGAAACTGTGCGGAACAAATAGCTGCCTGTATGACCTCTAAGCTGCTTCCTTCACATAATGTGGCCATGTAATCCTCAATGTTCAGGGGTATTCGTGACAGCGTGTCAGCATCGCTATTGGACTTGCCTGGATGATACTTCACTTGGAACCTGAAATCTGCTAGTTCTCTAACCCAGCGCAAGCTTGTTGCATTTAACTTCGCAGAAGTCAGTATGTATATCAGCGGGTTGTTGACAGTGTACACCGTGAATTCGGGTGCGTAATAAAGATAATCCCGAAACTGGTCCGACACGGCCCATTTCAGGGCCAGGAATTCGAGTTTTCCGGCATGGAGATTATAGTTCGTTTCCACAGGTGTCAGGCTACGGGATGCGTATGTAATGACTCTGGTTCGCCCATCCTGTCGCTGATAGAGGACCGCACCAAGGCCATCTTTACACGCATCCGTGTGAACGATGAACAGTTTTTCATAATCGGGGTAGGCCATTATCAGTGGGTTAGTCAGATGTCCAATGAGTTCTCTCAATGACTGTTGATGGGTTTCTGTCCACACAATTGCTGTTGCAGATGGTAACTGACGATTCCTCTTGTCGGGGACCCTCCTAGCAGTGTACTTGGATTTATTTTCAGTTTTCGGCTTGTTTAACAGTTCATACAGGGGCTTGGCAAGATAGGCAAAATTGGGGATATAACGACGATAGTAACTAAGAAATCCCATTAACTGTCTCACTTCCCCAACAGTTTTAGGTTGTTTTTCTGCAAGGCTAGTAACAGCAGTTATTCCGCTCGGGTCCACTCTGTACCCGTCTTTCGAAACAATTCACCCCAGGAAACAAACTTCTCTTCGGAACAATTTACATTTGGACGGCTTAAGTTTGATACCCTGCTGCCGAAGGCGTCTGAGTACTTGTCGCACATGCCCCACGTGTTCCTCGAAGGACCGGCTAAAAACAATGATATCATCTAAATAGGGAATGGCTATTTCATCTCTTAATTCGCCAAGGCAATGTTCCATGTATCTTTGAAAATTTGCGGGTGCATTTGTCAATCCGAAGCGTATACGTACCCACTCGTATAAACCCCATGGCGTGATAAAAGCAGTGCAAGGTCGGCTTTCTGGTGCTATGAAACCCTGGTGGTAGGCCTTCCCCTGGTCTAACACACTGAACCATGAATTACCACCTAAACTATCCAAAGTTTCCTGCACTCTTGGAATAGGGTGTCGGTTAGGAACAGTAGGACGGCTTAATTCCCGGTAGTCCCCACACAGACGAAGAGTGCCGTCCTTCTTTCTGACACACACCACTGGTGATGAATACGACGATCGTGATTTGGTGATGAACTGTTTGTTCATTAGGTCCTCAATGTAGGGTTTCACTTCTTGATAAAGGGGTCTTGGGATTGACACACAATTCCGCTGAATGGGCGTTCTGTCTGACAATTCAATGTCCATTTGAAGATCTTCCATGCACCCTATATCATCTTCATTCTTTGCAAATGATGCGGCCTCTTCTTTTAACATCGGTCGCACTTCTTCCTCTTGTTCCCTCGTCAGGCCAGTCATGTCAACCTCAGGCACAGCATTATCTGATTCCTGGCAAAGTCCTTCATCTCTTACTCCAGTAGTGGTACATGAGTCATCTTTACACTGAGGTTCCAGTCCCTTCTCCCTTGCTAATCGAACTTCCATGGGTGTAACAGATTTAACTAACTGCAACCTTCCCAGTGGGGTGCGGTTGAGCAGTACAATGTCATGTTGACTTGTGTTGTGAACTTCAATAGCAATGCGTGACACAGAACCCTTCTTCACAGTCTTCAGCGTTTCATAAATCTGGAGACCGGTCGGCCACTGAGGCATTTCGTCAGGTTCAAACAGTACTGGCATCTTACTTGACACAGGCCCAGTATTGGCCCTGCACGACACATTAACGACTTGACCTTTCGGGGTGACAGTGTCTCTCTTTGATGTTCCGATACTGGAAATGTAATCATCACTTGGGGCTTGTATCAGTCATACCAGGCATACCAATCTATGAGGTCCGAACAGAATCGGGAGCCATGCAAGAAATCGAGAGTCCTTACCTGTGGACGAATCCAACCTGCAAGTTTCTAAAACCCCTCACTATCTCACTATCTTCAAATCCTGCTTTGAAGGCACTTAAGATGTTGAATCCCGGTGTAGGCTCATCGGCCCAATATTGGCATTTCTAACCGATCAGAAACAGAACATGCACATCTTGCGCCTCCCCCTCAGATGAAGGAAGTCGCATCCTCACATCTGCCCATCCAATGAAAGGAATCTTGGTTCCGTTAGCTGCAGTTAGGTCAAGTCCTACACTGATCAGCTCTGATATATCTCTCACCGCTGTTCCTGGAAGTTTTTCCTCTAGCATGCCTTTTGTCATTATCGAGACCTGGGCGCCAGTGTCCTACAGGGCAGTTACTTTGTTATCATAAAGCAAACACTTAACCGTACATTTTCTTCCAATTAAATTGACAACGTTTGCACGCTGTGTGGGTGACAGGTGGCTGACAAATGTTGTTTCGGTGGTTCCTAGGATTTCTCTCTGTGATAGTTCCTTAATTGCTTGGCAAATCTTCATATGGTCAGGCCACTGTTCTTTCCGGCATTTTCTAGAGCAATATCACACCACCTGGCACTGGGAACAGCGTTGATAAGGACTTGTGTTTTTATCTTGGTGCAGCAATTACATCGGGGGGACACATGCAGGGGCTTGGCTACTTCTGGTCCCGCACAAGTAGCCGTCTCTCGTTTAGCGATCTCTGTCATGGTGACTGGCCCTGGCGGGAACCGATAGCATAGTGGCCATTGCTCCCACATTTAAAACAATGGTTACAATGTTCTTCTCCTTTCTCAAGGCAGGACTGGCATTTGGATGGTCGGGGTCTCGTTTCCGGTCTTCCCCAACCCCTTCCATAACTCCAGCTGATTTCCTGATTCCTGTCGGCCTGGTCGGGTGTCTGGTTGGGTGTTTGTTCCTGGTCTACTCTTAACCTCAGTCTTCAATGCTTCTACTTCAGCTTTAAGTTCTTGAAGTTTTGTTTTCATCTTGGTTGGTGGGTTAGAATCCTTCTTCACAGTGGAGACCTTACCAGTAGATACCTCTGGTGATTCTACCTCTTCACCAATCTGTGACACATAGCTAGCTTGGCTTTGGTTTGGTTCTTCAGTTTTCGGCCCCGTTCCTCTTCAGACAGAACTGCAACATTCAGCTGTTGAATAAGTTCTTAATTTTCATTCAGTGGATTGGCCAAGTAAGGGCGAAGCTTAATTCTAATACTCTCATCTTGAAGTCCAGTCTCCACGGTCCTACGAAAGAGTTGCTGGATGTGCATTGCATCATACTTTAGAGAGTCCTCTCCTTCTTGACTTGCAAAGAGTATCTTCTGCCTTAGGTCAAGAGCCCTCAACAGGAATTCTTGTGGTTTCTTTTCCGCTTTGGCAAATAGATGCTAAACTTTGGTACAGTTCCGTAGTGTTCTTAACCACATATTGACTACGCAGGATTTTCTTGAGGCGGTCAAGAGACAAGGTCTTTAAGGACTCTAGATAGCTCCTTAAAACAAGCCCCGGGCTGATGGTGCGAATAACCCCATCCACAATCTCATGCTCTTGGTACTTTTGCTAAACGCTTATATCAATTTGTCTCCGCAATGAGTTGTAATTCAACGTATCCTTTTGATCTGGGTCTCCAATCTGACCCACAATCTTGAACTGGCGTCTAAGTACACTTGTAGAGTCAACAAGAGAATGGAGGGAGGACATGCCATCACCTGACTGTGGATTAACTTGTGCTTGGGATTGTTTAACCCTGGTAGTAGCTTCTTTGACCCCAGCCTCCTTAGGTATCTGCTCATGCATGAGTTTAAGTGCTTCAATCTCTTTCTTTAGAACGAGTAACTCACTCATGTCAACACCCTCGAGAGGCGGCGGAGAGTCAATCAACATCTCAGAGATAGATTGGAGAAAGTCAACCTTTTCCTCTTCTGCCAAGCTAGTTAATTGCTCTTCAATAACATTTCCAATTTTATTGATAATCGAGATTTTTGTTTTGTCTTTCACTTCGGAGTCGCTTAATTTCAAATGTTTCGCCACAATTCTTGCGCTTTCGACGGTTGCTTTACAAAGTTCGGTGTGAATTCGCAATTGAAGCTCCTCCGCCATCTTGAATTTCTAATAACCGTGTTTTCGCAGTAAATCCCGTTGCAACACTCCACTCAATTCTACAAGTTTTAGGTTTCTTACCTCGATAGTGTCACAGTCATTGACAGTTTATCGCATTGAAATTCAATTTCCAGTTTAAGTTAGCCCTCCAACGGGACGTTCTGTCGGTGCTACACTGTACATCCGCTCGATCGAAACTATAAACAACTTGCTCGATGACACCTGGTGAACATTCCCACGTAAAGTCAGGATCTACTTCGGCTTCGCATCTATCGACGGAATTGCCTCTCACGGACCACCAATTTTGTAACTCTCGTCCTCGACAGAGTCTTGGAGGGCTGGTTTTGTTCCAAAAAAACGACAAAATATACCTCTCAACAAACAAACATGTTGACTATGTGCGTTCTTATTTTATTCTCCCGCAACAAGGGCCTATGGGGGATTTACACCCGCTTGGTAACAGGGCACTAAATATCACATAGTGAACAAAACGTACATACCGTAAATGATCTAATAAACGCCCCCTCTCTTATGAACGCCTCCTATCTAATTAACGCCCCTCTAAACTGACAAGTTTGTATTAAACGCCCCTCTCTAACAAACGCCCCCTGTATAATAAACGCCCCCCTTCCCTGAAAACCACACATAAACTAGAAACACATGTACAATACATACAATCAATTAATTTATTTGCGTTGTTGCTTAATTAACTGACCGGTGTGCGAGTTGCGTCTTGCTCTATTTCCAGTTCAAAAGTGAGGATAGCGCTCTTTAATGTTCTTGATCTCTGTGCTTAGGATATCACCAATTTTCTTTCGCCTTGTCCTAGCCTACTTCACGTTTGATAGTCTGCTAAAGCTCTGTCATTTAGGTTATTATAACACCATGTTTAAGTTACCATGTTACAGTTATTAGAATAAACGCCTCTCCCTTTTAAACGCCTCTTATCTTTGAAACGCCCCCCTCAGACTCTTCAAATTCAATAAACGCCCCCGGCGTTTATTAGATCATTTACGGTATCCCTGTATTGTTTTCCCGCGAGCTATTTTTAGTAGCAGTTCACGGCTGGTTCGGTATACAGACAAATGTATGGAAAGTTCAAAATACGACTGGACGCTTTCTGGCACAGCTACATCCCTCCAATTTTTTTTTCTTAAAATCCTTTTCCTAGTTCCGAAAGTTTCTAATTAATGAATTTTTCATAAGCGATGTTCAATGAAAATTATTTGACATCGGATTTCCATACAAACACTGTTATTTCAAGCCTGTTTGCCTACTCGTCAAAATAGCGAAGAAACGAAGAACGAACGAAGAAACTTCCCAGCTTCTCCTAATAAAAGCTTACCTGGTTTGACAGCAAGCCGGAATAACATACAAATGCAATTTTCAAAAGCGGCAAAGTAATATTTACCCCTGGGGCATGATAATTATTGGTTTGTTAATCGACTAATAAACTGTCCTGGATAGCAGGGAAAGGCTGCTTTAGAAGGCTTGTAGATTATACCTTATTTAAGACATACACATACAAGTAGATTGGGTTGTTATTATGTTTCTAGTTTTGGGGAGTGATAACGTTAAATAAGGTAATTTGGACGACGTAAAGAAATAATTCAAATGACGTTTCGAGTGCTAGCCCTTCCTCAGGGCAAATAATTGTGGAGAAGGGCTCGCGCTCTAAACCTCAGCTCTCATATCTCTTTACGGTGGCCTATTACCCACTCACTCGATCGAATCAAATATTTAAAACGAAAGCACTGTTTCGTAGTTTCGTAGGGTCATTTCAACTATTAAAGCATGACTCTTAAATAAAAGCTTGTTCTAGGAGTCTTCATTGCTCATTCACAAGAAAGGAGAATTAAACTAAAGCAGTTTTTATTCCGTTCGTTTTGCAATTGGTATGGTTCATCATGCCTTTTTTGGGTAATGATTAAAACTCAATTCTCCTCCCATATTTTTTATTGATATTCTCATCTAGCTGGAAATGTCGGCGTAACTGATGTACTGGCCGTGTTCGTACGCAGAAAAGACCATAACAGTTTACAGCGAAAAGTGTTCGAAGAAAGCGTCATTCCTCTAGTAGTAAATACTTTGTATTAGCATTTGCTGTTATTTTTGTAGAGTTTATAAAAATGTAATACCAACATCGCACCAACTAATTAAATCACTGTAGTAACTCATTCACACTAGAAATAAGGCTTTGTTGACCAAAAAGGTGCTGGTAATGTTAGCATAAAATGAAAGCTGCGACAGTTATGTTCAATGTACATGTGTTACACAGCAAAAAGTAGTTTCAAGAAAGCTTCATTCTTTTCTCAGTAACCATTAGCCCATACTTTGTTTCTGCATTGACTATTTTCGTAGAGTTGGAAAAATAGTGATACCAACAGCACACGAACAAATTAAGTCAGGGCTCTATTCGTCCCACACTAGAAATAATGCATTTATAACCAAAGAAGTTGCTCGTAATATTAGCACGGAATGAAATTTATGGCATTCATGTTGAATGTGTTATACTGAAAATGATAGCGAGTCCGGCTTCTTTCTAGAAAAGCTACAATTCGGGAGACTGGGCAACAGTTGTACCAACCGTTTAGTGCCCAGGATAAAATAATAAGGGAGAGCATGCGTGGATCCGACCTGGTCGGACGCACATTTTGAGGCGGAGCAAAAATCCTCCCTTCAAAACAACATCGCTGATATTATGAACTGTTTTTCGTCCTCTACTGGTATGTATCCGTAGTTTTCCAAGCTGATGACTAGAAACGGTCGCAAAAATAAACGTGGTGCTCGAGGATCACTCGAAGACGAAGGCGTCTTGAACGAGGCGAAGCGAGTCAACATGGCTGCAAACAATGAAACAAAAACACCAAACAACGCACCTCCTGAGCCTAGTCTGGCCGAGTTAAAGGACATATTGGCCGATATACAAGTTAAAGTAACTGGAATACAGTACGAGAACCTAAACCTGAAGGAAGAAATCGCCCAATTTAAGGCGGCTTTTCAATCGCAGAAACGGGATCTGGAGAAGATGAAATCTACACTTGAAGCTTCCATGAATGCAAATCTAGCGCTTAAAAAAGAACTTGATGCCACGAAGAAAAAGCTGAAAGATGAAATCGAAGAGTCGAAACGATTAAGCGAAGAACTGGATGACCTAGAACAATATACAAGAAAAAACTCGCTTGAAATTCATGGAGTTCCTGCGAACGCTTATAGCAGCACCGAAGAGGTGTTTTTAAAGCTAGGTGAAGCCTTACATGCGCCGATTAAAGCGGAGGACATCGAGATTTCGCACAAGCTAAAGGCTCGTAACTCTCCAATAATCGCTAAATTCGTCAGCCACAAGGTGAAATCTAATTTATACAAAGAGCGTGTTAAATTAAAGAATCTGAAAGTATCTGATCTCTTTCCAACAACGAGTTACGCCTCCTCAAATCGTCTTTTTCTAAATGAAAATCTTACAGCATATCGTCGAAGTATCGTGAAGAGAGCTAATGACATGAGAAAGGAGGGACTAGTACTTAGTGTGTGGACTATGGACGGAAAGGTATTTGTAAAAACGTCACCCTCAGGAGCACCGGTAAGAATTTACTGTGTAGAGGACTTGGATAATCTTTAAGTTTTATGGAGGGAAGATCTTGCTATAAGGACGCAGAGGGACACTCCTAATTAGAATTGAGTATCTTTTTTTTTTTTTTTTTTTTTCTATTTGTTTGTTTTCCTAAGGTCAGTGGTCGTAAATCGAAATTTTATTTATTTATTTATTTATTTATTTTATTCATTGCTGCAGCTTTGGTATTTATGAATCCGATTGAGCATGAAAAAATGCAAATGTTTGTCGCTCAATGTTCGTGGTCTTAGGGACCCAACAAAGAGAAGGAGCATATTCTCTTATTTAAAAGATCAGGGAGCCTCTTTCAATTTTTTACAAGAAACCTATTCAGAGGTTAACGATGAATCTGTTTGGAAAAATGAATGGGGAGGGCAAATTGTTTTTTCTCATGGGAGCCGTCATAGCAAAGGAGTGTGCATTTTGATTAACCCATCAGTGAATACAAAAATAGAGTTTTCTTTTTCTGACACCCATGGTAGAATAGCCTTAATTACAGTGAGCTTCACATGTTTTAGGCTGTCATTGTGTAACATTTATGCCCCAAACAATCCAAACGAGCAATTGCAATTTATACAAGAGCTTAATAATTGCTTGATCGACAAATCAGAACTTACAACGCTAATTATAGGGGGAGACTGGAACTGTACCTTGACAAAAAAAGACAAAAAAGGTGGATTGGCATGGAAAGCTACGAACTTTAGAAATGCAATTTTAATAACAATGGATATGTTTGATCTCATTGATATTCAAAGGGAACGATATCCCAACACAAACAAATTTTCTTATACATCAAAAGCTTTGAATGTAAAATCAAGGATTGGTTTCTTTTTAATATCGAAAGAGCTGAAAAAGTATGTTAAAACAGTAGATATCCAGGCTTCAATCGCTCCAGATCACAAAACAGTCTACTTGTCATAAGATCTGCCAAAAAACACCTCGAGGGGGCCGGGGTTTTGGAAATTTAATAACACACTGCTGGACGACAAGGAATATGTTGAAAACATACGGAAGATATACCCGAAGTTACGAGAGAAACTTAAAAACGTGGAAGACAAACGGTTATTCTGGGAACTGTTAAAAATGGAGATCAGATCGGTCACCATTGCGTTCACAAAAGGAAAGTGTAAATTAATAAATAAACGAGAATCTGAAGTAACGAAACTATTAGATGATTTAGACGTGAAAATTTGCCGAAGCAATGACCTACAAAACATAGATAGTGAATTAAAAATATATGAGGACTTAAAAAAGGAACTCCAAACGATATACGAAAACAAAGGTAAAGCGGCAATGTTTCGGTCCAAATGCCGGTGGTTAGAAAAAGGAGAACGTCCGACTTCTTATTTCTTCAATCTGGAGAAAACAAATTATAACAAGAAGACAATCTCCGAGCTTGAATTGGAAAACGGAGAATTTATATACAACGACAAAGAGATTTTGTCGGCAATAGAAGATTTCTACAGAGACCTTTACACATCAAAGATATCGGGAGCGCAGTCTGAGTTCGATCACTTCACTCAAAATTTAACGACACCCCAATTACTGAATGATGAACGAGATGAACTGGAAGGAATCCTAACATTTGAAGAATGTAAAGATACATTAAAGTCCTTTAGCAACGGAAAATCGCCTGGTGAAGATGGATTTACAGTCGAATTTTACAGATGCTTTTTTGATATCCTAGGAAACGATCTGGTGGATTCTTTGAACACTGCTCATGAGAAAGGTCAATTATCCATTTCCCAGCGTAGAGGTGTGATAATCTTAATTCCAAAAGAGGAGGAATCCTTGGCAAATCTTAAAAATTGGAGACCAATCACCCTCTTAAATGTGGATTATAAAGTAGCAGCAAAGGCTATAGCTAAGAGAATTGAACCTTTATTACCTAAGTTGATACACTCGGACCAAACAGGGTTTGTAAAAGGTCGATACATCGGAGAGAATATAAGACTTATTAGTGATTTAATGGAACAAACAAAAAGGGATCAAACTACAGGGATTCTCCTTTCATTAGACTTTCGCAAAGCCTTTGATACTTTAGAATGGTCACTGATACAACATGCTCTCAGGATTTATAACT
This sequence comes from Pavona decussata, assembly GCF_977016875.1. Classification (NCBI taxonomy): domain Eukaryota; kingdom Metazoa; phylum Cnidaria; class Anthozoa; order Scleractinia; family Agariciidae; genus Pavona; species Pavona decussata. The sequence goes on along the minus strand of NW_028145538.1, from coordinate 1,979,218 downwards.
TTGGGACAAACTTAAGGAGGTGGGTAGAGGTCTTCTACAAAGACATTGAAAGCGCAATCCTAAACAATGGTTTCGCTACTAACTGGATTAAACCCTCCGTGGGTGTGAGGCAAGGCTGCCCTTTATCTCCTTTTCTCTTTATTCTGACGGCAGAACTAATGCCCAACAAAATTAGGCAGTCTGACAATGTGAAAGGCATCAACCTCTGTAATCACGAAGTTAAATTGAGCCAGTTTGCAGACGACACTAATCTTTTCTGTGCAGACGTGGGTTCGGTTGAGGAGGCATTGATTATTTTAGGAGAATTTGGGAAAATATCTGGCTTACGTTTAAACATTGAAAAAACAAAGGCTATGTGGTTAGGTAAGTGGGCTAATAATCGTAATAAACCATTAAGTCTTAAGTGGGTTCATTGCCCGACCAGATTCCTTGGAATATATTTATCGTATGATTCTAAAGGTAATGATGAACTAAATTTTAAAATTAAAATCCAAAAACTCCAAACGAATCTTGATATTTGGAGATCCAGAGACTTATCACTGTTTGGAAGGGTTCTAATAATTAAAGCACTAGGGATTTACTCTATATCCAATATAGACGTTCCAAACGATGTCATAGATAATGTTAAAAGACGCCTTTTCTGGTTCTTATGGAAAAATAAGCGTGACAAAATTAGAAGAGCTGGACTTTACCAGGAATATGTCAAAGGTGGACTACGTATGGTTGATGTTGAGACAATGATAAAATCGTTACGTTTAGCTTGGATTCCTAGGCTTTTAAACTGTCAAAATCAGAATTGGAAGACGTTACCAGACTATTGTTTTAGAAAGAGAGGAGGTCTGAGATTCCTTCTTAACTGCAATTACAATGTCAAGTATTTACTCGATCTACCAAGGTTCTACAGAGAAATGCTCGAGTTTTTTAGGGAGCTAAGAACTCTTTATTCTACCAGGGACTTTCATGACACAATTTTGTTCAACAACAAGGATATCCTAATTGGTGGTGAACCCTTTTTTATTAAAGAGTGGTTCTTGAAAGGAGTACGAGAAATCAAAGACCTACTGAGAAGCGATGGTAGTTTCTTATCTTTCAATGACTTTCGAAGGAAATATGGCTTAACTAACACTAACTTTCTCCAATTCTATCAGGTCGTTAACGCTATACCAAAACACCTGGTCTCAAAATCAATATCAATGCAATATTCCGCCTTGGCTCATATCAACGATGTAACTTCTTTTCATCTTGGAAATGAGGTACGAATCAACCTTATGGAAGCGAAGGCGAAAGATTTCTATTGGCTCATTATTAATAAAATGTATAACGACAAGCATTCTGGTCCCCAACGTTGGGACACTACTCTCAATTTAGATGAAGAAAAATGGAGTGACATTTTTAGTTCCGTTCGGGATATCAGCAAGGAAAATAAAATCAAAGAATTTCACTTCAAGTTTATACACAGAATTATCGTTACGAAGAAAGAACTTCACAAATTCGGAATTAAAACAGATAATGAATGTATTTACTGTTTTTAATTGATTATTATAATAATCAATTAATTAATTAACAAATAAATTAAGTTAAATCATTGAACCCAGATATGTTTTTTTTAATTTTTTTGGCGTGTATCTTCTTCGATAAATTGTAACGAAAGGCCCCAATGCACCATGACTATCGTCATTCCTCCTTCAGTTTATTCCTGTCGGTTTTTATTTGGTCGCGCAACAAACTAAACGTGACTTAACATGAGCTACTCCACGATTATTCCAATTCGCTCAAATTGATGAATTTGAATCTGGTTTGGTGAAAACGGTGTTTACATTCACAAGAACAAATACAAAAATTCGCCGTGATGCGCTCTTGTTCTGCATAAATATTTTCATTTGTCGTTTCCGGCGCTGTTGCTTTGCAAAGGACCACAGGATTACTATCGCGCGGAGCCATTATTTTAGCTCGTTAAACCTATTGTTTTGTGATGTTTATTATTATCATTATTAATAAACGTCACGAACAATGGGTTTAACGTGCTAAAATAATGGCACTGCGCATTCCCTTTGCCTTCGCCGTCATAGCTTCTTAAACGTAATGTTATCAATTAAAGCAGGAGCATAAAAAGCTCTCCAGAAATAACCTTTTTTAAAAGAGAAATGGAAAAATAAAACGCTGATAAGTTAGAAATCAATTTAGTTAGAAATTATAAAAACTAAAATGGGGTCTTAGTTCTCAAATCCAAAACGTTTCTTACAGTCTGATGATATTAATAGAGCAGCTGTTTCAGTGTTTCATGAACAGACATACAAATAGGGTTCCCGGCAAACTCGATAACTAGACAACGTTCTCATGTGTTCCACTGCGAAAACTTTTCAGTAGGAAAGTCTTAATTCTAGATAGGGTTTATAGTCTATTTCGTTACTTTTTAAAGATAATTTGAATTTTGGTGATTGGAGAGATGTTTGTCAGACACTAACCGTCATCTATATGGACAGAGGTCTAAAAAATTTTAATAAAGATGTACACAGTAATAGCCCCTTTTTGAAACTAATTACAACCGTGCACGAATTGGTTTCTTATGCTAATTTTCGATTATGGGGCTGAGTTGGCTTTCGGTTGTGTGGTTTGTTCATTTTGGCTGGTATACATGAGGTATTTGTCTGATTATTCGGTTAGTCTTTCATTGACCTAAGTGGTTTCGGCCTTATGTTCACTCCTCTTTCCGTCTGTCTGTCCCTTCCCATATGTCCGAATGGTTCAGTTATCTTCACTAGTTCTACTAGTGACACGGTTTTCTACCAATAAATTAGCTTTCTACATGGGCTTTATCTAAAAAAAATTTTAAAAGCTTTATTAAAACATTTGAAGGTTTCCCTTCGTGTTTTAATATTAAAGCTGCAATGCTATGGAGAGAGACTTCATCTTTCTCCACCGATCTGACACAAAGAATTTTTTTTGTTGGCTGAACTCCTTCTTGGCCGTGCTGAAGAGCCCTTGCCATTTACGTCTTACTTCGTAGATGGTTGTGTTGGCTACACCAACGGCATTAACCTTCTCTGTAATGACTTTCCATGTTTCAGTTTTGGTTTTGTTATTAACATTGTCGGTAAACTTGCTTTGCAAGATGCCTTTATTTGCCTCCACGTTTTCTGTAATTATTGTCAACTGTCTGGTAGTAAAATTTGGTTTCCTTTTTCTTTTTTTGGCACTGTTTCCGGTTTCCTCTTCCGGATCCATGTTTACACAGATACAGAAAAATTTCGTCCTTCACTCCTTTCACAGTGCTTTATCCACAGGCAGCCCGCGCGCGTTGCACTCAATTTCCCGCCAAACCTGTTGGTCATGTGGGAATCACCTTTGCTGGACGATTTACTCCTAGAATAGCAAACTTATCCCTGGAATAGCTATTTCAAGAATAAATAGTGCTACCGGGAACCAATTTTTATTCCTGGTATAATTATTCCTAGAATAGCAGATTTATCCCTGGAATAACTGTTATACGTGGTATAATTTATTCCTCCTTCCAGGAACTGGTCCCTGGTTAGGAATTATGACGCTACGGTCGAAAAGTTAAATTATTATGGTTTTATTAGTTGTTGGTCATGCAGTGGAAAGCTGTATCAAAATAACCACAAAAAATATTAGAGGATGAATCAGTTCTAAAAAAACTATTTATTTAAAAAAAAAGGAAATTGACTATTGACCACTAGCTCTTCGTTTTGTTTTATTAGCCTTCTTTCTTTATTCCTTTTTTTTGTCGTTTGGTTTCCATAACAAACAGCAATCAAGTAATTGATAACGAAATTTGCATCTCTAGTCATCAAACATTTATTGTCACCTGTTTAGTTTTTCTGTTGTTTTAAACGCATCGAGGAAGATCTTTCTCTCAGAACGCTTCTGGTAAACAACCTCCAAAGAATAAACATGCGTCTTACGGTAACAGCCCTTTTGGTCGCTCTTGGGTTGGCCACGTTTGCTCAACAGTACGCACAGGTCAGTCCTTTTCGCCAGACTTATTTTAAAAATAAGTTTCAAACGCTGTCAGATCACATATGACCATGCTACATACTAGACACATACCGTCGTGCGATTCTTTTTTCAGACCGCGTTCATGATGACGAGAAATGGAAAAAGCTAAAATATTTAGAGTCATCACCCTAAAGTTGTACGTGTGATATTCGCGATTTTTAAAAATGATCTTTGAGTGTTCATCATTTAAATTCATTTACCTGTACATTTAAAGAAATGGAGGATCGAGTTAATGGCAACTGGTTTAAACTATTCAATTGGAAACTCTGGTTAGTGTACATACTTATTTCAGCTATTAATTGTACCTAAATTCACCAGATCTTGACTCGTACCTTCTCTCAATCGACTTCATGGCCAATGGGAGACTAACGGCTATTTTTGCTCATGATGTCTGAAGAACGATTGTTCGCTGAGGACTACAATAATATCTACAATTTTTTCTTCTCATTTTTCTTCGGCAGATCCAAAGGGGTGAATATCAACATCTTCATTACGGAAACTTCAAGGCAGTCTTAAACCACAAGTTAAACGTTTCCCATGTCTTGGACACTACCAATGCAGAAGACTACAACGAGTGTGCCTTTGATTGTATCAGCAACATAGCATGTTTCTCCTTCAACATTGCCATTCTACCTAACATCAACACGAACCGCCATGTTTGTCATCTCCTTGCAACAGACAAGTACAATCATTCCCAAAGTTTTGTGTCAAGCCACAATTTTCATCACTACACCGTGACGGTAGGTGGATTAGATCGTAAACTTTCTTAAGAATATCCTCTAATTAGTCAAAAGTTTTACCCTTAGTTTAAAAATAATTAAGTCGCCCTTTGGGATGTTGGCCATACTAAAATTTGTTTCCGCTAATCTTCTTTTAAAATGTTCACAGAACCGGGCATTTTTTTATGTATTCTGTGGCGTGGAACCTCCCCACACACACACCCCTTCACAACTTCGCAAATATACAAGCTTTGGCAATAAGAATTGGAGGGTAGATAGTGGGTCCAAAGATGTTTCATTTGAGGTCCGCAACTGGAAGTAATACTAGACGTCTCATAGCACGGGAATTAATTACACCATCCTGGGTCCGCAATCTTGGAAATTTACCCCAAACCTCAGAAAACCACCAACATTGATCCAAAAAGGGGTCAAAATAAGACGAAAAGCAACAAATTATATAAAAAGATTAAATTTATCGCAACAACATTACATTTTGTAATTAAAAATGCAGATCTTCTAAAATCTGAAAACCTGCTGTTTTTAATTAATTTTCATGCATGAAAACATTATTATTGATGAACCCTTAATAAGAGCCAATGTCGGAAAATATCGAGGATCTCAAATTAGTTCTAAATACTAAAAGTTTTGCCGATACCACCCAAACATCCCTGTGGGTGAACTATTTCAAGGAATGATATTAAGAAATCGCCAAGCGCTTTATATTTTGAGAATTTTCACTAAAACTACATTTTTTTCCGGAAATGGGTGCAAATTTCAACAATTTTCATCCAAACAGTACAAGCGCGCAAAAGTTTATATTGACTTAATATTAATCATGTATTTAGCAAACATCCAAAGCTTTAAGACAGCATAAAAAGGTTTTGCAAATTAAAAAAACTACTGTAATAATATAGTTTCTGGCTTTTATTGTGTGCACCCTGATTGTGTGTTGTTTTGGCAGTCAAAATAGCGCCCAACTTCAACCGCAAAAGTCGATCCTGGTGTGTCACAAATTGAAGAGAATACTACACTAAACAAAGGAACTGTTATTTTATTAATTACACCTGACGTTTCAGCTCTGAAAATTAAAATGATTACGAGTAATAAAATTTTAACTTGAGCCCCCCAAGCCGCCGTGCGCGACAAGAACTAGTGTCTGTCGGATTATGCCAGCATAATTTTGAGCATAATACTATATCTGGAGCATCAGGCATAATGTTGCTATAATACTAATGTATTTTGCAGCATAATGCTGTTGTTTCGGAAAACTGTGAAAAATGTTTGCAAGTTTTGTCGGCAACTCCAGCTAGAATGTAAAAAGTTTATAAGAGCGGGAATATTTTAGGAACTGGATACCTTAGACTCGTACCCAGTGTATTTTGGTATAATCGAAGGACTGGCTACCTCTTTATGCCAGGCTTCCAGGCTTGTACATGTACATCATGGCGGAATCAGATAATTTAGAAAGACTAGGAATGTTTAATAATAGGTACGGTCCTATGGGGGGTTGGGTGGAAGTGTCATTTTAGTCTAGCATAATTTGGGCATTATACCTCCGGCCGAGCATAATTTTGAGCGTAATACCCTGCTTTCACGGGTGACGCCCGAAAGCATAATACTCTATTTTATGAGCATAATCCGACAGACCCTAACAAGAACGTGGAATGCAATTAACAAGGGACAACATAATTATGCAAATCGAGGAGAAAATCTGAACCTTTAAGCTTGTAAATTTTCTGCCACGTACTGCGCAATTTTTATTAGCTTCAGGGACAGTCGATTAGAAAGGTTCTGGGGTGGGAGAGAAGTACAAAACATATACATATATTTTATTTGTAGAGGTAATCACATGATTCCGAGTGCAATTTGAAATAAATTGCACAAGCCCGCGGGGCGAATGCAATTTTTGGTCTTTTAAAATTTTACAAGTGCTTATTTATTCCAAATTGCACGAGAAAAATCATTTGATTGCTTGTTAATAATATACATACAAAAATTTCAAATGAGCTTTTGTTTATTTCTTGTCCGTTAGCTAATGCTCCGCCTACATGTCTTTGATTGGTTTCAAAATTGACAAGTTTGATTGACATACATGTTCATGCGTAAGGAAAACATGCTAAAAATACCATCTCTCTAAAAAGAGCAAGCTTTCAAATCACAAAGCAAAATTTTAAGCCAATGTTAAAAGAAGTCTGAAGTCAATCATCGTCCACGGCATGTTTTCGAACTGACTGGATTTCAGGAGCCGGGGCTTTGCAAACAGTCCAGAGTGGCGTGTTTTAGTCTGGTTCTCAGTGAATCAACGTTTGTTTTCGTCCAAGCCGAACATGATGCCTTAGGCCAAAATATTGAGTCAGGAGCCACCAAACCGTTTGTACCACGACTTGTGCTTCAAAGCCTTTTGCTTTTCCACAGCTCATTTAATTAGGTGTTTGTCAGACTTCGGCTGCTTGACTTTAAGCTTACCTTGTTGTCGCAGTGGCCGAGCTTTATCTTCAAGAACTTGCTTTGAACTTTTTTACTCTCGGTTTCTAATTGTGGAGTATTCGTAACCTTGCCTTCTTAGGTAACGTTCAATTGAGTACAGTGCGAAGACTGCCATGCTCGTATAGTCTTTCCCGTCTTTTTTGCGTACGGAAATACTCAATAATTTTGTTGAGTGCCTCCGGTTTATAGTTTTCAATATTTTGGTCAGTCGTAACCGTTTGTGCTGTCCAAGACCTCCAAACTTTTAGCCTGTTGTTTCTGCTTTGTTAAGTTTCCTTGCATTTTCCTTTAAACTTCGAATTAAAATGCTGTTACTCTCTTCGAACCTGTTCGCCATTTTGTTTCGATACAGGCGATTTGCAAATTTGCGTACCTGTCAATCATTTTAATTTCACCTTTGTGGAACTAATTTCAACTTTCTGCACTCAATTTCACATTTCTGTACTGCATTTAGGATAAATTAAGACGCTCTCCGCCAATTAGATTGCAGAAATTTTTGTATGTATGTTAATATCTTATGAAAAAAATTCCCGCACGCCGATTAGCCTTAAAAGTACTCCCGCATTGGCCTAAAAGAGCTCATGCAAGGAAAATGTTGAGGAAAAAATTCATGCTGCTCTAAAATTCTCCACCCCCCATAACTTTTGCAATGGTCCGTCCCTTACAACTGAAGTATTTGAGATTTTTGTAGGCTCAATTACCAGCAGCCGTTTTGGAAGTGAGCCCGCGCTCTGGCCCTCGAAAGTCTCTTCACGGGGAAGGACAAGATCGAAGCCGAGTGAGCGGCGAAAACCGAGGCTAAGATGTCCACTTGTTTTTCTTTACTGACATAAAATGTTATTTACAGAAATGACCGACAGATTGGTAGAAGTGGAAAGGGGGGTTTCCTTCTCTATTTTAAGGGAAAGCACTTTCTAGAGTCACATTTTCAGTAGTCAATTTCTTGGCTTTGGCAACTGCAAGCATTGAGGGCTTCTTTAAGCAACTTCAGGTATTGAGCTTTACGGCGATCTGATAAATTGGGGATGTCGATATTGAGGACTTGGCAAATCACCTGCGCGAACGAAACCCTCTAGCTCTTCATTGTGTATTCTTCTCCATGGCACAGATGTTGTATTGCCAATTGGTCAAAAATTATTGGATGCTGTAGGGTGAGAGTAGCCATCACTTCGTCTCTGGCCGCAGAAAAGTTTATTTTTTCTTCAATAGCTGCAAGGTCGACTTCATGGGTCTGTTGGCGAGTTGTCGCTTAAGGCGGGAGAAATATGAGTCGACTTTCCGCCCAGTAGACTGACCAATGATGAATTTAGCAGTGAGGTAGGCCTTCCGTTTTTCACTAAAACGATACACCTTCTTAGCTGGTCGCAACGCCCATCCCTCTGCTAAACGTTCTCTGGACTGTTTACTTACAACACTGCTGGTTCTTGGGGTTGGCACAACGCCAACGCCCTCTTCTAAAACCTGCTGAAAGCCAAGCTTGCCAAGATTCATGAGTGTGTTTTTCCAGGGACCGTATGCATTTCTCAGAGGATAAATGTTTCGTCAATGCCGAATGTCTCCAGAAAACCCTTTTAATGATCCACTCTTTGGGCAAGTGTGTACACCATGGTTAGTCTGACTCTTCTGAATGTCACTGGAACTCTCTTTTGTTTTGGGAGACTCGTCGTCGCCAACATGCTTTTTGTCTTTATGGCCGAGAGACTTGAATTTCCCCGGAAAAAATGTAGATTCTAACCACCTGTTTTCGGATTCTGTAAGTAGGGAAATTTATAAGTGTCAAAACGATGGGTAAACGAATAAATTCAGTGCATTGTGTTTTAGCTTCAAAGGAACTTTGTGTAGTGCTATATTTTCCGTTGCTCTCGTTAGTTTTGAGTTGATTTTTCCGATTACTTAGGGGTTTTCTTAGAATTTTAAAATAGTCGAGGGTCTCAAATGCAAGCAATAACAACAACAACAAAAACTTCAAGACTGAACGTTACCTGCTATCAAGGAATCGGCCTTGATTTCTTTTCCTCTGCCAATGTCATATGCCTTCCATGCCTTTGATACCACCTTCTGTAAACTCAAAGTTGTTGAGTTTACTGGCATTTTGGATCTTCGCTGTTTCGCTGACTGGTGATGTCGTTGTAATTACATCCAGACACGCTACGCGGACGCCATCAATTCCTCCATGCGAGACAACAGCGTCTTTTAATTGAGTGACATTCGTGACATCATGGCCTTCATTGATGAAACTGTGCACGTGAGTCTTACATGGGCCCGCAAGCGATCTCCAGCCCCCTTGCCGCCCTGTGGATCACTGAAATCAATGCGTCTGATTTGGACTCCTGTAAAATTCGAACTTACAGGGCACGAAACTGGCAAGGATCATTACGGACGAATGATAGCATCCAGCGTTGTACTGCCGAAAATAGGCCTTCGTAACGTTTGGATAATCGGCTTTGACAGAGCGAAGCACATCCTGTATAATTGATATCACAGAGATACTGCCCTAACTGCACGACTGGAGAACGTGAATATATCCTTGCCACTGTAACTGACTGTCAGATCTTCTATAGACCACGGAAATGTGCCAGGATATGCCACGCTTTCCGAACCAGTCAGAGTGGTAGGTAAAGGATGTAGTGATCTTCATCAGTAGGTATTGACATTGTTTCGCAAATGGTGAAAATTAATTTTATTCACGAAGTACTTTTACTGCAGTGAATTGTATGTATGCCTTCGAAATTAAATTATTTCGTATACAAAGGGCAACGCAATATCGCCCAAAATCATTCCAACAGATATTTAGAGATTGGAATTTTCAAAGGCGGTAGAATGATTTGTCTTGGCATGCGAGGCTCTCAAACCCGTGTAATGATTTAGCGCCTCAAATGACGATTTTAACGGATTTTTGTTAATTGCTTTTTGCTTTGAAATGAAAGGATATTTTACCGAAAAAATTATACAGTGATTTCAGTTATATCCTAGCCTATCTAACTTTAAAATATGAAAGAAATCGAATGTTCCACCCTTGCCGCGAAATGTTTGATTTTTACGGACAGCCGCTGTTAAAGCTTTAGATGTCTGGTTAATACATGCGTAATATCAAGTCAATAGGAACTTTTGCGCCCTCGTACTGTTTCGTTGTTAACTGTTGAAATTTGCACCCATTTCCATCTTGGCTCTGAATGCTTACTTCCTTAGTTTTTAAAGGGGCATTCCTTTTTGAACTCAAATTGATATTTTTAGGGGAAAAAAATCAATACTTCAGCAATTACTCCCAGTTAAAAAAAGGTGTGGTAAAGATAAATTATGAACTGGTTGACAAGAACAAGTTTTCCTTCAAATATTTAATGCTTTTCCGCATACTTGTTTCAAATAATAAAAACATTATTAAATTTTATCTAGCCACATTCATAGCTTTGGAGAATAAAAACACACACACACACACAAGAACAACAACAACAACAACAACAGCAACAACATAAATATTAAACATTAAAGTAATTTGTGCAAAATTGCATGTAAGCTAAAAGTAAGACTTCCTACAGCGATACCAAAAAGTTTGTTAATCGGTGATTTCAAGACCCATGGGCCGCTTTCAAATACCATGCTAGTCAGATACACAACTCGCTGCACAAAATGTGAGGAAACAACTTGTCTGTTGATATGAACACTCTGATGGCAAGGGAAGGAAGAACGCTTTTCACAAAGAATCTCAACTATAAACCTAGTCGAATCCACCCTAACACCTCATTGGTTAGACTTTACGCAATCTTGGTATAGTTAAATTTACTTTGTAATTAATTAAAGGCCTTTGCGTTAGCTAACTCACAAACAGAATAAGAGTAGAGTCTGTCCACTCATTTTATGCCCAGATTTCTTCAATAAAGCTTCTGGTGATACTACCGAAAGCTTTATGGAAAGAATCTGAGCAATCAGAAACCAACGCAAATTTAATTAGCGTTAAAATAAGCAAAATTTTACGCGGCATATAAGGTGAAACTCGATATGTTAAACTCATCCGATTACTGACGTACTTTCCCTTTATTTTTTTAAAGCAATCATACCATTACAGAACACTGGAAAATCTGGACCATTTACAGACTTGATGAAATGTTTGTTAATGTAGAATTTACAGACTTTTTACAAGAATTAAATTCTGCCTACTTTTATTTATCGAATGCAAAATGTTTGTAAAATCTTTTTGGCAGACATTTCATACAGTTTTCTCAATGTCCTCTTTCTAGAATATCCATGAAATGTCTGTAAAATTCAACTGAAGTAAAAATGGGAAATTTACAGACTTAATGAAATCTGCGAAGAATGCTTGTAAATCTTACTTTTACAATGATTTTCTTTAACGTCTAAAATGTCTATAAAAAGTAGCACTGGCATTTCAATTCAAATTCTCTGTAAACTGGCGCATAAAATCTCTGTAAATTGTCATAAGCAGGGCATTATGAAATCTCTGTAAATTGTCATAAGCAGGGCATTATAAAATCTCTGTAAATTGTCATAAGCAGGGCATTATAAAATCTCTGTAAATTGTCATAAGCAGGGCATTATAAAATCTCTGTAAATTGTCGTGTCATTTACGAAATCATTTGTTGTCCGCCAACTTTGTCGATCAGCTCGCTGTACACCCGGGTCTCATAGGCACTGCTCGTTGACCTGCCCATTGTCGGTCATCGGTATCAATTCAATATAGCGGACATGGACAGGGCTCAGAGAAACTTGTTGTCTATTTCAATGGCAGGTGAGTAAATCCTCCAGGAGTAACCATTGGTTAGGAAGTGTCGACAAGAAATCGTTGCAATAACAATTTTGTGTTAACTTCGAGACAAAAAATAACTTAAGAGTGCCTGACTGTAACTTTCGAGAACCGCTGGCCAAGCTTGAAAAATCGAAACTCCTGATAATTTGCCTGAAGTTTCCTTTTGGGGAACTATCTTCGAAAATATTATTTGAATGTTCTGGATATTTATAGTTTTCGAGAATTTTGGAGAAAACGAAATTACGGGTTTTGCCTCATTAATTATGCAAAAATCTTACTCAAAATTAGCCAAGTTTAATACGCTTGTGTTGAGACAGTACGCAACGCTACAAAACGAGGTCGGTTTTGAATAAGCGCATAACTCACCTACTTTCTATCAATAGGACCTATGTAAACTTTTGTAGAACTTGGGAGGGTTTATGGCCTTTTGAAAAATTGACATTTTGAGGACTTCGCGATGAGGTGAAAATTGAATAAGATTGATGGTTTAAAATGCATCTTGGTATGTCAGGTATCGACTCGAGAGGAACATTGTGATAAAGTTTGGGTCTCCGTCTTTGATAATATGAAATAAAAAATCTGGGCAATCAATGCACGCGCTGACGAAAACCAAAGTTAGCGAGGCTTCGTTAACAAATTTGCATAATTCGCAACTGTTGAGAAAAAGTTGTTGTGGCGACTCGGTGAAAGCATTGACCCAGGCTATCTTCAAATGGTCATTTTTTCTCATATTGCATTTGTCTGTTTCGCTTTCTTGTTTAACAACGTGACAGAAAAGGTCTGGACAAAAAAAAAGGCACGCCACCGGGAAAGAAAATATTCGCCAAATTCTGGTGGGAAATTTGCATAATGCAAATCTCCCAATAAATCTTTCTGCAAAGGAATCTGATTGGGAAGGTTTCGTGAAGAGACCCGTAACACTCCATATAAGAGGAGTTAAAACAACGTTTTATAATCCGATTTCAACAAATAATTGTCGAAATTGGGAAATTTGCATAATGCAAATCTCCCAATAAATCTTTCTGCAAAGAAATCTGATTGGGAAAGTTTCGTGAAGAGACTATTTGACCGAAACACTCCATATCAAAGGAGTCAAAACAACCTTTAATTATCCTATTTCAACAAATAATTGTCGAATCTTTACCTTTAAAAATTAATAGTGCCAAACTGATACTCGCTATTGCGTTACCTGCGTCACGTCAATACCTGTCGACATATTATTGATGACATAATGCCCAGAAACCAACTTGTGCTGCGAAATTGCCATTTACAACAACTAGAATAAAGACCTTTATTTGCTGGCAAATAAGCGGTTTTGATAAAAATAAAACGTTCACAGGACACTGGAACCACGTTTAAAAAATACACCCTTGTCAAATGAGGTATGAAAGTTAGACATAGAGTCGGTCAAAGCGAACATTTTTAATTAAATCAAGTTTGTTTAGTGGAGCGCTTTTCAAATAGCCAGTCCAACCTTTTTCAGTGGCTTCTAAATAATGATCACTCAGAAGCGGGTCAGTTAAAAAAAAACTCTCCTTTCGTGTTGTTTGATACTGTACCTTCACAAGCGACTGAAAAACAATGTCAGCCGGCACGCCATACTTTAACCTAATTACTGGTATGAAATATCACACATGCACGAATACACGCTTCAAAATCTGTGTGTCAATTTCCGTTTAACAAAACAAAAAAAAAAAAGAAAAAAAAGTTTATACCAACAGTCTGCATTGGCTGTAGGGCATGCATTTATCTTTGTTGAATGTCAACAAGAGAAACACGGGTATCTCAGTGACACTGTGGACACGCACTGCCTACCTTGTCATGTCTCGATGAGTGTTACACAATGGCGTAAATTATAAGGATTTGTTTTGGAATTTACGAACGTGTTTTGGAGTCGAAAAGTAAAGGGCATGAATTGAACAAAAATGGCTTACCTTTTCCCCTTGATATGTTGCCAGTGTTTGTGTGCCATATTTTGCCCATTTCAGTACGATTCCAGTGGGTTTTAGGTTCGCTGAAAATTTTCCTTTCTCTATACGGTATCCTACTATATATATCTATACCCCCAAAATCTTGGTCACTTCGGTATCAAAAGTATTTTTAGAAAAAAAATTGCAACGTTAACAACGCAGTCAGTATAAAACGTGAGTCGCAGACGAAGAACTGTGGACCACGGACTGGGTATAAAAGAGGTAGTACAAAACGGTATAGGAGGACTATGGACTACGGACTACGGACTGCGGACTGACTGCATGCCCTACAGTCCACATTGGCTGTATGGCATGTATTTACCTTTGTCGAATGTCAACAACAAAAACACGGGTATCTTAGTGACACTGTATACACGCAACGTCTACTGCATGCATGTACGACATCTACATGATTGTGCACATGGGCTCATAGTTTGATCACGATCAATGATCATCAAACATCCTTTTGCGCATTTAATCTGCACTGCAAGAGCAAGTTTTCAGCAAATCGAGCCCTGAGATGAATGCTAAAAATCGAAAATGCCGGGCTCTCTTCAGCGCGTATTAAAAATTCAGCTGTTTCGCTGAGATAAAGCAAGATTTTATGTTTGGACTGTCGATCCTCACTATTTTATTCCCAGTCCATTTTTTGTTTCTCAAAAACAATAATAAAGGGACAAAAACAACTACCGAAACTTAATTTTATACATCTTAAACTTATTGAAAATGGATACAAGAAAGATATGATTTTCAGACTTCCAGTTCTCCTTTAAGCCTAGTGCGTAGTACGTAGTCCTCCTATTATACACTTACCTTAGTACCTCTTTTATACGCAGTCCGTGGTCCGTAGTCCTTTGTCCGCTCATTTTATCGTATTCTGGCCGCGTTGATAACGTGCGCAAGTCTTCGAAAGTAAATTACAGGGGACTGAAGTCACCAAGATTTTGGGGATAGATATATTTATAGCAGGATATAGAGCGAGGAAAATGTCCAGCAAACCTTTAAAAATCCACTGGAATCGTACTGAAATGGCCAAAATATGGCACACAAACACTGGCAAGAGATCGAGAGACGAGGTAAGCCATTTTTGTTCAATTTATTCCCTTTATTTTCGACTCCAAAACACGTTCGCAAATTCCCATACAAACTCTCATAATTTACGCCATTGCGCAACACTCATCGTGACACTCAAATTACAACGTGACAATAAAAAGGTCAAACGAATTTCTTTTGAACGCTCACAGAGCTTCGGCTACCTGTGATGTACGCAGTAGACATTGCGTGTATGCAGTGTCATTAAGATACCCGTGTTTCTCTTGTTGGCATTCGACAAAGATAAATGCATGCCCTACAGCCAATGTGGACTGTAGGTATAAACTGAGTTATTTTTTTTGTTAAACGGAAATTGGCACACAGGTTTTGAAGCGTGTATCTGTGCATGTGTGTTTGCGGGCATCTTTTAAGACATATCGACAGCTCTTGACGTGACGCAGGTAACACAATAGCGAGTATCAGTTTGGCACCATTAATTTTTAAAGGTAAAGATTCGACAATTATTTGTTGAAATAGGATAATTAAAGGTTGTTTTGACTCCTTTGATATGGAGTGTTTCGGTCAAATAGTCTCTTCACAAAACTTCCCCAATCAGATTTCTTTGCAGAAAGATTTATTTGGAGATTTGCATTATGCAAATTTCCCACCAGAATTTGGCGAATGTCTTCTTTCCCGATGGCGTGCATTTTTTTGTCCAGACCTTTTCTACCACGTTATTAAACAAGAAAGCGAAACAGGCAAATGCAATATGAGAAAAAATGACCATTTGAAGATAGCCTGGGTCAATGTTTTCACCGAGTCGCCACAACAACTTTTTCTCAACAGCGGCGAATTATGCAAATGTGTTAACGAAGCCTCACTAACTTTGGTTTTCGTCAGCGCGTGCATTGATTGCCCAGATTTTTTATTTCATATTATCAAAGACGAAGACCCAAACTTTATGACAATGTTCCTCTCGAGTCGATACCTGACATACCAAGATGCATTTTAAACCATCAATCTTATTCAATTTTCACCTCATCGCGAAGTCCTCAAAATGTCAATTTTTCAAAGAGCCATAAACCCTCCAAAGTTCTACAAAAAATTACATAGGTCCCATTGATAGAAAGTAGGGGAGTTATGCTCTTATTCAAAACCGATCTCGTTTTGTAACGTTGCGTACTATTTCAACACAAGCGTATTAAACTTGGCTAATTTTGAGTAAGATTTTTGCATAATTAATGAGGCAAAACCCGTAATTTCCTTTTCTCCAAAATTCTCGAAAACTATAATTTTCCAGAACATTCAAATAATATTTTCGAAGATAGTTCCCCAAAAGTAAACTTCAGGCAAATTATCAGGAGTTTCGATTTTTCAAGCTTGGCCAGCGATTCTCGAAAGTTACAGTCAGGCACTCTTAAGTATTAAACAGCTGGTAACAGCAGGAACACATCTAATGACAGTGTGATCGTCACATCGCTACTTACTTATATCTTGATTAAGCCGACGCGAGTCGAGGCAAACAGTTGGGCAGGTTTTAGGAGAATAACAACTGTCAGTATCATAACTGAACCGTGTTAGTTCTGGTATAGATCTAAACGAAGGCTATAAACTGACTTGTTGTGTAATGAGCAAGCGGGTCTGGTTTTGGGGAAAAATGGGTCAAATTGCAGCAAAACTGTTGCGATTTTTGATAACCAAACTGACTCTATGCATTGAGTGAATCTAGTCACGTGTGGCCAGACACTAGTTATTGCATTCCTGACATTCCAGTTGAACACGAAAAAATTCAGCCTACATGTGTCGCACATCCGCAGGGTGTACATGTAAGACTGTAAGCATTAGGAATGGCAATAAGATGTGCCTTCCCAGCATTCAACCTGTACAAGCAACGCAGCCATGACCTTGCATATAATTTTCTTTTTTTCGTCCTTAGGCCTGGCTATTTATTATTAGTATGAATCTGCTAGTCAAGAGTTCTATAATTTGATTGGCTACGCTACTTGCTGTCTGTTCCATAATAAACAATGAGTACCAAAAAGGTTATTGGCAGCAACAGACTAAGGCTGCATTAATTTGGGATGATCCAGATCAGGATCTATTCCTCTGCCCTGATCCTGATCTGGATTATCCCAAAGGAATGCACCCATATACTTCAAAATAACAATACAATGAAGCAAAGCATTTCATTTTAGAGGAATATTTATCAAGATTTACACTTGAAAACTGTGGCAAGTTACTTTAAATATTAAACTACAAAATTCTTCAGAGTCTAAACAAAGGTGTTTTTTAAACATGGATGCCAGTAGACCTATCATATTTAACATGAAGAAGTATTTACATGTATGCATCCACATGCAGTGCTTTGTCATTAATGTTTTGTTTTGGAATCATTTGGAATTATTGCACATAATTTATGCCACTCATTGACATTCCAATCCTAGCAGTATGCAGGATGTTTGTCCCATAAACCAAGTTTAATGGCCTTAGCACCCATGAGTCTCCTGTGGCTCAGTGGTAGAGCATCCGAACCATCCAATTATTGGAAGGCCGAACTAGTAATTGGAAGGTCTTAGGTTCGACTCCTGATAGGAGCACTCAGAATTTCTTTTTCCTAGTTTGCCTGTGTCATAACTGAATAATACATCATTCTCATTTGTTCACATGGCTTAAAAATATTACATTACGTTTCCTTTCATTGCACATATGCCACTCATTGACATTCCAATCCTAGCAGTATGCAGGATGTTGTTTTCTTTTTCCGTGTTTGCCTGTCATTGCTGAATAATACATAATTCTCATTGGAGCACTGTCTTTGTAAAATCAAAAGTGCTGATTGTCTTCTATTCTGTAACCACCCATAACTTTTGGGGCTCACAGATTTAACATTAAATCCATGAGTCCCAAACTTAAACATTTCACATTTTCAGTGTAAAGCAGGATTTCCGTTACATGTATATCCTGCACGTAATGCTTTGTGGGTGTTTTTTGTTCACACCCTTGTTGGAACGTGATTTGTACTGCAATGATTAAGAATAAAAGAAGTTTCCTCACTATCTTGTTCAAACTCCCTGACGAAGTCTGTGTTATCAGACGAAACCGGTAGGAGAAAATAAAGAAATTGACAAGATCTTTTGCTGTGTGCTGCTTACTAGAGTTTATTTAAGAGTTATTGTCTGAGAAAAACAGGCAGGTGGTCAAAGATCGGGGTCGGCCAAATCATTCCATACTAACATCATAGATAGGTTAGGTGGACTTATGGATAAATATACTAAAGTTTGCTCTTCAAGTGTTTTGGTATAGGAGATATGAGATCCACTCTCCATCACCCCCTCAGGTCCTAGTTTTTCTGGTAAATTTGACCCAAATTTGACAGCCAGCAAAAACTGTACAATTTAGCGAACGGAGTTCGTATTTTGCACCTGATATAAATGGGCATAGAACTTCTTGTAGAAAGCCAGAGATATGCGAAATAAGCAAAAGTCACTCTACAACATTTAGTTTTGGAATACCTATATTTCGTATCTGCAAATGAGCAATAAATTAGCCATTTTCGACTTCACGCAGAACACACAACTAAAACTTCAGCAAAAACTGAATGCCAAAACCAAACACTCTTACCTTCCATCTATTAAAATCAGCAATAATCTTTTTGGGTCATTCAAACAGCAAGATGCTACATCACCTCCATTTCTTCTACTACTCGATGTCATGTACAGCACGACACGACGCAATCAATGTGCTGTTTAAGCCGCTCTTGGATTTTGCTTTGGGTTTGTCTTAAGTTAAAAATATTCAGTTGATCAAATTAGTTCCACAAAAAATTCAAATCCCCTCTGTTGTGAATTTAACGGAAAGAAAATTAAGAAAACGCGAAAATAAACAAAACGACGCCATGTTGAATTTGTTCACTCGGGATAGACTGGGAACTAGTTGATTGGTTGTAAGAGAGCCAGGGGCTAGCTGGCCATGGATGATTGTTCCACGCTGTTTTTTCATAAATAAGCTTTTTGACTTAAGGAAGGCTGGTTTAGGCTCATGCTGTAAATAAGAAGGAATAACAAACTATTGGGAAATGAAGATACCAACGAGAGTGACAACCATTTACCATTTTCCTTGCATATTAAATGACGTACATGTTGTTATGCTTGATGAGCAGGGAAAATCGTTTTGAAATCTAATTTGCATTTTGTAGGCTTTGATTAGGCGAAGTTTCTGGGTCAAGATGTCTTGTACTGTCAAAGACGGAATTACAACGAATCAAATAAGAGCCAAAAACACAAGAGTAATTTGGAGAAACAATACGGTAGCCCAGTTGGAGGTCTTGTTTGTAGATTCACTTGCAGAAACTCTATTTTGTTTCAATACAAAGGGAAAAAATCCGAAAAAATAACGTCAGATTATTTTATATCGTAATAGACTATACACGTACAAAAGTATTTTATGACAATTTCGTTCTTACCATATTTACATTTATTACGTGACATATGGTCTTCGCTCCAGTCTTTTGCGACAGTATTTACATTGCAGTCAGAAGCGTAATGTACAACGCAAAATGAGCTGCTCATTTTCAACTGTTGACAGTCCAACACGGTCCAACACCATACGCACCAAATGAGCTTTATGTTATTCCTCTAAAATCATGCAGAAAGGATTTAACAGATTATCTAACTAATCTGGGTGTCAGTGGATCGAAGTCGAGGCTTAGGGACACGGATTAACGAGGCTGATGTTATTCTCAATCGCACCGGGATTGCATTCTCGATCTATCAGAGGAAGACAGGGAAATGTCCAAAGCACAAATACGAATTAACAACACATTACCAGAAGTTAAAATCCAGTTGTTCTCGCCCATCTCACAGAGGTGAAGCGAAAAAATTAAAAAATCCTCGTCGGGTAAACAAACAGGTGTCGGAAGAAATATCCCCGGAGTTTCAAGTTTCAGTTCCAATAGGATCCGGTATGTACAATAAGCCAATATTTAAATTATTTTCTCGCAATTCACCTATTTTTGGTAATTAATTTACTCTTTATATGTTACCTAAAGATATTTTCACCTTACGTGAAGTTTCTTATGAGTTCGGAAATCTCTGCTAATTTATCAGATGCATTGTTTTGTTACAATGTAACAAACATCTCATTCAATTGAAATCAACATTTCAAATATTGTTTCAGCCCTGTGTAACACTTGTCGTAAAGGCCATTCAAGCAGATTTAAAGTGGAGGATGCTACCTCAAAATTTGAGGATAAGCTTAAGGTGAATGTTTTGAATTAATAGTAAGAATACTGTTCCCTTGGACCGATATATAACTTCTTTATTTATTCCACTCGGAGACAATTTTGTGATGATCCCAGTAGAGTTTAAGAGTTGGGCGTTGCAGATTCTATGTTAACGTGATGTTATTTGTTTATTCTCCTATCATATTTATCATATTTATCAAGGTATCAAAGCGGAGATAATACAGCCAAAACTAATTTTTTGTTAATTTGTTGTGTAAGTTTTCAACAGCAACTTTTATAACCAAAAAGCGCATACTCGTAAGGGCCTTCTGGTGTACATGACAAGCCGGAATGATAAGTCCAACGCTTTTATTAAAAGCAAATGACGTATTCAGTGAGGGCTCCTAGGTAAATATTTCGCTTTACGTCATGTGTTCATTGACAGACCAACGGAACCAGCAAAGTGCAAAATAAGTAAACAAAAGATCGGAAGCAAGCACAAACATACCTTGGAAAAGGCAGTTATCTATAGGAAAAAGGAAATTCCAACCCAAAGGGGATCTGCAAGGAAAATTATTTTTTCTAAATATCAAGCACACATTTTCCGTCAGTTATCTTTAGTTTTACGCAGTTTATTTCAAAGGTAGAACAATTCCATGACACTGTTTCTTGTTATTTCACACATCCAATCTGATTGCTTTGCGGTAAATGTAGAGATTATATTTCAGCTTTCCTCAGTGATTCAGAGGGGAGCGTGTCGAGTAAAGAGATTAACCTAGGAGAGTCAATTTATTGAGTTATAACTGTGATCAGTTTGCTTATACATTGCATGTACAGCGATTTGTTTTACTAGTGTTATGTAGCACAAGTGTCAAATAACGGTACTTCTTTCGAAGTTACTAAACGGAAACTTTCTTGTAAAGGCATTGCAATTTTTGTTATTAAATTCAACAATTCCAGTAGTTCATGCTTTAGCGTGGTTTATCGAGTTGTGAAGAACGCGAAGTTGAATATCTCTGATTTCTTGACGGTGGAAATGTACATCAAAAGCCGCGCGCTCAAAAAAAATCCAATGACGTTATGCTCGGTTCTGCTGGTTCTATTTTGAGCATGATTCGTTCATGTCATTATTTGTTCAGATCTTGAGCTGTTTATCGCGACAGACGTTTCTAGCAACAATGCGCCGGCAATAGGTCCTTCCCTGTCCCCTCCCTACCCAAAGTAAAAATAAGTAGGTCCCAGTCCCTTGAGAGCAATCCATCTCAAGATGGCGTCGTTCTGTTTAGTTCATATTTCTTTTTAAATTTTCCTTCTGTTAAATTGGCCAGAGAGGGGTTCTGATTTTTTTGGTACCACTTTAGTCAACTGCATATATTTAACCGTGGAGAAATCCAAGGTGGAATCCAAGAGCGGCTTAATCGGCACATTGCTTGCGTCGTGTCGTGCTGTACATGACAACGAGTGGTAGGAGTAATGGAGGTGGTGAAGCATCTTGCTGTTTGAATGGCCCAAAAAGATTATTGGTGATTGTGATAGAGGGAAGGTAAGAGTATTTGGTTTTAGCATCCGATTTTTGCTGAAGATTTAGTTGTGTGTTCTGCGTGAGTTCGAATATGGCTAATTTCTTGCTCATTCGCAGATGCGAAATATAGGTATTCCAAAACTAAATGTTGTAGAGTGACTTTTGCTTATTTCGCATATCTCTGGCTTTTAAGAAGAAGTTCTATGACCATTTATATCAGGTGCAAAATACGAACTCCGTTCGCTAAATTGTACAGTTTTTGCTGACTGTCAAATTTGGGTCAAATTTACCAGAAAAACTAGGACCTGAGGGGGTGATGGAGAGTGGATCTCATATCTCCTATACCAAAACACTTGAAGAGTAAACTTTAGTATATTTATCCGTAAGTCCACCTAACCTATCTATGATGCTAGCATGGAATAATTTGGCCGACCCCCATCTTTCAGCTTTTTCAGATTTTGCCCGGTTTTCTCAGACATTGACTCTTAAAAAAAAAATTAAAAAATTGTTTTTAAAATCTTCTATGCATGGTTAAATAACGTATTATATTTTATTCCTTTTTTATTCAGCTGAGTTTAAGCTTGATTTACAATGTACATAATTTTCATATTTGTTCAGCCATTACAAAATATGATTTTAAGGGAGCTGTTTTGTACCAACACCAATCAGAACTTCACTGTACACTGGAATTTACAATTCAGAGTTTCTTTGTTGTAAGTTTTAATCTGAACCATACACTCAACTTTCAACCATTCCGAGAAAGAGCAGGAGAAAGAGAAAGAGCAGTATGTACTTGTTGTCTATACCACAAGAGTGAACTGTATTATAATAATAATAATAATAATAATAATAATAATAATAATAATAATAATAATAATAATAACTTTATTATTGTGTTACAAAAACAGAAATGTAGCTGAGAGGAGAAGTCTCCTCTACTTATAGTGGTCATCTAACTAAATAGCCTATTTTTAACTCTAGCTCAAAAGAAAGAACTACAATATATTGCAATTCACATCGTAAACCATGTATGTTATTTTAATTGGACATATAAAGACATAAAACAAAGATGAGTAACTGATATTAGTATTTGCAACTGGCTTCCTTTCAAGGAAAGCTTTAATACCAGAAAAGCAAAAACTTAGTCTTAAGATAATACAATTGGTCGTACACTTGTGAAAACACTATTACTTTCAAACCTTCTTTGATGAATCTTGACTCCATTTAATGTCAAAAAGAACAGCAATGCTTTGAATCATAATTCCAACGACCTTCATGCGCAATGCTAGCTTTTGAAATGAACAAGAAAGCGGCGAGAGTCACTGAGTACCGGCAGCCATCTTGGATTTCATTCAGACCGGGAAGACTGAGCATGAACAAAACCATTTTGGTCAGCAGCTATGGCACTGCAGGCTCCGGAAAAGACCGTTTCAGTTTTAGTTTTTTGGGGATTTTAGGCGGGATTCAAGCGTTCAGGAGACATTTTCTCTAGATTTTTACCTTTGTTAAGCGAGAAAACGATGAATTAAGGCAGCACATGTGGACAACTACCTTTAGAAAGTACAGGTAAGATTTCACACATTAATTTTGATTAAAGACTGCGTAAAAAATGTGTGATTTTATAGATCTTCTGGGCGAGTGCAATTGCCCCTCTTGAATTCGAGATTTTTGAAGTAGACATTCATTCCCTATTTATTTTTAATATAAAGCCTTTGCAATTGTTTTTACGAGGAAGTAAATATTATTTTTTGTAGCTGTTTTAATATAATGTCTTGGTATATTAAAGCTGAAGACTTATGCACCTTTCATCGCCCATCCCCTGGGGGGGGGGGGGACCCCGGACAGATACAACTTTATGTGGGGACTTAATTTGGAGATTTGAACGATTATTTTACCCTGGAGGTGGGGGAAATGAGGGAGGTTTGGTTTCCAAAAGCCTTACACCACGGGGAAAACAGGGGACTTTGTAAACTAAGAGTGAATGTAACTCTTTCGCTAATGTTTTTAATCTATTGTTTGCCTGCAAATTCTTAACATGTGACGAATAAATTGTAGAGAATATACTTGACTTAAATAGTTGTCAGTATTGTGATAAACATTCCGTGAAAGTCCAAGCCAACACAGCAGAGGTACAACCTGAAGAGGAGAGACCCTGGGGTTACGAGGTTGGCAGTGGTACTGTGTATAACCACCACAATTTGACACACAATATTGATAAGCTGGCTGTGCAGCAAGATGAAATGTTGAAATTGTGTGAAAACCATGTAAAAAATAACCTTTTTTTACAATATATCATTATTTGTAGTTTTGGCAACAGTTGTGAATAAATGAACATGTAAAATTTTAATTGACATGAACACTGTTGCTTATTTTTAAGTCAAGCAAGTACTGTTTGCTAGTCAGGTAAGCTGGGCCATCTTTATTGATTACCGTATTTTCTCGATTAAACGCCAGACCCCGATTAAACGCCGGCTTCGTATAAACGCCGGGTCAAAACTGCCGATTTTTAAATAAACGCAGAGTGCGTTTAATCGGGCTCCCGGTGTTTATTAGGGGCCGAGGTCACAAGGACTGGTTACAAGTAAATAGTAACCTCTTGAATGGCACTGTTAGGACATACCAAGTACATGTACGGTATGCTGTTTTGGTATTTTAATAAACGTTTAAAGAAAAAATACCAGCGTAACATAACTTGGATAGTTGCTGTACAGCGAAAAAATCGTCCAGCACTGACAAACTGCCCCTAGGTTTCCGAGGATCGGTAATAATAAATAAACCTCGAAAAATGGCTGAAAATCGCATTTCATTAATATACGCCGGCCTCGAAAAGACGCCGTGTCAAAACTGCCGAATTTTAAATAAACGCCGGGGGCGTTAAATCGAGAAAATACGGTAAGTTTACTTTGGCTTCATACTGTTCAATATGATCCCCCTCTGGGAGGAAAATTTCTTAACTTTGACTACTCTTTGTCTCCATTAAGGAGGGGGAAATTATAAACTTCGATAGGATCCTTTACAAAGTCCCCTCCCTTTCCCAGGGTCCCCCCCCCAGGGGATGGCCGATGATAGGTGCATAAAGACGTGATCTTGATTTGAATGAAGTTGTATGCATGGAGATCAGTTCATGATCAATTTCATTCCCATTGGGTGTATATTCTTGTACATGTAACTGCCACCTCAGATGTTAGTTAAAGGCTGAATACCCTCATTTTACTCAAAAACCAACAAGATCACTGTGATCATTCAGAAGAACTCACTTAAAACACTCAATTTTCTGTTTTACTACAGATTTTCTACTCAATATTGTTGTCAAGGCCGATACTCAAGACTATACTGAGCTTCAGAGTGAAGGCACCAAATCCTGCTCAACGAGATAAGTCACTTTTGACTGTTGGACGTTGGACGTTGGATGTTACAAAATTATATATATTTAGCTACAATAATTTTCATTACTGAAAAATATCATTCTCAATAATAGCAAATAACAATGAATGAAAAGCCTGATCACAGAAAAGTAATAAATTAGTGTTTCCCTCAGTCAATACTTGTGGTCAAAGCAATGGCAGCAATAGTGAGGTTGCAGATAATTCAAGTGTAAGTATACATGTAGCTGCAAGGACAATGGGGAAACGTTAGATTTTAAAAGAAGTATTGGATATTGTTCATGTATGAGGAAACAAGGCTTTACCCAGAGGGGTGTCCAGATGTCCTTTGCTCAATTAAAAAAAAAAAAAAATTAAAATTCACTTGATCCTTTGAAATGTTTTTAAGAAACATACTCATTGGACACCCAAGTTTCATTTTTCTAGCTAAGTGCTTGTGAAAAACTGAGATAAGTACATGTAGATGTACATGTGTGTTACCCAAGCACACAACACAACACAATGACTGTGGCTTGAACCCAGACAGTTTGACGTGGACTCAAATGGAATAATCATGTTTGACCACTGTGCCTGCCTTTGCAGTTACAATAATAGAAAAATTAATTTACATACAGTAGTTCTGAATATTCTCAATCTCTACTCCTACATGTAACTTAACATGTTGTGGTTGATCTGGTTTTGCAGTTTTTAATGATGGGTACATTTTTTTTTTATTTCTTAGCCTGGTGTAACTAGGAACTCACTATCACCCTATGAGAAGGAGAGGTTGAAAAAAAATGGAACAAAACAAACTGGAATTACTGAAAAATGAAATGGTAAGGAACAGTACCATTCTTGTAACCAAAAATAATAAAGGCAATGGCAGTGAATGCAATTTCCAACAGAATATTTCCAATGATGTGTGGACTTCTACTATGTTTTATTAAATGCATTTACAAATATATCTCATCTAGAAATAAAAAAAACAGAGCAATTTCATTTCCTCAAAGAATATGCTGTTGCATATTGGTGATATGCATAGTATCATTACCGTTATGTTCCGAAGATAAGGAATAAGCTCATTACTAAAATTGACAACATTTAAGACCCAGCTGCAGTTTGCTTTGATACTGGAAACTTTGTTGGTTGTATGAAAATTGTCATTCCTGATAACTACATGTATTCAATAACTCCTGGCACTTTGGCAGAAAAACATAGTATTGACCACAATAAGGAAAGGAACATCCCTCACTGTAACTTTTTCGTTTCCTAAATCCTGAAACATACAATAAACTGCAGTTCATGTATGTGTACAGAGGAAACAATTCATTTTATTGGCCTTGGAAACAGATACAGTTTTCAGTCAAACACAGGACACTGTTTCATTAGGATTAGACAACATATTTTACACTTGTTAACATTGTTTGCTCTTGATCGCTTTCAGATACCCAAGCACATGGCCATTATAACTGGTCTTTTCTATTTAAAGGCAACTAAAGTGAATGAGGTAATAATCATAACAGCTAAAAAGGAACTAACCACATTGGGCATATGACTGCCCAGTAGCCAGTCATTCACAAAGGAGGTTTTATAGTTCTTCTAGGGAAAGAACTTTTTAAAGAGGGCAAAATTAAGGGGAAAAAAACTTAGAAAAAGTTATTTCCAAGGATAATCTGGTCCTGGTTAACTAATTAGAAGGGCAAAGAAACGTTCACTTATATCAAGACAAGTACTCTTGAAAAGGTGACAGCATAAACATGTCCTGCATATAAATCTGATAGAAAAAGTAAATGCCACTTGATATATGTAAATCACACTGTACATTTACAGTAGGTTCAGATCATCTAGATGCATTTTTTTTTCAGTGTGACTAAATGACTAATGGACGAGTTCAGTGCCCTTCTGAGTAGGCATGAACTGGGACCAGAAACTTTTGAAAATGGCTCTGCCTAGTAAAATCTCTATGGCTTCTGTTGAGAATCATAGTTATGTATAGAGAGTTCAGAGTTTTTAAATGATATATAGTACTACAAACGTTTAAGTTTCATATGCTTATGCATCTCTAATTTACCATTTAAAAAAAATATGGCTTCTGTTGAGAGTCTTAGTTATGTTGAGAGAGTTGAGAGTTTTTAAATGATATATAGTACTACAAACGTTTATGCTTCATACACTTATGCATCTCTAATTAACCATTTGAAAAAAAAATGGCTTCTGTTGAGAGTCATAGTTATGTTGACAGGGTTGAGATTTTTTAAGCAATAGTAATAATAATAATACAGGTGTTTATGCCTTATAGGCTTATGCATCTCTAATTTACCAATTGACGGCAGTATATGTACTGTATGTCTTCCTTTAAGAGTCTTATGCCCCATTCACACCAAGGCTTAAACACGTTTGAAAGCTGTTTAGTTAAACAAAATTTAAAATTGTTTCCTTCATAAAAGCTGCTTTTGGATTTTTGTCGACTACAGATTTAGCACAAATGAAAGCATAAGTTAAAGTTTACTTGAATCCTATGTCAAAGCCAATGGTTCAGCTTTCTGTTACCAGTTTTCATTTTGTTAAACCTGGTTTAATTAAACATGTTTTGTTGGTGTGAATGGGGCTTTAGATATGTTGAGAGAGTTCGGACACGCTTATATATCATACCTTTGTTTTGCTTATTATAGATTATATATTTCTGGCATTACAAATTTGATATAGATTATTTCTTTTGTATTAATTTAAAGGATTTATGAATATGCATTTTATTTAAAATTCAATTCAATTTACACTAATTCCCCATGAAAATTACAAGTAAACTTGTATAGAACAGAGTGACTTAAGGACGGTGCCTACTAATTAAGAAGTTTTTTTTTGTGTGTGTGTGGTTTATGACTATGAGGGGAAAGCAGCAGGGTACCTGTTGCAGAGATTTGTTGTAATAAAATGTTTACATTATAAAGACATTATATGCACTTGATTTATGACAATTTTAGTAATATTTTATGGTCTGATTTTAGCTTTTTTGCAGAGATTTTATTGGTATTTTGTGTTTTGGCTGTTGTATTCTGTTTTTTAAACAGCCGGTTTTTTACAGAGAAAATGTGAATAATTTACAGAGATTAAACTGTATACATTTTACAGACATTAAATGTACTTTTTGTTGACATTATGTGTAGTTTATTTGTGTACATTATACTAACATTTTATGCAGTAATTTTTGTTTGATTTTTACAGACGTTTCATTGACGTTTTATATTCTTCGTTTTACAAAGTTTTTTTCTAAGCTTTTTTTTACAGAGAAAATGTGCAGATTTTACAAGGATTAGTATATACGTTATAAAATGTCTGTAGATTTCGGACAAAATTTACAAGGAAAAAGGAAGGATTTTACAGACATTTCATGCGATCTTAAGACACAAAATGGGGTGAAATTTACAGAGATTTTATACGGTTTATAAAATCTCTGTAAGTGTGCAAATTTACAGACATCGAAATTTACAAGTAAAATGTAGACATTTTTCAGAGATTTAGTTAACTTTATTGAAGTCTGTAAACGGTCCAAGTTTTCCAGTGGAATACGGTATAATGATAAAAAGCCGGAAACGAAAAACTTCCCACAAATTAAACACGAAGGGCTTTCTGATGATAGTTCAACAAGGTTTTCATCGTTACTTTTCTCAGAGTCCCTGTGAGAGCTTCCCATGCATTCATGGAGGAACATGTCGTCCACTGTACGACAAAAATGACTATATCTGTGACTGCCGAGGAGGAAGAACTGGAAAAAACTGTGACCAAGGTGAGGTTTACGTTAGGGGATATCAGCCAAAGAGCTAAGTTTTGGAAGCGCACGTGTCGCAAAAACTTAATTTATATTTGATTTTCTGAAGATTATATAACATTAATTCCTTTCCTAATATTAAGTCTGATGAGATAAGACGCCATAAGACTTTTGGTACAGTATATGAAAGGAGTACAAAGGCCTAAGCGTCATTCTCTCCACGCAGATATCAATGAATGTTCAAGTAGTGCATCTAACAACTGCCACCAGAAAGCAGACTGCCATAACAATGACGGTTCATTTCGCTGCACGTGTCAAAGTGGTTTCACTGGGGACGGCATCAGCAACTGCAACGGTATGATAATGAAGTATAATGCATTAATATTACGTTCGTATGCGATGAATTATTCTCAAATTATAATGAAGAATAAATTCTACAATTATTTGCAAGAGACATAAGCTATGGTCACACTACAGACATTTTACCGTGGGAAACGCACGGTACAGTGCGACCGATTTTTTCCGAGAGAAATTACGTCGGGAAAATTTTAGCTGATGGAGCTGTGATCCATCAAGAACAAACGGTTTGCCCTTGTATAAGACACTCGCTTGACACAACAGAGAGGCACCAGGAATCTTTGTAGTTCTTCTTTGTTCTTGACGACTATTCTACACAATACTTTATCACTCAAATCAGGCCTTACTTTATAGTGTGCTGTAAACAGTTTACAACTGTAATTCAACCAAGGCCACATGGTCCCAGCCGGAGATAAGAATTGGTTTTGCCAAAATACTCTAACAGGAAAGAACATCACAGCTGTTCTAAAAAATAGATAGAAAGGGAAACCAATCAGGCTGATAAAATCCTTTTAAAGTGTTTTTCCTTGATTTCAACCTTCGTGGAGGACCAAGCCGAGGTTTAAGGAAATAGGCAAACCTGTCCACAGCACAACCATTAAAATTAACTCTAATCTTTGAAATATCCATCAAAACTTTCGAAAGGAAATAACAACTGTATTCTAAAATCAAAGTCGATAACATACCCTTACATTAGCTAAACAACACTTGACAGTTACCCCAAAGCAACAGAATGGGAAACATGAAATCGCATGCAAACAAACCAATCGGCGCTTGTCAGCAAGTATATTGCTGACAGATCTGGAATTATATCATGTGGTGAAACTATTTTTAATGCATGTGAAGTAAGGCAAAAGTGCATTTATCCACTTGCGGCTTATCATGGCGCGATGTACAGCTATCATGTATAAAGTATAATTCAGTTTTGTATCCTACATTTTACGAATATTCTATGATTTCCTTTTTTTATTCGTAATCTTTTATGATCTTTGCCTAATCAAAATATTTATTTTTGTTCCTTCGACAACCTGAATCCCGAAGAAAAGCCGCCTTAACCAATTTACCACAATAGCTATCTTTTCGCGCGACATACACCTTACGTAGCCGACGCAAACACGTCTAACACTATAACAAGTCCTAGCACATTCGCCAATTTGAATCTTTTGTAATTTTTAACCAAGTGTGACATTTTCACATTGGAAAAGTGAAACATAGGATAAATTTACCTCAGGTGAATTCAGGAAAATTTTCCTACGGTAAATCTATATCCCCATGGTAAAAGCTTGTAGTGTGACCACAGCTATATTTAAGAAGTAGCCTCTCCTTGATTGTCATTCCTTTTACCTAAAGGCAAATGTGTACCTAATATTCAACGTAATGTTAGACGTATTAAACGTATAATGTTAGTTTTTAATCCAGAAAAGCTACAGTATATACGGGGAGCACAAAAGCTTATTAAGTAATATTAATAAGTCATATTAAACGAAATGTTAGACCGTACAATAGTTTTTAATCCAGAAAGCTACAGCATATATCAGGGGCACTCATCGACAATTTTCCCTCAGATCCTTTGAAACGTTATTTTAGGCGATCTGGAGTGGCTTTCAAGCTCTATAGGTTCATTTTAGGTTGCGCTATAATATCTTTATCGGTTCGGTCATTCTAGGGAAACTTGAGTCTTTTCGAAATTAGCCATTAAAGCATTTTTGTCCATTTCCCGAAAACCTTAGATCTTATTTCCTTTCCGAAAATCTTAGCTGACCTTTTTTCGGTACCCGAAACAACATTTTTATCAATCCGAAAACACTAGGCCTTAAATTTCCCATATCACGAAAGTTCGTGGTGAAAATTCCCTCTAGAAAATTCTGGGGGAACAGATAATTCACCGAAACGATACGTTGGGTGCCCCTTATATATGAGGAGCACAAAAGTTTAATAAGTGTAATTTATTTTGCGTAGATATCGATGAATGTTCAAGCAGCGCAACCAACAACTGCCACCATAAAGCAGACTGTCATAACAGTGATGGTTCATTTCGTTGCACGTGTCCAAGTGGTTTCACTGGGGACGGTATCAGCAACTGTGACGGTATGTTAATGAAGTATAATGTATTCATATTAAGTTGATAAGTTTTTAATGATTCTTTTAAGAATCAGTAAAGATTTTTTTAAAGATTTCCTGGTTTTACTAAGACGCGTCTTTCTTTGGCAGATATCGATGAATGCACTAAGGATGATCACAAATGTCACAAGGAAGCCGAGTGTGTCAACACTGTTGGATCTTACAACTGTTCTTGTAAACTGGGATTTGAAGGCGACGGGGTCGAGTGCAAACGTAAGTGACTTATATTTATAAACCGGCATAGGGAATCTAAAGAATTTCGAACTTGTACTCTTGTTTGACATGTGAACTTCCTCTTTGTGCTAGTTTGGTAGCGTCGCGCAGAACTTATCGTTTTTTAAACAAGTTATTACACAGGCAATTTTGGAAGGCAATTTTAGAAAGGCACGTCTGTGATTCGTTGAAAGGGCAGGTTGTTTGTAGACTGACCTCAGGATTATTTTCATGTAATTTGTTTATTATTATTATTATTATTATTATTATTATTATTATTATTATTATTATTATTATTATTATCATTATTATTATTATTATTAAGCGATGTATAATTTAATTTTCATAATTCGAAGAATCAATCTATTTTGGTGTAACAGTCAATACGTACGTGTACATATAAGGTATTGTAAGGAGAAGTTCAATGTTAAACATTAAAATAAATACAGCTATGATTAAGTGATCTTTAATGCAGCATGACTGATGCGTTCAGCCTGTCAGTAAAAGCCAGAGATGGGCATGCCTCACTGAAATGAAGCCAGTACATATGTAATGAGCTCAGTTGAAAAACAGTTTAGGTGTAAAATAATTCTCGCTCGCACAAGTTAAAGGGTAATTAGAAATTATGGATGGGCAAAAAACAGAAAAGAAAATAACGCTAAAGCACTATATATTTCTGCACTATATTGCCAATCAGAGTATTGATTTGCAAGACAACAGATTAAAGGTTAACTTTGGCTGTTTCGAGCAAATTGTTTGACTGGAGAAAATTGCAATGAAGCAATAGATGGAGCCCGGGGAAGGGAGGGGGGATACTCAGGTGTAACAGTGAGAGGTATTTGTGAATGATGCAAAATTATTGTTAGGCTACACCCGGACCAAAAACAGCCCAATGGCCAGGACGCAACCCCACAAAGTTCTATTGACAAAAAAAAGGAAAGGAGACTTACACGATTGTTTGGTTTTCCTTCGTTGTAATCCCCCCCCCCCCCCCCCAAAAAAAAAAAAAGCAATGGCATTCCGTGAGGTTCGCCGTAGTGAGATAATTATAAATGTTCAGTCGTGGCAGGTTGTTGACTTAAAAAGTCCTCTGAAAAATATGCCTCAAAATATTATAATATCATTACACCATGATAAGGTATCAAGTTCTAATATGTTAAACAAGGGCTATTCTGAAAACTAAGCCGATTTTATAGGTAAAAGCCGAAGAAAAAGGCACATGTTGTTTGTCAGTTGTTTACGCTGCTGATGGTTGATTGATAACTGAAGGTGAGAACCATTTATACCGGAACTTCCTGTTTAAAAAGAAAGGTTGAGCTTGTCTCCCAGCTTTCCACACCATTTTCTTATGTTTGTCCTGATAATGCTCTTTAATTGTTCTTTCCAAATCAACAAACATGCTCAAAATATTATATCAAAACAAAATATATAAAAGCCGTCGCGAATAGCTAACAACCGTGTGACAGAAAAGAAAGGATTTTTAGGCATAATAAAGTCGAGAAGCTTCAAAATGATGCTCAGCAAGGAAATTGTAAACCCTTGCTAAAAAAAACTACGTTTATGTTCGAAATATGATACATCAGACACAAAACTACGTGTGACTTTAATACTACAAAAAGGTTATGAGCGACAAAACTAATCTTTATAACTGAACTTATCAACATTTCGCGGTCGTGGTTGTTTTCGCTTGCAAACTGCGCTCAAACTCTGTTTGGTAAACATGTGTTATCTACAAACTAAATTCAACACAACAATCGGAAGAAAACAAGTCTTTGAAGCGGTGTACATAAAACTAACTAACAGAACAGGTTTGTTTAAATCTACCTCAAAAGCTTACAATCAATGAGTCCTCTTTTCCGGCTGTTTTGAACCGAAACACAAATATAGTCTTGTCCACCGCCGTTCACAACTTTTCACAAAGAGACGAATTTAATAAACAATAGCAAAATTTGGCGCGAAAATATGCTCAGATATTTGTCCGCTGACATTATTTGTTCCGAGAAGCGAACTGTGAGCTTTGAGGAGCAGATAATGTCCAAGGACAAATATCTGAGCATATTTTCAACGTTAAATGGAGGCTATTGTGTTTATTATCCTTCAAATATATTTCGCAACATGCGGGAATCGGCAGGATCTGCCATTCTGTCATATGTCAATCACGTCAAAGTTTGCATAGTTGTCTTCCAAAATCTCCACTTCTCCACGTCAGATTTCGCTTCAGTCGAAAGCGTTTGTTCGGGGAAAAGGTTGGGTGTCAGTAAAACGCGGGGCCGGGGTCGGGGCCGGGATATTCGCTATCACCAACGGATCAAACATGAATTGTACACTGAGCTTCATGGGAAGGGCTTTCAATCGTTTTTTACGTGTCCAACCATCACCCTCCACAACACGTTGGAAGGAAGGGAGTTTTACAGTCAATCCACGTCACGAGACACCGGTTTTTTTAAATTTGAATGGAGAAGTTTCCCTGGTCTATCGACGGTATAAAGCTATAAATTTTTTTTTAAATTACAGCATTAAGTATTTCAAAAATAACAATTGCCTCCCAAGTATTTTGAATGAGAAATATTCAACATTCCATTCAAATGCCGGACATTAGGGACCGATCGTTTATTACGTCCTAGAGGAGGGGGTGGGGGGGTGGTTTTCTAAAAAATCGAGTGTATGAAAATTTTTACCCCCCAAAAAAAAATCTTTCAAACAAACGTTTAACCCCCGCCCCCCACTGCAATGACAGTTTGATTTTAGGTTGCGCTATAATATTTTTATCTGTTTGGTCATTCTAGGGGAACTTGAGTCTTCGAAACTACTAGGGCATTTTTGTCCATTTCCCAAAAACCTTAGGTCTTATTTCCTTTCCGAAAATCTTAGCTGACCTTTTTTCGGGTGCCCGAAACGACAAATTTGTCAATCCGAAAACAACAGGCCTTAAATTTCCCATATCACGAAAGTTCGAAGTGAAAATCCCCTTTAGAAAATTGTAGGAGATTAAGGCCCTTTCGAACAGATAATTTACCGAAACGATCCGTTGGGTGCCCCTGATGTACTCCTGTAAGCTAGATTTAAAAAGGCTAAAATGCGCGAGGGTGTCGCGTAGACTTGTCACTCTTCACAGAGATTTACGCATTCAAAAAGAAAAAAAAATTGTTTCAGGAAAAAAATTTTCTTGTCGTTTTCTGATATATCGAACTTGGCGCTTAACTAGAAAAGAAATTTGTGCAGCTTCTACATTCGGCTGTCTTGACTGAAATGTGACGCGGATCGTTTGCGGTGATGTCCCTGACAAATGAGCTCCACTGCATTTCATTTCCTTTATGGGTTTGTATGCGAACTGTAAGATATAGAAATGATGGACTGCTGATGCACATCGGCGTTTGGGTTAAAAAAAAAAAAGAAAAGAAATAAAAAAGACACAAAAAATAAATTAATTAATAAAAAAAAGAGACCCCGACCCCGACCCCGGCCCCGCGTTTTACTGACACCCGAGAAGGTAAAACATTTAAAAGGAAGGGAAACTTATTTAATTCCGTAAAAGACAAAACTGAGCAAGATACAAGTGGCGGATAAGGTTCTCGAGAACAAGCTGAAGGTCACTGAAAGCGAAAAACTGTACAGTATCGCATTCCGTAAAAAGTGTAAACCGCCGTCAACGAAACAGCCGGCTCTTTGCCGTTCTCACGTTCTGTTCCTTTATCTCGTGTTCAATTGGAGCAGTACTTTATATTTAAAATACAACGGTGAAATTTACCAGCCAATAACGACCTATGAAGAAATCGAGGCTGAACCTACAGTCGCCAGCGGTTGTTTTGCTGGATTTCCATCAGAGCACTTTCTTTGCTAACTTGACATTGAATGGAGCCAGCAACGAAGTCGCTCACAATCGCTGAGGATTAAACTTCTTGCTCGAGAGTAGGACAAGCTGCTTCTCTTCGAACAGAATTTCGACATCTCGGGGTATCATGGCTGGTTTATGTTTCGTGGACGAGATTTTGTCTTCGCAAGCGATCTCGACCAGGTGAGCATTGATAGCGTCATTAACCGGCTTGAACTCTGTCAGTAATGGTACGGCTGAAATTTATGTTTTCTTCATTTAAATTCCTATCCAGGCCAGCACGGATTACTCGTTAAATTACAAATGTAATATTTGCCGTCGTGTGAGCGAGCTTCGGGCTTATTAAACTCGTTTAATAGCTTGTTGATGGCTTTCTCATTTCGTCAGACTGAAAAAAAAATCATAAATACTCTTAAATAAGATGGGCTAAAACTTTTCATCTTTCATATTTTTCAGTTTTGCTACATTTTTAATTCAAAGACTGTTGAACAGAGTTCAAACCAAGAGAAAGTGTCGCAAATACGAGCTTGAGTATTTCAACATTTCGTTTACGAACAGCTTACCGTCAAAAACGTTTAGAGCGTATGTTGTTTTCTGGTACTGCTTTATCGACCGGCAGGTTTATCTCTTCTTCTCACAAAAGCAAACCGTTCCCCCATCTTGACATTAATTTTAATTGCAAACTTGACGCGCCTTGAAGTTTTTGAAATTGGGGAATATCACTTGGGGAATATTCCGCAAGCGGGGATTATGGCGTGATAACTGTCATGTGAATTTGCCCCACGTGACGTAAAGTAGCCAATAAATTTAAATCGCGCGAAAATTAATGGGTGGGTTATAATTATCAATTATCCCGAAAATCGCGCGGAATATCGCCTGATACTTAGCCAACGAGGCCGTAGGCCGAGTTGGCTAAAATCAAGCGATATTCCGCAAGATTGAGCAGGATAATTGTTTTATTATTCAACACATTGATATCAAAGCACAGGTTTATAGCACAAGAGCTGGAGGCGATCCGTATTTGTCAAAAAGAGAAACTCGTAACATTTTCCCGCGCGCCGACCGGCATGAATGAAAGTGGCAGCTTTGTTCAAGTTTGAATGAATCGAGAGGGTTTTGCATCAAATTCAAATATTGAGTACTCGTCTAGTGCGCCAATCTCTCATTTTGCCGGAGGCTCCGACAAAATTTTCCACAAATTTCTAGCCTCAAAAGCTAAACCCAAACAGTATTTTGAAGCTGCGAAGGATTTGTTGTGTCAGCTGGGCCGAGCTGAACAGACTGGAAAAGCTTTTCAACGATTTCTCGGGTGAGTATTTCTTTGTTTACTACGCAAGCAATTTCACAATCTTTCCTCAGTGGTTTAGCAAACGCATCTAGTACCTTGTTGCTTGTAAGAACTCTAGATCGTTTATGAAATAAACGGTTTTTCAAGCGGCTCGGATGCTTTTGAGAATAATTGCTTTGTACTCCGTCTTTTTGTCTGCCAGAAAGCTAAAATTTCTCGAGACACTTCACTAGTGCGAGCTCGGATTTTCTCAGGTGGTTTTCTCCATCTCTTCAAGACGAGTTGAGATCCATTTTAACGGTTGAGAGAACCAATCTAAGAAAATACATGTACTGTTTGTAATTTCTGAGCCCTAGGATGAGGGACAATCCAAAAGTCTAGCGGAAAATATATCAAACGTTTTTGCTGAAGTGTTATTTGCCAGATCATAAACAGAAAGGTAAGCAGTAAACGTTTTTGCACCAACCATTAAATTTTTAACAGCAAATTAACTTGGTTGTCTTCTTTATGTTCAGTATAAAACAGCGTTATAAATAGTTTGGTGTTCTTGTGAGGTCGTCACCTTTTGAAAACGCTCTGCTATTTTTCTCGATCCCCGACGCACGCAAACTACGTATATCGCGGGATATCTGTTATGTGCGGACGACGTATATTGAGTTCACCATGACCATATTTGGGCATTGTCACAATGTGTTGAATAACAAGACGCTGTGGGAGCGTATAGTATCTGGGCATGCACGTTACTTCAGTCTTTGATGACAGGTGAACGATAAAAGAAATTTCGCTGAGAGTCTAAGGCATCACTTTGTATTTGCGATAAACGTGATGTAGTTTTACCGTAAATGTCACGCAAACAAAAAAAAAACATTACTCTTACTAAACATGTCGGATTTTGAAACCATCAGGTGCATCTAAGATAATGATGGATTTTGGCGGCAAAGGAGTATTTGAGGTTCAAGTGGTAATGATGAATTTTGGCGACAGAGGGGTATTTGTGTGAGTACCTTTCCACCCTGATACCCTTATTTTCTGGACTTTCTGTGACAGATGTTCCAGCTTTTTCACTGGTAACAGCACACGATCGCAAAATGTCACGCTTAACGTGTAAAATGACACGCGTGCGAAAAGACATGCGTTTGATATGGGACGCGTGTGATAAGATAAACCTCACAGAACATCCGATTTACAGAAAGTTAACTCAACGAATCTATTTCATGATCACTGGAATGGCACAGAACTTTACTGATGACACAATCAAAGCGCTCTGTGTTTGACCAAAGAATGAAGTATTTCAATTTATGTCTACAGTTATTTGTTTATTAAACACGCAAAAAAGAAAATAAACTTTACTCGCACTGTTCCTTTCGATATGGAAGGCAACGGAAAGGTCGAAGTGTACGTTCATTCTTTTAGTGGTTTTGCGTGATTGCCAATGGAGAAAACATCACGACACAAAAGAGAGAGTTTTCAGGTTTTAGAAAGTTTTTAAATGAAAGAAGCTGGGTTTATAAAGTGGAAAGACACTGCAGCTCCCGTGGCGATTGAATAACAAGCAGAAACCGTCCAGTTTTCCTTCAAAAATCGCCAAAAATTTTTTTCCCTCAATGCCGCGTCGCCGGATGAAACTTGATACACGTGAACGATTTTGGTTGCCTAGCACGTGACCGAAATCTTCCCGGGGTTTTCAGCGTGGCAGTTCTTTTCTGCTTTCAAACGACGGCTTCTCTCAACGTTTTGTATCATCGGAAGGGGCTTTCAGTTTTGCTAAAGCCCGGGTGCTAAAGTTGCTATTTTGGCTTTATCCAACGTAAAAATAAAATGCATTTAGCGTTGCAGTACTCAGTTGTTGTTGGTATGAATATGCCAATTTTCGGCGTTTACGTTTGTTCCAATGAATCGATCTTATCGCTAACACTCGACCCCGAAGGAAGGATTTTTTCAGATTCTACAGTTATAATTTCATTCACAACATTAACTAGTGTTTTTAGGGTAATTTCCTTTGAAAGTTTTCATTTTTGCGTATTATGTTTGCCGAAAAGAGCACACGAGTCATTTGACACTTTCTCGTAGCCCCCGTTAGTTTGTGTCGCGTTAAAGAACGTCTAATAAAGATGAATTGAATAATTTTGATTTCACACTCGATTGAGAAGAGCTCCCTGGTACTGTCAAAATGTTTAATTGTTTCTAAAGTAACGTATGTTTATACCGCTGGATGAAACACAGCTCGCGTGCCGACCAAGTTTGCGATTGTTTGACAAGACGAGAGAGCGGTAAATTGAAAAGAATTCAAAATCTTAGACACGGCTACCGTGTCATGTTGGTCACTTGCGTGCCATTTTACTCGCTGGCGTGCCATTTCATCCGGTGCGGTGCTTGACACACTTCGTTGTTCGATCCAACACGCACCTTTTGTTTTTATCGCGCGATACGAACAAAATGAAAATTAATTAGCCGTGCAGTCTGACACACTGCTCAGATGCCGGCGTGCCATTTCACTCACTGCCTATTGTTTAGCGTATCAGTTTGGCGTGCCCGTGCGTTCACCTTTTTCCCTGTTTTCCCCTGGAGGGTCACATTTTGGCTTTATCCAAGTGATCGTAAATAAAGAAATTAATACGTCAAGCGTTGATTGTCGCTGTGCATTAGCAAACTTTCAGTGTTTACATTTGTTCTGGTGAATAGATCTTATCGCTCACACTGGACCCCGAACGAAATTTATTTTCGAAGCTTTCGTTTTAGTTTCCGACTTTACCCTTAGCCTTTCACCCACGGAATGGTCTTGAATCTTTAAAGTTAATTGAACGTTTTCTTTTTTTTATATTGCGGCCAGAGAAATGAAATGTTCTGTTAGGCTGTATGTAAATTCAGTGTTTACGGCCTGATCTTATCGATTACGTTTGATACCGAAGGGGGATTTATCGATAAGAGCCTAAAGAGCGTCTGCGAGGGAGGTTAATCGAACTCGAACTTTTGGAAAATATCCGTCCTGGAAGGAAAGTTGCCCTTTAGTTTCTTTCAATGGAAGGAGTTAGCAGACAACACACATACTAGCTGTTTTCTTTTAAGAGTACGTTGTTCGTTGTGTTGATTTTACGTCCTTGTTTTTCTCCCGTAATGGCGGCTTATGGTGAATACATGCACTATACGGCCAAAATGTAGCGCACGCGCAGTAGACCCCTCTTTGCCAATTGAGACTAACGAAGAAATCCTATTTTATAACTTGGGCTCCGCCCAAGTAATAACACCGGATATTCCCCAATTTTAGCTGGGGTGTATTCGGTCACGTCAGGCGTTTAGACCAATCGCGTGCGAGCGAAAATATTTGATAGATTATAACAAAAATAAGAGAGCAAAACAATCTTGCAAACCTCTTTCCCTCCGAGAACGAGGAAAGTGAGATGACGCCACCATGCATTCGCACGTACGCCAACCGAATGGTAGCCGCGAAAAAAGGCGCCAAAATATAAGCCTCTCTCTAGGCCTCTCCAGGCTCTCGTCAACTTTCCGCGCTCTTTTCCAGGCTACCAAAAATGGAAAAATTGCATCTATTTTAGCTATGAAGGAATCGAAATGGAAGGAAACCGTTGAGACCATTAACAAGAGCAGACATTCAAACTTCATATATGAGTTTGCTTCTATTTTTTCCTTGATATAAGGTGCTGAACAGCAGACATTCAACAAATTTGTATGAGTAAATCTACTAATGCAACGTACCTTTTAAATGTTTTTACTAAAATATCTACAACCTGCAACCTACCAAATGTTCTTTCATTGGGCTTAATGTAGTTTTACAAACCCTCGAAAAATCCCGAGCGTCATTAATGAATAGAAAATATGGAGCTGCGTAAGTGCGGCTAAGTCAACTAGATTTTCGATTTTACAGATAAAAACTGCACCCTATTTTCCTTAAAGGTGAAAAAACTAGGTGAAGAAGTAATTGGTATTGGGAGAGAGTTCCAGATTTTGGGACCCTGGTAAAGGACTGTAAATTGCTTAAGATTTGTGTGACAAGAATGCGATCGATAGTGGCTGGCTGTTATGGTACCTATCAATGACTAAATATGTATCTTTTAAAAGAAGTTTCGTTCTTTTATCTCGCAGTGCCGCTAGGCTCAGTGCAAGCGTTTCCAGCCGAATCCTGTGGCGAAATCAAAGCAAGTGAGGGAGACAAAATGAAGAACGGCGAGTACTGGATATACTCAGATGGAAATGCTGGTCCGGCAATCCTAGCTACCTGTCAAGGTACGGAGTTTCAGGTCTTAGTGGCACCACAGTTTGAATCTCTGCTCCCGCTCCCCTTACTCATACAGTAATGTTAGTGTTTGGTGTCTTGTCGTGCAGGAGGTAACTGGTTGCGGACATTTATTACAAGACTGTATCATGCGAAGCCATTCTCTCGCGGTACACTGGAGACATCTGGCAGACATAATTTGCTTTCGTCTGTGATTGGTTCATTTTGGTCGCAAGGACTTCCCTCACAAATAGAACACACAAAGCAACAAGGGGACAGGTGCAGGGAACTTGCAGTTGTCTCGATTGCCGGAAACCCAACTTTAGTCGCCCCAACTAGGTGTTTAGACGAAAACTGAATGGGTAATTCGCACGAAGAAATTTACTTTGAAGGCTTTTGAGAGGGTTGGCCCCTTACAGATGTGCCTCATTTTCTACCCTTTATGTATTTATCTATTTATTCATTAGCTTGTTTGCTTATTTAGTTAGTCAGTTAGTCATCCAGTCAGTCAGTCAGTTAGTTAGTCAGTCAGTCAGTCAGTCAGTTCGTCAGTTAGTTAGTTAGTTAGTTAGTTAGTTAGTTAGTCAGTCAGTCAGTCAGTCAGTCAGCTAGTCAATCAGTCAGTCAGGCAGTCAGCTAGTCAGTCAGTCAGTCAGTCAGTCAGTCAATCAGTCAGCTCGTCAGTCAGTCAGTCAGTCAGTCAGTCAGCTAGTTCGTTGTGATGCTGTGATACTGCTTGTTCAGTTACATTTCCCGAATTGCATCACGAGATTTTCGTAACGTTCTCAATTTTTAACTTTATTCTTTACTGAATTCTTCCAACTGGTATGAAAAAAAGGTTTAGAATTAATGGAATGGACCTTAATTTTCCTGATTCCTGATAATGTGTTTTCACTTTAGACGTCTGGCAGAAAATCAACACAGCTCCTGTTTGCTTTGGAGCCCGGGATAACAAATATGGTCCTTTCAACGTGACCAAGACTGGCCGTGTCAGGACCATGAAGCTTGTGCGCCGCGGAGGGACCATACGGTGCAATACTGAAGACGATCCTTCCTACTGGGGTTGCCGTAATTCAGAATTCTACGCCAAATACACGTCATTGACGATAATAACAAATCCCAAGAGAGAAGCAATAATACCACCCTATGAAGAATTACAAGCATTTCAAAAACCAGTACCTTCAAGGATCACTGTTAGACTCTTCTCTTGAAGTGGATAAACGAAGCGAGTGTACTCTCGCCAGCCTGAATAACCCACCATCTTTTTCGTTCAACCTTGCTTTTCTGCCAAATGAAAAGAAAAAGCTACGATGTGAACTGTTAACTGGAGATAAATATAGAAATCCAAACAAACTTGTGGTCTTGCAGGGGTTTCACCATTACAGCATCAAGGTAATTTGTGCCTAATAATGTGAGATAAAAGTAATAATAGGACACCGAAGTGTGCGACCGAAAAACGAAGCACTTAAACTGATTTTCTGAAGAATACCAAGGTTCACGATCGAAAAATTAATGAGAAAAATTTCATATCTATAACAAACAAAGGTATTTCATCCAACAGCTGAGAACTTGAAAAATACGTGGTAAGCAATTACCTAACATTTTGGATCATCTGTTTTAGAAACTAGGTGATAACTGAGAATTTAGCGAATTGGCCAAACTTGAAATTGCGTTAACAAAAACAGGAACTTATTACTGGTTTAATGAAAAAAGAGAAATCTGATTATCTGCAAACTCAGCTCAGTTTGGCGTTACCAAGTTAAGACTATGTTTATGTCAACTTATTCTTCATTAATTTATTACTCAAAGATAAACAAAAGTCGCCAGATCGAAGCAACTGTTGATATCATTCAGTTATACTCCATTAGATCGCACATGTTTGGAAACATTTCTATCTTCCATAATTTATCATATCGTTTTAGTAGAATATATAATAGTATCGCCTTTTTCAATATGTGCTCCAAAATCCAATTTTACTTTATTAGAGTTCATTATTGTATGTCATTGACATAAGTTTAAATTGTTGCATTTATAATACTGCTTTTTACTGGAATTTTTTCCTTCTTCTTTTCTTGATAGAGTCCATGTTCAAGTTACCCATGCAAAAACGGCGCAATTTGTTTTCCAATTTAGGAAGAAAATAAATACCGCTGTACCTGCGCTCCAGGATATACGGATTCTTATTGCACGACAGGTGAACAAAGAGTATTTTGTACAGAGAATTCAGATTTAAAGTCCTCATTCCTAAGTTTTCTATTTATCAACGTTTTCCCTTCAAGGACGGTAATAAATTTCAAGATAGTGAGTTCACAACTCGTTAGTGGCGGACAATTAAAAATTAGATATTACTGACACGACTTAAAGTTTTGATTCATGTATGCAAACAACTTATCCACTTATTTAGTGCTTGCACTTGCCAGCTTACAAATTATTTTTATTTCTTGTCGGCAAAAATAAATGTCAAGTATTATTTAGTACAAAACTGACGACCCTCAAAAGAGCTTGTGCCAAAGGGCGCTTCCACTAAAATTACCAGTTTCATTTTGTAAATATTACAGGTAGAGAATCGAGTAGCATTTTCCGTTCAGCTGCATCCGAAAGAGAATTAACGCAATTTCATTCGCGAGTTTCCATCCCCAACTGAGAAAACACGCTAAGAATGACTGGCAATAACGAAATTAAGGCTAAACAGAAACGGAAGACTGGAACAACAATTCAGTTCTGTTCCCCAAACTCCGGGAAAATGGAAGAACCTTGCCAGGTATAACAGAATAAATCAAACTGAAAATAGCATTGTGGGCTGTAGTTTGATGCCGAGAGTTAATGTAAACAAGAGCGTTCTAATTTGCAACAGACTACCATGGGAGTGTGCGTAACATTAGTTTACACCGTCTACTGAAAAATAACCAGTTTTTAAGAATTTCTTTGTTAAATAGGTTGTTCACTGGCTCATGCTAAACAATTGGAAACATTGCTCCCTTTCCTAGATAAGGGGTAGTTTCTAAACAAACTGTAAGGGTAGTGGAAACGAATATTTAGTTTTATCAGCTCTGGAATCTCTTTACGATGGCTAAATTACCTAATCGACTTAGTCGATAAAACCAAATATTCTTTTTTCTCTTCGTTTCCTATTGGCCCTGATAGTT
Source organism: Pavona decussata (assembly GCF_977016875.1). Lineage (NCBI taxonomy): Eukaryota > Metazoa > Cnidaria > Anthozoa > Scleractinia > Agariciidae > Pavona > Pavona decussata. Next base: position 1,935,172 of record NW_028145538.1, on the reverse strand, counting down.
GATTCAGGGCGAACTATTAGTTGATAGAAACCTGGAACTTATCGTCTAACTGTTAGTTCATTTTAGCTTAAATGCGCTTAAACTTACACGGGACCTTTCTTTTCCCTCGAAACGTTTTTTTTTTGAAGATTTTTTAAAGATTTCCTGGTTTTACTAAGGCGCTTCTTTCTTAGGCAGATATCGATGAATGCACGAAGGATGACCACAAATGTCACAAGGAAGCCGAGTGGGTCAACACTATTGGATCTTACAACTGTTCTTGTAAACGGGGATTTGAAGGCGACGGGGTCAACTGCAAACGTAAGTGACTTATATAAACTGGTTAAGGGAATCTAAAGCATTTCATCATCATCATCATCATCATTATCATTATTATTATTATTATTATTATTATTATTATTATTATTATTATTATTATTATTGTTATTTTTATTATTATTATTTCTAACTGAAACGGCTAAAAGCAATCTATAATTGAGTTTTCATAATTCAAAGAATCAATCTATTTTGGTTGTCAGAATGACTGTGGTTATTGACTGTTGTCATCATTGTTTTGATCTGTGTGGTTGATAATGTACAGTCAATACGTAAGTGGTACATATAAGGTAATGTTAGGAGAAGTTCAATGTTAAACATTAAAATAAATACAGCCATCATTAAGTGATCTTTAATGCAGGAAAACTGATGTGTTCAGCCTGTCATGCACTAAACGCCTGAAATTAAGGTGGGGGTTCACCTGAAAGCCGTTTTCACGCCGCTTAAAATCGGTCAAATGGAAATATTTTGTTTGCATTTCAAGCAATACAAAAACCCTCCTTTCATAACACAAATCAATGATTTCGGGTGTTTTATGAATTTTTGGGTGATTTTTAGGTATATTTGGAAGGAAATAATTTTTCTTGAAGGATTGGTAAATTTAAAAGAAATAAGAAATGTTGAAGATTTAGAGAAGTTTTAAAATTAAAATTTGTAGTTAATAATTAATAGACGAATACCAAGTTAGTCCACTAGCAACCTGGGGTGCTTTTGCGTGGTTATCAACTGTCTGTTAGTGTTCCAAAAATCATTTCCTTTCTTCTATCCATTCTTAAAACCTCTTCAAATTTCACTCAAATTCAGGTAGAGCCCCACCTTAAGCCAGTACATGTATATGTACAGTTGAAATAGAGTTAAGTTGTAAAATAATTCTCGCTTCAGATAGGCTGCAAGTTCAAGGGTAATTAGAAATTGTGGATGTGCAAAAACAAAAAAGAAAAGAAAAGAAAAGAACGATAAAGCATTATAGATTTCTGCACTATATTGCCAATCAGAGTATTTCGCTTAAGTGGCATTTTATATTGATTTGCAAGACAATAGATAAAAGGTTAATTTTGGCAGTGTGGAGCAAATTGTTTGACTCAATCTTTGACTAGAGAAAATTGTAATCAAGGGATATATGGAGCCCGGAGAGGGGGGATACTCAGGTATATCAGTGACAGGTATTTCTGAAGTATGCAAAGTTATCATTAGTCTACACCCGGACCAAAAACAGTCTAATGAACGCAACCCCAGAAAGTTCTATTGAAAAAAAAAAAAAAGGAAAAACACACTGACACGAATGTTTAGCATAAGAATGACAATCCTGGCTTTCCTTTGTTGTAATCACCGATAAAAGTCCTGACCAAAAATATCTCACCCCCAAAAAAAGTTACCACCACAAAGGTATCGTACGCCAACAGAATGGTAGCCGCGAAAAAAGGCGCCAAAATATAAGCCTCTCTCCACGCCCCTGAAGGCTCTAGTCAACTTTCCTCGCTCGTTTCCAGGCTACCACAAGTGGAAGAATTACATCTTTTTTAGCTATGAAGGAGTCAAAATGGAAGGAAACCGTTGATGCCATTAACTGGAGCACACATTTAAACCTCGTATACGAGTTTGCTTCTATTTTTTTCCTTAAATAAGGTGCTGGACAGCAGTAATGCTCTTTTTAAATGTTTTTACTCTACAACCTGCAACCTACCAATCGTTCTTTCATTGGGCCTAATGTAGTTTTACAAAACCCTCGAAAAATCCCGAGCGTCCTTGTCACGTGTCACACCAAGACCACTACACTTTTTTAAAGGCTGCGAGTTATTGATCGAGTTCCAATACGATATCGTTGGTCGTTTAGGTTAAAGCAAAGGTATGTGGTATGTGGAATTTCTCTGGCTAGCGATGGCCTTACGTTAGAGAAGTGATTATTTGAGACCACCTATTCCTTGAGGAGAAGTGTAAGAAACATCACCAATTTGGGGAGCATTAATTCCAGTTAATTGGGTTGATTTGACTACTTTCCGGGAAATTCCTAATATTTCCATAATAATAGGCTTTAGCCACTTTCATCGCTGTTTCACTTGGTTTTTGACAGATTTATACCTTGACCAACTCTTATCTGTTCTTAATCTGCAGCATATTTTTTGAGCTTGTCTCTTTCGTACGAACCAGTTATTGTAAAAAGGTAATTAAAGTAGTTTTGTATCATGTTTATCATGCAGCACACATAGGCTCAGTTCCAGAGCGACCAGCTCAATCCTGTAGCGAAATCAAGGCAAGTGAGGGAGACAAAATGAATAGCAGCGAATACTGGATATACTCAGAGGAAAATACCGGTCAGGCGATCCTGGCTAAATGTCAAGGTACAGCGTATCTGGTTTTAGTGACAACTGTTTTTGAGTCCCCCTGCTCCTTCTTCCATTGCTCGTCGGTAGTGTTAATGTTGACAGTGTTGTCATTCAAAATGTTTAAACCAGTAATGTACCTGCAGAGAAACACGCTCCTTCGAGTAGAAGGGTACTAAATTGACCAGGCACAGATACCTGGGCCCGGTTGTTCGAAAGCCGATCAAAGCATATGTACGATTAAAAGTTAACCAAGGTTTTCAGCTCACTCGTTAAAAATGTTTTAAGATCTAATTTTAGGCTAATAGTAAAGAAAAGTCAAAGTAAAAGCTGAGGAACCAAAGTCTTTTTGAAAAATCTTTATTGTTTAGTATTTAAACTCGAATCAAAGTTCCCGTTAATCCAGGATTAGCTTAATCAGGCTTTGAACAACTGGGCCCAGATTTCTTGTGTAATTCATTATCTAATTTCAGTGGAGGCAAGGACTTGCCTCTCACACAAAACATAACGGACCATTACAAATTTTGAGGATACTAGCCCAGGGAGCTTGCATTTATCTCCTTGATTCAAACAATTCAACAATTTAATTTTGGTGACCGTGGCAAGATGCTTTGACAGAATTAAATTGGCGGTTCACACTATGTGATGTCTTCCCCGGCAAAACGTGTTGCAACGACTTGCAATCTTTCTTTATATATTTCTTTCTTTCTTTCTTTCTTTCTTTCTTTCTTTCTTTCTTTCTTTCTTTCTTTCTTTCTTTCTTTCTTTCTTTCTTTCTTTCTTTCTTTCTTTCTTTCTTTCTTTCTCTCTCTCTTTCTTTCTTTCTTTCTTTCTCTCCATTCATACGTTCATTTACCCAATTATTCATTTACTTATTCCTTTCTTATTAGTCGTGCAATTTATTCAGTCAGTTACTTCATTTATCAAAGGAGAACATTCTACAGAATCTTGTTTGAAATAGCGAAATGTGATATGTATTAACATTAACAGTTATATTTATGTGTCCGATATATTTGTGCGTAATTAATGACTCGCCTTGTTATTCAGTTTATACTGCAAAAAGGTTGAATAAACGATCATTATTATTATTATTATTATTATTATTATTATTATTATTATTATTATTATTATTATTATTACAGTGTGATCACTTGCTGTTTTTTTTAATTTTCAGTATTTTATAAAAATACTTTCTCTTACTTTTTCAATTTGTAACCTGCTCTCTCTTCTGAATTCTTCCAACTGGCGTGAAAAAGTTTATAGCCAATACAATGGACCTTACGTTTTCTAATAAAGTGTATTCACTTTTAGACGTCTGGCAGAAAATCAACATAAATCCTGTTTGCTTTGGTGCTCGAGATAACAAATATGGTGCCTTCCACATGACCAAGACTGGTCGTGTCATGACCATGAAGCTTGTTCGCCGCGGAGGGTCCATACTTTGCAATCCTGTTGACGATGCTTCGTACTGGGGATGCACCAATTTATATTACTATGCACGAAACAAACTAATGACGATAATAACAAATGCTAACAGAGAAGCCATTCTGCCTCCAGACTTGAAAGCAATGCGATCGCCAGCTAATGACTGCGGACAGAAAAAACACGTCTACTCTCTTGAAGGGATTGTACCCAAATCACCAGAACTTCTTTTTCGCAACCTTTCCAGCCCATTGTCTTTGTCACGGAACCAAGAGTTACAGATCTGGTATGGACAGGACTTCGTAGATTGTTCAGAGGGTGGGAACAGTGGTACTACTTGTGTTGATGTGTATGCTTGGTATATGTGAAGAGAGTTAGAGGTTATAGGGACAAGAAGCATTCGCAGATTAGTTAAATATGTTCGACTCTCTCACATGCTACGTCCAATCTACTGCAACTACGTACTTTGACAGAGTTTCAGTTCCGAGCTTGCAAAAGGTCCTCATTTTTTAAGCCGTAAGCTGCTACTCATTAAATATGATACCTTTTGACTTTTGTCATGCCTTCTCGATGGGTCAAAAATCCTCAAAAATGTCACTTTTTTAGAATCCTATTTTAGCTATCTTTGGTCACTGACGTTTTGAAAAACAAGTGTTTTCAAATTTTCATATAAATTATCATATAAATTTGTTTTTGAGCTTTTCCTGAAACTGATCAATGCAAGTCGGATCATTGTTCGGCAACTTGAATTTTTTCCATACTTTAATTATGTACTACGGGCACAATAAACAAAACATCTCAAAAAAGTATTTTGGAGTAATCCAATAAAATGTTTACACGACGATAAGTATCAATAGACTGTACAATTAATTGAAATGACATGCTCTTGAACAGTCTGCCTTAAACTTTTGATGTTTTGTCCAAAGGACATCGAATTAATTGAGATTGGAGGGTTGACATCACATGTTAGAAATAAGTTAGCTAAGGCTAACAAATGTGTATATAGTTTGATGTCTAAGGAAAGAAGGTTATGATCAACAAGAACTAAGTAAGTTTGGTTTTTCCTAACTTAGCTTATGGTTTAGCTGTTTTCGGAGCTAGTGATGCTGAATTAACAATTGCCCAAGTTTGTTTAGATAGATGCTCTAAGTGCAAATTGACATCTCCGGCTTTAGACATACGTGAAGTTTTTGGAAAACAAGATACGAATATTTAAAAAAAAACTTATTCTTTTGGTGCACATCCTTTAAAAAGTCTGCAACACAAACTGACTGATTATACTGAATTAGGCCTAGAATTCCCACAACTCGTTTTTAAAGTGTGTTTTTGAACAGGTTGATTTTAAGCTATAACGTATTATAGTTAGTTATTTTATTATATCACTTTCATCCATTTCAATATAACGTTCAATTACAATTTTTATCCATAGACCATAGTATATTTATGACTCTTTAAATAATCAACTTGCATTGTAACTGGACATATAATATGTATGTATATCTTATGATTGAATAAAGACATTTCATTGTTTGATTGATTGATTGATTGATTGATTGATTGATTGATTGATTGATTGATTGATGTCCATAAGGTATATATATAAGGGGCTTTTAAAGTGAACCATTGATTGAAGTTTAAGCTTAAGCTGTGTTGACACAGTTTAATTAAAGATTCAAGTTCGAAGACATCCTAGAATGATTGCGAATTGGTCTCCATTTCTCCACAAGATCGAGTATAAGATATTAAGATTTTAAATCTAAGTCATTTAGGGACCTGTCATTTATTGGACCATCCCTGCACTCACCGCAACACTTAAATTTTACTTGGACGACGACGCCAATAAATAATCGATTTATTATGGTCATTAATTTTAAAAGAAGCGTCGTTGTCTCCTGCCTTCTTTCCAATAATCTTACCACTCCATGCGCACAAAGTTTTGCAAAAGAGAAACGCCTGGAACTAGGCAGGTGTAACAATTCGTTTCCTGTGCCATCACATCATGTAAATCCGTATTTAAGACCTTCTCAAAGTAATAGAAAATTGAAAACTACTGCATTAGAGAGTGCCCATGCCCCGTTCCGTTATGCTTGGTTGTAGATGTAGCAAGGTGGGAGCAACCGAGCTGTGATAATGCCGGTTGTTTTATTAATAAAAATAGGCAGTCAACGACTGTATGTAGCAATTGCTGTTATTATTTAGAATATTGCAGTAAAACAAATAATACTCAATGAAAGCGAATAAATAAAAAGCCACAGTTAAGAATAACAATTCTTAACATCACTGATTATCATTAGTAGGGATCTGTAAACAACACAGCTGGTTGTGAAACATCTGCAAGATCTGTATAGTCTATGTTTGTTTAGCAATGCACGAAACTGTATCCAAAATCAACCTGGATTCCAAAGAAATAATGAAACATGGGGGTATAAGCATAGAAAGGTCCTTGTAATTTAGGGCAAGGCCTGGTAACACAAGCTCTGGGAAAACTTTGTTTGGACATTCACCTGTAAGCAAGTGGACATGGAAACTTTAAAGGGAGGAGTTCACGGTTCTGCGCATGTCCATGAATTAAAATACTTTTTCGTCTTTTCTCGCTATGACCCAAGCCTGCTTAATTTAATTCGTTGTTATGAACCATTCGGAAGGGAATAGGTGACTCGGGTGGTAATTTTTTCATACGATTACGTTATTTCGCATGCAAATAACTGAAAATGCATCAACCGTGGAATAAATCCTTCGGGTCGACACTAAATTCAAAAGCAACGATATGGGTACAATCCACTATCATTTTCTGTGAATTTTGGTCATCAGTCGTTTTGCTTGGACTAATTATAGAATGTGATTACTAAAGTATATGTTAGTGGGATTTTTAAGGCCATAAAGTTAATAAGAAAGAGAAAAAAAGCATTCAGATTCATGCACATGCGCTGAGATGTGAACCCCTCCCTTTAAGAAAAAAGTAACTTTGTTGTTTATTGAATCTGTATCAATAAAACAATTGATAACAATAAAGGAATAAAATTTCATTTGTTATAACTAAAAAAGACAATTTTTCGTCGATATATAAAGTATTTTTGTTGTTCCAGACAACATGATATTGTTTATTATAAGGAGTCCAACCTCAATTACCAACACAGCAAATATATTTCAACACAAAGCTTGTAGTGAACAAAACGTACATATCCCTGTATTGTTTTCCCGGAGGTATTTTTAGTAGCAGTACACAGCTGGTTCGATATACAGACAAATGTATGGAAAGTTCAAAACACGACTAGACGCTTTCTGGCACAGCCACATCCCTCCAATTTTTTTTCTTAAGATCCTTTTCCTAGTTCCGAAAGTTTCAAATTCATTTTTTTTTAGAAGCGATGTTCAATGAAAATTATTTGACATCGGATTTCCATACAAACACTTTTTTTTCAAGCCTGTTTGCCTACTCGTCAAAATAGCAAAGAAACTTCCCAGCTTCTCCTAATAAAAGCTTACCTGGTTTGACAGCAAGCTGGAATAACATACAAATGCAATTTTCATAAGCGGCAAAGTAATATTTACCCCTGGGGCATATACGAGTAGATTGGGTTGTTATTATGTTTCTAGTTTTGGGGAGTGATAACGTTAAATAAGGTAATTTGGACGACGTAAAGAAATAATTCAAATGACGTTTCGAGTGCTAGCCCTTCCTCAGGGCAAATAATTGTGGAGAAGGGCTCGCGCTCTAAACCTCAGCTCTCATATCTCTTTACGGTGGCCTATTACCCACTCACTCGATCGAACCAAAGATTTAGCACGAAAGCACTGTTTCGTAGTTTCGTAGGGTTATTTCAACTATTATAGAATGACTCTTAAATAAAAACTTGTTCTACGAGTCTTCATCGCTCATTCACAAGAAAGGAGAATTAAACTAAAGCAGTTTTTATTCCGTTCGTTTTGCAATTGGTATGGTTCATCATGCCTTTTTTGGGTAATGATTAAAACTCAATTCTCCTCCCATAATTTTTATTGATATTTTCATCTAGCTGGAAATGTCGGCGTAACTGATGTACTGGCCGTGTTCGTATGCTGAAGGACCATAACAGTTTACAGCGAAAAGTGTTCGAAGAAAGCGTCATTCCTCTATTTAGTAAATACTTTGTATTTGCATTTGCTGGTATTTTTGTAGAGTTTATAAAAATGTAATACCAACATCACACCAACTAATTAAATCACTGTAGTAACTCATTCACACTAGAAATAAGGCTTTGGTGACCAAAAAGGTGCTGGTAATGTTAGCATAAAAAATGAAAGCTGCGACAATTCTGTTCAATGTACATGTGTTACACAGCAAAAAGCAGTTTCAAGAAAGCTTCATTCTTTTCTCAGTAACCATTAGCCCATACTTTGTATCTGCATTGACTATTTTCGTAGAGTTGGAAAAATAGTGATACCAACAGCACACGAACAAATTAAGTCAGGGTTCCATTCGTCCCACACTTGAAATAATGCATTTATAACCAAAGAAGTTGCTCGTAATATTAGCACGGAATGAAATTTATGGCATTCATGTGGAATGTGTTGTACTGAAAATGATCACGAGTCCGGCTTCTTTCTAGAAAAGCTACAATTCGGGAGACTGGGCAACAGTTATACCAACCGTTTAGTGCCCTGGATAAAATAATAACAATAATAATAAGAGTAATAATAATAATTATAATAATAATGATAATAATTAATTAACAAATAAATTAAGTTAAAACATTGAACCCAGATATGTTTTTTTTATTTTTTTGGCGTGTATCTTCTTCGATAAATTGTAATGAAAGGCCCCAATACACCATGACTATCGTCATTGCTTCTTCAGTTTATTTCTGTCGGTTTTCATTTGGTCAGGGAACAAACTAAACGTGACTTAACATGAGTTACTCCACGATTATTCCAATTCGCTCAAATTGATGAATGCAGCCATAGAAACTGGTTTGGTGAAAACGGTGTTTACATTCACAAAAAAAAATACAAAAATTCCGTGATGCGCTCGTGTTCTGCATAAATGTTTTCATTTGTCGTTTCCGGCGCTGTTGCTTTGCAAAGGACAACAGGATAACTATCGTGCGGAGCCATTATTTTAGCTCGTTAAACCTATTGTTTTGTGATTTTTATTATTATCATTAATAAACGTCACAAACAATAGGTTTAACGTTCTAAAATAATGCATGGCGCTGCGCATTCCCTATGCCTTCGCCGCCGTAGCTTCTTAAATGTTATGTTATGAAATATGAATTAAAGCAGCAGCATAAAAAGTCTGCCAGAAATAACCTCTTTTAAAAGAGAAATGGAAAAATAAAACGCTGATAAGTTAGAAATCAATTTGGTTAGAAATTAAAAAAACTAAAATAAGGTCTTAGTTCTCAAATCCAAAACGTTTCTTACAGTCTGATGATATTAATAGAGAGCAGCTGTTTCAGTGTTTCATGAACAGACATACAAATAGGGTTCCCGGCAAACTCGATAACTAGACAACGTTCTCATGTGTTCCACTGCGAAAACTCTTCGGTAGGAAAATAAAGTCTTAATTCTAGATAGGGTTTATAGTTTATTTCGTTACTTCTGGTTAGAATTTAAGATAATTTGAATTGTGGTGATTGCAGCGATGTTTGACAGACACTAACCGACAAGAGTAATCTTTTTCCACGATCCACCGATATCCAAATAGAATAACGGATAAAGTCCTTAACTTGCAGGCATATTTTTGTCCGTTTTATTTTACAGTGAATAAAAAACAGAGCCAAAACTATGAATACATCTTTCCGCTTGAAATTTCTAGAATCATGTTTAATCACGGACCACTCGACGTTGAACTTGCCTCCGGGACGTGCATTTAGTCTTGATTTGAAAATTTTTTCCAGTGTACTGAACAAGCGCGAGGGCTGTACTGGGAGAATATCGGCCCTCGGTCGGGCCGATATTCTCCCAGTAAGGTCCCAAGCAAGCTTGGTCAATAAGAGATTTATTACACGACTAAAGATAATTTTTTTTATTATTATTATTCTATAAATATAGCATTTCGTCAAAAAACAAAAAAACCATACTGGTTGAAGGCCTACGACAAGTGTTTCCGCGCGACTGAAATGATTTTCAAACTCAAAGTTAGTATAAGCCATTACAGTGCAGAAATCAGTTTCACGTACTTTAAAGTGAACCAATAAAATAATTTTAGTAAAAAATCTATCATGCGTGACAGGAAACTGTCAAAACTGTAAAGGAAGCCCACTTTCCAGTTTCATTCAACTCACTCTCGAAAGAAAATAGCTTTCAGGGATTCTACGAAAATCTTTCAACGAGGAAAGAACTAGTTTAACAAAGTGGACTGGTTTAACGCTTTGTGGTTTTTAACACCTGGATAATTAACGTCTTAAATGAACGGCCCGTTTGGCATGTCGAAACTCAAGTAAATGGCAAAATCGTCATGGCAAGGTTGATCGTTAGGAAGAAGCAGTCAACAAACACGAGAGGGTGAGTCAGAAATACACAAACTTAATTCAATCTTCGTGGTCGCTTTCAATGAAGAGCCTTCTTGGTCGCTTAAATAGAATTGGTTTATTGACATGTTTAACCAGCCCTGTCATGAACTGGAATGTGCAGCCCGTTATGGATTAAACATTATTTATGTTAGCATCAACGAAGTCAACCAGCTGAGACGCTTCAAGAGTGTATGAGCTTGACGAGCAACCTGAACAACTGAAGAGGGAGGTCACAACGTTCTGAGTCTTAAAATCCGAAGGAAAGTTGACGTAATCGTAGGAATCATCAAAATTTATATCGCTGGAGCTTCCAGTTGTTGACTCGTTTCTTCCGCTGAGTGCATCCGACATCTGACGTTGGCTTATAGAAGCCGATTTGTACGCGCTTGATATTTTTGTGCTCGCTTAACTACATCACGCAGTTTTCGGGAAATTGGCGTTAAGCAATCTACCGATGCAGGTTTTCCCCACTGAATGATGTGACAGCTCTCTCTTGCCTGCACCAGAAACAGCGTCTGACAACTTGTATTGCCCGCCATCTTGATTTTAAGTTGAAAGCGCAACACAACGCGGGATCATTCGGGACAATACCCGGTCCAATACTTGCAAAATATTGGACCGGCAATAGAGTAATCTGATTGGTTGATTTTAGTTATTGGCCCTCAGACTGCCTTAGTCCTGTAAAAAAAGAAGTTATTATTGATACAACACGTGTGAAAATAGTTTCATTTTCTTTTCCCACTTATAGCTAGTTTTTTTGGGAAGTAACATACCAAGTCAAAGAATGCAAAACAGGATTTGAATGCGTAAATGTGGGATGGAGAGTAAATAAAAAATATAGAAATAGCTTCCGTTCACAGCAAGGGGTCTGTGAGTTAACATCCCGTTTACATCCGTTGCCAAGTTTGATGCCCCATAAAGCCTATGTACGTTAATTGTATACATCTGGTTAGGAATTATGACGCTACGGTTGAAAAGTGAAATTATTATGGTTTTATTAGTTGTTGGTCATGCAGTGGAAAGCTGTATCAAAATAACCACAAAAAATATTAAAAGGATAAATCAGTTCTAAAAAGGTCTAGACCGTTAATTTCAGAAGGAAATTGACTGATGGCCACTAGCTCCTTCGTTTTGTTTTATCAGCTTTTTAAGTTATTCCTTTTTTGTCGTTTGGTTTCCATAACAAACAACAATCAAGTAATTAATAACGGAATTTGCGTCATTAGTCATCAAACATTTATTGCCACCTGTTTAGTTTTCCTGTTGTTTTAAACGCATCGAGGAAGATCGTTCTCTCAGAACGCTTCTGGTAAACACCCTCCAAAGGATAAAAATGCGTCTTGCGGTAACAGCCCTTTTGGTCGCTCTTGGATTTGCCACGTTTGCTCAACAGTACGCAGAGGTCAGTCCTTTTCGCCAGACTAATTTTAAAAATAAGTTTTCAAACGCTGTCAAATCACATATGACCATGCTGCATACTAGACACATACCGTCGTACGATTCTTGTTTCAGACCGCGTTCATAATGACGAGAAATGGAAAAAAGCTAAAATATTTAGAGTCATCACCCTGAAGTTGTACGTGTGATATTCGCGATTTTTAAAAATGATCTTTGAGTGATCATCATTTAATTTCATTTATCTTTAAATTTAAAGAAATGGATACAAGGAAGGATCGAATTAATGGCAATTGGTTTAAACTATTCAATTGGAAACTCTGATTATTGTACAGGCTTATATCAGTTATTAATTGTACCTAAATTCACAAGATCTTGACTTGTACCTTCTCTCAATCGACTTCATGGCCAATATGAGACTAATGGCTATTTTTGCTCATGATGTCTGAAGAACGACTGTTCGCTGAGGACTACAATAATGTCTAAAATTTTGTCTTCTCATTTTTCTTCGGCAGATCCAAAGGGGTGAATATCAACATCTCCATTACGGAAAATTCAAGGCATTCTTAAACCACAAGTTAAACGTTTCCCATGTCTTGGACACTATCAATGTGGAAGACTACATCGACTGTGCCTTGGATTGCATCATCAACATGGCGTGTTTCTCCTTCAACATTGCCATTCTACCTGACATCAACACGAACCACCATGTTTGTCATCTCCTTGCAACAGACAAGTACAATCATTCCCAAAGTTTTATGTCAAGCCACAATTTCCATCACTACACCGTGACGGTAGGTGGATTAGATCGTAGCCTTTCTTAAGAATATCCTGTAGTTAGTCAAAAGTTTTACTTTTAGTTTAAAAATACTTCAGTCGCTCTTTCGGGATGTTAGCCATACTAAAAATTGTTTCCGCTAATCTTCTTTTAAAATGTTCACAGAACCGTGCATTTTTTATGTAGTCTGTGGCAACTTCGCAAATATACAAGCTTTGGCAATGACAATTGGAGGGTAGATAGTGCGTCCAAAGATGTTTCATTTGAGGTCCGCAACTGGAAGTAATACCAGACGTCTCATGACGCGGGAATTACACCATCTTGGGTCCGTAATCTTGGAAATTTACCCCAAACCTCAGAAAACCACCAACATAGATCCAAACAGGGATCAAAATAAGACGATGAGCAACAAATGATATAAAAAGATTACATTTACCGTAATAACATTAAATTTTCTAATTAACACAGCGGATCTTCCAAAACCTGAAAATCTGCTTGTTTTAAATTAATTTTTATGAAAACATTATTATCGATGAACCGTTAAGAGCCAATGTCGGAAAATATCGAGGATCTCAAGTTAATTCGAAATATAAGAATTTTGGCCGATACCAACCACAAATCCCTAGCTTTGGGTGAACTATTTCAAGAAATGATATTAAGAAATCCCCAAGCGCTTTACATTTTGAGAATTACAATGGAGTTCGAAAATTCGCTAAAAATACATTTTTTCAATTTTCATCGAAACAGTACAAGCGCGCAAAAGCTCCTATTTACTTGATATTAATCATGTATTTAGCAGGCATCCAAAGGTTTAACACTACATGAAAAAGGTTTAGCAAAATAACTATTGTAATATAGTTTCTGGCTTTTATTGTGTGCACCCTGCGTGTGTGTTGTTTTGGTAGTCAAAATAACGCCCATGCAACTTTAACCGCAAAAGTCGATCCTGGTGCGCCACAAATTGAAGAGAGTACTATACAAAACGAAAGAACTGTTATTTTATTAATTACACTCGAAGTTTCAGCTCTAAAAATAAAATGATTGCGAGTAATAAAATTTTAACTTGAGACCCCCATGTCGCAGTCCGCGACAAGAACGTGGAATGCAAGCAACGAAAAACATAATTATGCCAATCGAGAAGAAAATCACACGGAAGCTATAAGCTTGTAAATTTTCTGCCACGCACTGTGCAATTTTTATTAGCTTTAGGGACAGTCCATTAGAAAGGTTCTGGGGTGGGGACGAAGTACAAAAAAAATATTCTAGCGCAAGGGAAAATCTTATGAAAAAAAATTCTCGCACGCCGATTAGCCTTAAAAATACTCTCGCATTGGCCTAAAAAAAATCATGCCAAGGAAACATTAACGAAAAAATTCATGCCGCTCTAAAAGTCCCCACCCCCCATAACTTTTGCAATGGTCCGTTCCTTATAACTGAAGTATTTGAGATTTTTGTAGGCTCAATTACCAGCAGCTGTTTAGGAAATGAGCCCGCGCTCCTCCCCCGAAAGTCTCTTCTCGGGGAAGGACAAGGTCGAAACCGAGTAAGCGGCGAAAACCGAGGCTAAGATCTCCACTTATTTTTCTTTACTTACATAAAATATTATTTACAGAAATGATTGACAGATTGATAGAAGTAAAAAAAGGGGGTCACCTTCTCTCGATGTTAAACTCTTAATTTTTTTAAAGCAATCATACCATTACAGAATACGGTATAATAATAATAATAATAATAATAATAATAATAATAATAATAATAATAATAAAAAATAAAAACTTCCCACAAATTAAACACTAAGGGCTTTCTGGTGATAGTTCAACAAGGTTTTCATTGTTACTTTTCTTAGAGTCCCTGTGAGAGCTTCCCATGCATACATGGAGGAACATGTCGTCCACTGTACGACAAAAATGACTACATCTGTGACTGCCGAGGAAGAAGAACTGGAAAAAACTGTGAAGGTTTATAGTATCAAGTTCTAATATGTTTAAAAAAATTATTCTGAAAACTAAGCCGATGTTATCGGTAAAAACTGAAGAAAAAGGCACATGTTGTTTGTCAGTTGTTTATGCTCTGATGGTTTATGGACAACTGAAGGTGAAAATGGCCAGGCCAGGCCCCTTTTATACCGGAACTTTCTGTTAAAAAAGAAAGGTTGAGCTTGTCTCCCAGCTTTCCACACCATTTTCTTATGTTTGTCCTTATAATGCTCTTTAAGTGTTCTTTCCAAATCAACACATATGCTCAAAATATTATATCAAAACAAAATATATGAAACCAGTCACGAATAGCTAATAATGCCTTTAAAGGTCTTTAAACAACCGTGTGACAGAAAAGAAAGGATTTTTAGACACAATAAAGTCGAGAATTTTTAAAATGATGCTCATCAAGGAAATTGCAAACCCTTGCTAAGAAAACTACACATTTCGAGTTTATGTTCGAAATATGGAGTGCATCAGACGTAAAACTACGTGTTACTTACTACAAACGTTTTCAGCGACAAAATTAATCTTTATAAGCTTATCGACATTTTGTGGTCGTGGTTGTTTTCGCTTACAAACTGCTCTCAAACTCTATTTGGTAAACATGTGTTATCTACAAACTAAATTCAAAACAACAATCGGAAGAAAACAAGCTTTTGAAGCGGTGTACATAAAACTAACTAACAGAACGGGTTTGTTTAAATCTACCTCAAAAGCTTACAATCAATGAGTCCTCTTTTCCGGCTGTTTTGAACCGAACCACAAATGTAGTCTTGTCCACTGTCGTTCACAACTTTTCACAAAGAGACGAATAAATAAACAATAACGAAATTTGGCTCGAAAATATGCTCATATATTTGTACGCGGACATTATCTGTTCCTCGAAGCTCACAGTTTTCCGAGAGCAAAGCTCGAGGAAAACTGTGAGCTTCGAGAAGCAGATGTTGTCTAAGGATAAATATCTGAGCATATTTTCAAAGTGAAATGGAGGCTATTGTGTTTATTATCCTTCTAATATTTTTCGCAACATGCGGGAATCGGCAGTATCTGCCATTCTGTCATACGTCAATCACGTCAAAGTTTGTCAGTTGGCTTCCAAAATCTCCACTTCTCCACGTCAGATTTCGCTTCAGTCGAAAGCGTTTGTTTGGGGAAAAGGTAAAACATTTGAAAGGAAAGGAAACTTGTTTAATTCCGTGAAAGACAAAAGCAAAATACAAGTGGCGATAAGGTTACAGGGAATTTAACTACCTCGATCTCGAGAACAAGCTAAAGATCACTGAAAGCAAAAAACTGTAAAGTATCGCATTCCGTAAAACGTGTAAACCACCGTCAACGAAACAACCGTCTCTTTGTCGTTCTCACGTTCTGTTCCTTCATCTCGTGTTCAGTTGGAGCAGCACTTTATATTGAAAATACAATTGTGGAATTTACCAGCCGAAAAGGACCTATGAAGTAATCGAGGCTGAACCTGCAGTCAAATACGACGCCACCGGTGTTTTTGCTGGATTTCCATTAGAGCGCTTTCTTTGCTAAATTGACATTGAATGGAGCCAGCAGCGAAGTCGCTCACCATCGCTGAGAATTGAACTTGTTGCTCGAGAGAAGGACAAGCCGCTTCTCTTTGTAGAGAATTTCGACATCTCGGGGTATCATGGCTGGTTTCTGTTTCGTGGACGAGATTTTGTCTTCGCGAGCGATCTCGACTAGGTGAGCATTGATAGCAACATTAATTTATCGGCTTGAACTCTGTCAGCGATGGTACTGAAATTTATGTTTCCTTCATTTAAATTCCTATCCTATTACAACTGTAATATTTGCCGTCGTGTGAGCGAGCTTCGAGCTTATTAAACTCGTTTAATACCTTGTTGATGGATTCTCATTTCGTCAGACTGAAAAAAAAAGCATAATTACTCTTAAATAACACGGGCTAAAACTTTTCGTCTTTCACATTTATCAGTTTTGCAACATTTTTAATTCAAGGACTGTTGAACAGAGTTCAAACTAAGAGAAAATGTCGCAAATACGAGTGTGAGTATTTCAACATTTCGTTTACGAACAGCTTACCGTAAAAAACGTTTAGAGCGTATGTTGTTTTCTGGTACTGCTTTATCGACCAGCAGGCTTATCTATTCTTCTCACAAAAGCAAACCGTTCCCCCATCTTGACATTAATTTCACTTCACAAACCTCAATAAGATATAATAGCGTATTCTCCCCGTTTTCCCGCCAATTCAAGCCATTTCAAAGTCAAATCGAGGCTATAGAGCCTCGCTTCCGTGTTCTCCCCTTTCATTCTCCAAAATGGGTTCGCGCTAGATCGCTTCCCGCTGCTCGTCGGCTTCAAGAATTCGCTCGAATCCTTCGCAAATTCAGCCATCCTGCTTGGAAAACCTAATATACAGATGGCAGGTAACGAGGAGATTTCTACTGCGGTTTCAGATGAGGCAAACACCCCAGATAAGAGGGTTAATTCTACGCCTTCAACGGAACGGTCGAAAGGCTCTCAGTTACCTGCTTCACGGAGGCAAAGTCAGGAGTCCTCAAGCAGTGCTAGTAGTTCCAGCGAGTCTGGCTCTTCATCGAGTGAAGACAGTGACCCCAGCAAGTCGGATAGTAGACACACGGCTCACAAGAAACGTCAAAAACTAGCTGAGCGAGATACTGGTAACAACACCCCGCCGAAGCACGAGGGTGATGAATACGTGCGTTTTGACACGGAAACCAAAGCCTGTCACAAGCTTGACTTGACAAAGGGCATGGTGAAATACGTGAATGACAAATTCACTACTTATGTGAAAGACAAATCCATTCATGAGACAGTCCTGGATCCCAACCCAGTACCCAGTATCGATTATCTCAAAACCCCAGCAGTCGATGATTATTTGGACGAGGTATTTGAGTCTCTCGGAAAGTCATATGGTCGTGAAAGTGACAACAATCTATCCAAGGTTCAGTCCCGACTCACTAATGTCATGGGACCACTTGGGAAATTATGGCTTACTTTAGAAAAAGTTCGCACTGGGGAATCCAGTGAAGATCTCGATTTATTTGACTGCCTTAGGCTGGTGGAACAGTCTGTCTCTCTTCTGGGACAGGCAAAATTAAGCCTTTCTTAGACACGTAGGCTGGCAGTCCTCTTTCGCCTCACAGGGGACATGAAGAAAGCCAAAAAACTTCTTACTAAGCACGGGACTTCATTAACCAAGTCTCATAAGACTTTGTTTGGGAAAAAGTTCTACAAGGCTCTCCGTACAGCAACAAAGATTAGGAAATCTACAAAGGAGATTTCACACCATATTACTGGTTCCACTTCCCGGCCGTCCCCTCAGGTCTCCCGAGGCAAAAGGTATTCTAGGCAAGATTCCAGAAGCTCTCAGCCCTTTCGTCGTGGGCCCTCATTTCAGAGCAGAGGTGGGGGCTAGTCTGTCTCCTTCCGAGGAAAGAGCTCTAACTACAAAGGATATCCAAAAGGCAAGTCAGTTAAATTCAGGGTCAAAAAGAGAGCACCTGAATCGAAAAGAAAAGCTCCAGATTGCAAAAGAAATTCTGGAGACGTCATTACAGATAGTCCCAACAGACATCCAACCAGCTTTAAGAAAACTAGAGTTGGACACATCAGTTTTAAGCAGGTCTCTGCCATTGGCAGGGAGACTCCAGTTTTTTCAAACCAATTGGAGATTACTGACACAAGATCAGTACATTTTACAAATAGTCACTGGTGTGGTGATTCCCTTTCAACAAACTCCACTCCAGACAAATATGCCCCCTCATATATCTCACAATCAGTCAGAGAAAGAAAACATAGAGCAGGAAATTGCAGCAATGTTGCAAAAAGGGGCGATTCAGGTGGTCTCTCCAATGAAAGGGGAGTTTATCAGTCCAATATTTCTGGTTCCGAAGAAAGACGGGGGGAGCAAACCAGTGATCAACCTCAAGAGGTTGAATTTCCACATAGTGTATCAACACTTCAAAATGGAGGGATTGCACCTCCTCAAACATATAATTCAGGAAAAGGATTTCATGATCAAGATAGATCTCAAAGATGCTTACTTTTGTGTACCCATGAGCCAGCAGCATCAGCCTTTCCTGAGGTTCATTTGGGGTGGCACACGGTATCAGTTTACTTGCCTCCCTTTTGGTCTAGCTCCTGCCCCTCTTTACTTCATAAAGTTGTTGAAACCAGTGGTGGCCCAGTTACCGAGACTTGGCCTGAGGATGATTGTCTATCTAGACGACATCATTGTGTTCAATCAGACTCGGGAGGGAATATTGCGGGACAGGGACTCAACCCTCTGGTTACTTCAGAATTTGGGTTTTGTAATCAACTGGAAGAAATCAGTGTTAGATCCTTCACACTGCATGGAGTACCTAGGCTTTGTGATAAATCCAATGGAAATGAACTTATCATTGCCAAAGCAAAAAATGAATCAACTCATCCAGTCTTGCAGAGACCTGATTCGGGAAAAAAAACTGCCTCCGTCAGAACCCTAGCCAAAATAATTGGGAAACCGACTTCGTCAATGCAGGCTGTTCTCCTTGCACCCTTGCATTACCGACACTTGCAAATGTTGCAAGTGAAAGGTCTGCTAGCAGGAAAGAGTTACGAGACAATGGTATCACTCAACCAGAATTGTCAGAACGACCTTCAATGGTGGGTGGATCAGATTTCCACCTGGAATGGTCGGTTAATAATTACTCCAGCCCCCGACGTGGTAATAACGACAGATGCATCAGTGCAGGGCTGGGGAGCAGTCTGCCAAGGGGTTCGCACGAGGGAACTTTGGTCTCAGCAGGAATCAAACACCCTTCATATCAATGCATTGGAGCTGAAAGCAGCGTTGTTTGCTGTGAGAGCTTTCACTGCCAAAGAAAGGCAGTTGCATGTCCACCTGAGAATCGACAACAGGACAGCAGTGGCTTATGTATTGAAAATGGGGGGAACACGATCCTCGGTATTGGTAGGGATAGCCCAGGAATTAAGGGGTTATGCTCTGACCAAACAAATTACACTGACAGCAGAATATCTTCCTGGAAAATACAATCACGAGGCAGACTGGGAGTCCAGGCACTTCCGGGACTCGAGCAATTGGAAACTGAATCCCAGCATATTCCAGGCACTAGACCAACTCTGGGGGCCCCAAGAGATAGACCTGTTTGCCGACCGTCTCAATGCTCAACTGATGAACTATGTCAGTTGGTTTCCAGACCCATTTGCCCAGGCAACAAATGCCTTTCAGATTCCTTGGTCGAAACTGAAAGGTTACAGCTTTCCACCTTTCTCAATGATTTGCCGTTGTCTGGCAAAGATTAGGAAAGACCAGGCAACAATAGTTATGATAACACCAACTTGGCATACACAAGCATGGTACCCAGTTCTACTAGAAATGTCTTGCAGACAGCCAGTTCTGCTCCCCCCTCTTGAGAACATCCTTATGTCTCCCAGTCAACAGCCACACCCCCTTGTTCTACAAGGAAGCTTACAACTAGCGGCTTGGACGGTTTCAGGCAAAACATCCTTGCAAAAGGAGTTTTAGAGCAAACTGCTGAGTTACTCAGCTCCCACTCCTGGCGCAAGGGGACTACGAGCGCTTACAATAGCGCCTGTTCACAGTGGTGTGGCTGGTGTCATCAGAGAGAAATTGATCCATTTTGCTCCACTGTGGCCTCTATAGCTGATTACCTCACAGAAATGTTTAACAAAGGCAGATGCTATCGTACAATTAATAACCACCGCTCAGCAATCTCAGCATTTCACAAGTCCATTGAAGGCTGTAAGGCTGGGCAACATGAGTCGGTTTGCAAAGTATTGAACGCATGTTTCAATGCCAGGCCACCGCAACCAAGGTATGTGGTGATGTGGGATGTTGACAGGGTGCTAGATCATATTTGCACTCTAGGATGTGATGCCAACCTTTCGGACAAACAGTTGACCCTTAAGCTGAGTATGCTGCTTACTCTTGCTTCAGCAGGCAGATCCTCTGACCTTCGGGCTCTTGATTAAAGATACATGACAGTAAAAGAGAACTGCATAGTCTTTGAGCTTGGTCGGTTAACAAAATCTAGGAAGAAAGGTCAGTGTCTCCTTAAGTTGACATTTACTGCCTTTGACACTAACCCTGACTTATGTGCTGTCTCAACCATAAATTGTTATTTAGAATGCACTAAAGGATGGCGCTCTGATTGCAATAAAATTCAGCTACTGTTGAGCTATATCAAACTACATAAGGAGGTAGTTCCTTGTACAATTGCTGGGTGGTTAGTACAAATGATGAACGAATCAGGGGTTGGCACCTCTGAGTTTCGAGCTCATTCAACCAGAGGTGCTTCAACCTCTAAGGCCAAAGCTAAAGGGCTCTCATGTCAGGAGATAATGAACATGGCAAAGTGGAAGAAAGAGTCCACTTTCAGAAGACACTATTTAAGGGATATTGTCACTGAGGGGACATGACAGGATGCCTTCCAGGCCACGGTGCTCCAGGAAGGTTAGGTGCTTTGAACATACGCTATTATATCTTATTGAGGTTTGTGAAGTGAAATTGGAAATTTCATCAGTGCGCGAAGCGCACGCATTGAAATTATAATTTCACGAGCAAACCGAAATAAGATATAATAGCGTCCCACCCTGTCCCACCCATTTATGTTCCATATTAGGGATTTAAGAGACAAAATCTTGTTTCGGTTTGCTTCCTCCTTCCGGGTGCTAAGCACAACTAGGATGTGTAGTGACAGTCAAGACCCTTGAAAGAGGCCTAATGGAGACTTACAGTGACTTGATCAATGTTGTAGTTTTTCTTATTCAAGCTGCATGTCATGCATTTTTTGATAGTTATGATATTCCACTCTTTGGGAATGTTTGAGCGCACGTTTGTACTCCATTATTGTTGCGTTTACCACTTCATTGTTTATTATCAATGTAGTGCATTCGTTTTTCACGTGCAAAGTGGTTACTACATAACAATAAAGTGATTTTGTTTCCTATCCTACGTCTCAACTCGCCTTCTTCCGCTCCCTTGCGCTCACCAATTTTGGAGAATGAAAGGGAAGAACACGGAAGTGAGGCTCTATAGCCTCGATTTGACTTTGAAATGGCTTGAATTGGCGGGAAAATGGGGAGAATACGCTATTATATCTTATTTCGGTTTGCTCGTGAAATTATAATTTCAATGCGTGCGCTTCGCACACTGATGAAATTTCCAATTTTAATTGCAAACTTGACGCGCCTTGAAGTTTTTGAAATTGGGGAATATCACTTGGGGAATATTTATCAATTATCCTGCGAACTTAGCCGACGAGGCCGTAGGCCGAGTTGGCTAAACTCAGGCGATATTCCGCAAGATTGAGCAGGATAATTGTTTTATTATTCAACACATTGATAACAAAGCACAGGTTTATAGCTGAAACGCTGGAGGCGATCCTTATTTGTCAAAAAGAGAAACTTGTAACATTTTCCCGCGCGCTGACCGGCATGAATGAAAGTGGCAGCTTTGTTCAAGTTTGAATGAACCGATAGCGTTTTGCATCAAATTCAAATATTGAGAACTCGTCTAGTGCGCCAATCGCTTCGGCAAAATTTTCCACAAATTTCTAGCCTCAAAAGCTTAAACCAAACAGTATTTTGAAGCTGCGAAGGATTTGTTGTGTCAGCTGGGCCGAGCTGAACACAGTGGGAAAGCTTTTCAACGATTTCTCGGGTTAGTGTTTCTTTGTTTACTACGCAAGCAATTTCACGATCTTTCCTCAGTGGTTTGACAAACGCATCTAGTACCTTGTTGCTTGCAAGAACTCTAGATCGTTTATGAAACTAAACGGTTTTTCAAGCGGCTCGGATGCTTTTGACAAGAATTGCTTTGTACTCCGTCTTTTTGTCTGCCAGAAAGCTAAAATTTCTCGAGACACTTCACCAGTGCGAGCTCGGAGTTTCTCAGGTGGTTTTCTCCATCTCTTGAAGACGAGTCGAGATCTATTTTAACGGTTACGAGAACTAATCTAAGGAAATACATGTACTGCTTGTAATTTCTGAGCCCTAGGATGCGGGACAATCCAAAAGTCTAGCGAAAAATATATCAAACGTTTTTGCTGAAGTGTAATTTGCCAGTTCATAAACAGAAAGGTAAGCAGTAAACGTTTTTGCACTAACCATTAAATTCTTAACAGCAAACTTGGTTGTCTTCTTTATGTTCAGTATAAAACAGCGTTATTAGTAGTTTGGTGTTCTTGCGAGGTCGTTACTTTTTGAAAACGCTCTGCCATTTTTCTCTATCCCCGACGCACGCAAACTACGAATATTTAACAATAGGCCCTATCACGGTTTTCGACGCCATTTTGACGGGTAGGCAAACAGGCTTGAAATTAGTCTGTATAGCGAACCAGCCGTGAGCTGCTACTAAAAATCAGAGTTCGCGGGAAAAAATAAAGGAAAATGTATGGAAAGTTCAAAACACGACTGGACGCTTTCTGTCACAGCTACATCCCTCCAATTTTGTTCTTAAAACCCTTTTCCTAGTGCCAAAAGTTTCCAATTCATGAATTTTTCAGAAGCAATGTTTTATGAAAATTATTTGACATCGGATTTCCATACAAACACTGTTATTTCAAGCCTGTTTGCCTACCCGTCAAAATGGCGTCGAAAACCGTGATAAGGCCTATTAGACGGCGAGCTCGAGGTTTCTAACGGCTGATAGTTGGCGAGGGGCAAAGCCCCGAGCCAACTATCAAAGGCGATAGAAACTGAGAGTGAGCCGTCTAATTGTTTTAGTATACCTCAGTGATCGATCTATGAAGCAAAAAATTCTTTTTATTTCATAAATTTTGATATATTTGTGCAATCGCAGGATATCTCTTATGTGCGGACGACGTATATTGAGTTCACCATGACCATATTTGGGCATTGTCACAATGTGTTGAATGATAAAGACGCTGTGGGAGCGTATACTAGGCCGTCGTTGTGTTAGGAGTATCTGAGCATGCACGTTACTTCAGTCTTTGATGACAGGTGAACGATAAAAGAAATTTCGCTGAGAGTCTAAGGCATCACTTTGTATTTGCGATAAACGTGATATAAGAATGATGATTATTCTAGAAAGTGACGCAGGCATACTCGGAAAAAAGAAATCCGAGTGCTCCTATCAGGAGTCGAACCTAAGACCTTCCGATTACTAGTAGTAGTAATCGGAAGGTCTTAGGTTCGACTCCTGATAGGAGCACTCGGATTTCTTTTTTCCGAGTATGCCTGCGTCACTTTCTAGAATAATCATCATTCTCATTCATTCACCAGGCTGGAAATGTACCATCACATTTCTTTCATAAACGTGATATAGTTCAACCGAAAATGTCACGCAAACAAAATAAAACATTACTCTTACTAAACATGTCGGATTTTGTAACCATGAGGTGCATCTAAGATAATGATGGATTTTGGCGACAAAGGAGTATTTGTGGTTCCAGTGGTAATGATGAATTTTGGCGAAAGATGGGCATTTGTCCGAGTACCTTTCCACCCTGATACCCTTATTTTCTGGGCTTTCTGAGACAGATGTTCCAGCTTTTTCACTGGTAACAGCGTCTAACAGCGCACGATCGCAAAATGTTACGCTTAACGTGAAACATGACACGCGTGCGAAAAGACATGCGTTCGATATGGGACGCGTGTGATAAGACAGACCTCACAGAACATCCGATTTACTAAAAGTTAACTCAACGAATCTATTTCATAATCACTGGAATGGGACAGAACTTTAATGACACAATCAAAACGCTCTGTGAGTGACCAAAGAATGAAGTATTTCAATTTATGGCTACAGTTACTCGCACTGTTCCTTTCGATATGGAAGGCAACGCAAAGGTCGAAGTGTACGTTCATTCTTTTAGTGGTTTTACGTGATTGCCAATGGACAAAACATCATGACACAAAAGAGAGAGTTTCCAGGTTTTAGAAGGTTTTTAAATGAAAGAAGCTGGGTTTATAAAGTGGAAAGACACTGCAGCTCCCATGGCGATTGAATAACAAGCAGAAACCGTCCAGTTTTCCTTCAAGAACCGCCGAAAAAATTTTCCTTTAATGCCGCGTCTCCGGATGAAGCTTGATACACGTGAACGATTTTGGTTGCCTAGCACGTGACCGAAATCTTCCCGGTATTTTCAGCGTGGCAGTTCCTTTCTGCATCCAAAAGACTGCTTCTCTCTACGTTTTGTAACATCGGAAGGGGCTTTCAGTTTTGCTAAAGCCCGGGTGCTAAAGTTGCTATTTTGGCTTTATCCAACGTAAAAATAAAAATGCCTTTAGCGTTGCAGTACTCAGTTGTTGTTGGTATAAATATGCAAATTTTCGGCGTTTACGTTTGTTCCAATGAATCGACCTTATCGCTATCACTCGACCCCGAGGGAAGGATTTTTTCAGATTCTACAGTTAAAATTTCATTCACAACATTAACTCGGATTTTTAGGGTAATTTCCTTTGAAAGCTTTCATTTTTGCGTTTTATGTTTGCCGAAACGAGCACACGAGTCATCTGACACTTTCTCGTAGCCGCCGTTAGTTTGTGCCGCGTTAAAGAACGTCTAATAAAGATGAATTGAATAATTTTGGTTTCACACTCGATTGAGAAGAGCTCCCTGGTACTGTCAAAATGTTTAATTGTTTCTAAAGTAAGCGTACGTTTATACCGCTGGATGAAACACAGCTCGCGTGCCGATCAAGTTTGCGATTGTTTGACAAGACGAGAGAACGGTAAATTGAATAGAGTTCAAAATCTTAGACACGGCTACCGTGTCATTCTGGTCACTTGCGTGCCATTTTACTCGCTGGCGTGCCATTTCACTCGGTGCTGTGCTTGACACACTTCATCGTTCGATCCAACACGCACCTTTTGTTTTTATCGTGCGATACGAACAAAAACAAATTTTTAATTAGCCGTGCAGTCTGACACACTGCTCAGATGCCGGCATGTCATTTCACTCACTGCCTATTGTTTAGCGTGTCAGTTTGGCGTGCCCGTGCGTTCACCTTTTTCCCTGTTTTCCCGTGGAGGGTCACACTTTGGCTTTGTCCAAGTGATCGTAAATAAAGAAATTAATACGTCAAGCGTTGATTGTCGCTGTGCATTAGCAAACTTTCAGTGTTTACATTTGTTCTGGTGAATAGATCTTATCGCTCACACTGGACCCCGAATGAAATTTATTTTCGAAGCGTTAGTTTTAGTTTCCGACTTTACCCTTAGCCTTTCACCCACGGAATGGTCTTGAATATTTAAAGTTAATTGAACGTTTTCTTTTTTTATATTGCGGCCAGAGAAATGGAATGTTCTGTTAGGCTGTATGTAAATTCAGTGTTTACGGCCTGATCTTATCGATTACGTTTGATACCGGAGGGAGATTTAATTTATTTATTTATTTATTTATTTATTCACCACGACATACAAACATAGAAAGTTACAATGAATAATAGACTAGGATTACAAGTACATAAGTTTAGAGTAAATAAAAAAAATAGTAAAAGAAGTAAGAAGTGGCGAGGAGACCTCAAGAAACCCCCGGGCTTATACTGAGAGGTCTCCTCGGAGATATGTTGGGACTTAAAGACCAGTAAAGACATTGTGTTGAGATTTTTTAACATACGGTGGTGGTAAGACTATAAAAACATAACAGAGTCGGACGTTTCATGCAATTAACTGAGGAAATCAAGAAGCTTTCTTTTGAAGGTGGATAGACTAGGGGAAGACGTAATTGATAATGGCAAAGCATTCCATATTTTTGGCCCTCTATAGAGTATAGTAAATTGCTTGATATTAGTTCGGCAGGTGTGAGGTCGAAAATGAGCTGAGGTTCTGGTATCATAATTATGAATTTGACCACCAGTCGGAAATAAATTTAGAAAGGGCGAAGGCAGCAAACGTTGGTGATAGGAAAACATAAATTTTGCAATATAAAAGGAATTCACTTTAAAAATATCTAGGATATTCAGTTGTGCAAATAAAGGTGCAGAAGGTGCAAGGTGATTAGAATTTGTCATAGCTCGCACAGCTCGTTTTTGAAGAAGAAAAATGCGATTTAAGTTTGTTACATAAGTAGAAGACCAAACTGTAGTAGAGATTTATCGATAAGAGCCTATAGAGCGTCTGCGAGGGAGGTTAATCGAACTCGAACTTTTGGAAAATATCCGTCCTGGAAGGAAAGTTGCCCTTTAGTTTCTTTCAATGAAAGGAGTTAGCAGACAACACACATACTAGCTGTTTTCTTTTAAGAATACGTTGTTCGTTGTGTTGATTTTACGTCCTTGTTTTTTGTCCCGCAATGGCGGCTTATGGTGAATACATGCACTATACGGCCAACATGGCCTCTTTGCCATTTGAGACTTACGAAGAAATCCTATTTTATAACTTGGGCTCCGCCCAAGTAATAACACCGGATATTCCCCAGTTTTAGCTGGGGTGTATTCGGTCACGTCAGGCGTTTAGACCAATCGCGTGCGAGCGAAAATATTTGATAGATTATAACAAAAATAAGAGAGCAAAACAATCTTGCAAACCTTTTTCCCTCCGAGAAACGAGGAAAGTGAGATGACGCCACCATGCATGCGCACGTACGCCAACCGAATGGTAGCCGCGAAAAAAGGCGCCAAAATATAAGCCTCTCTCCAGGCCTCTCAAGGCTCTCGTCAACTTTCCTAGCACTTTTCCAGGCTACCAAAAATGGAAAATTGCGTCTATTTTAGCTATGAAGGAGTCAAAATGGAAGGAAACCGTTGATGCCATTAACAAGAGCAGACATTCAAACTTCATATATGAGTTTGCTAATATTTTTTCCTTGATATAAGGTGCTGAACAGCAGACATTCAACAAATTTGTATGAGTAAATCTACTAATGCGACGTACCTTTTAAATGTCTACAACCTGCCACCTAACCAATCGTTCTTTCATTGGGCTTAATGTAATTTTACAAAACCCTCGAAAAATCCTGAGCGTCATTAATGAATAGAAAATATGGAGCTGCGTAAGTGCGGCTAAGTCAACTAGATTTTCGATTTTACAGATGAAAACTGCACCCTATTTTCCTTAAAGGTAAAAAAAAACTAGGTGAAGAAGTAATTGGTATTGAGAGAGAGTTCCAGATTTTGGGACCCTGGTAAAGGACTGTAAATTGCTTAAGATTTGTGTGACAAGAATGGGATCGATAGTGGCTGGCTGTTATGGTACCTATCACTGACTAAATATGTATCTTTTAAAAGAAGTTTCATTCTTTTATCTCACAGTGTCGCTAGGCTCAGTGCAAGCGTTTCCTGCCGAATCCTGTGGCGAAATCAAAGCAAGTGAGGGAAACAAAATGAAGAACGGCGAGTACTGGATATACTCAGATGGAAATGCTGGTCCGGCAATCCTAGCTACCTGTCAAGGTACGGAGTTTCAGGCCTTAGTGACAGCACAGTTTGAATCTCTGCTCCCGCTCCCCTTACTCATACAGTAATGTTAGTGTTTGGTGTCTTGTCGTGCAGGAGGTAACTGGTTGCGGACATTTGTTACAAGACTGTATCATGCGAAGCCATTCTCTCGCGGTACACTGGAGACATCTGGCAGACATAATTTGCTTTCGTCTGTGATTAGTTCATTTTTCTCGCAACGACTTCCCTCACAAATAGAACACACAAGGCGATAAAGAGAGAGGTCGAGGGGAGAGATCCAGGGAACGTGCAATTGTCTCGATTACCGGAAACCTAACATTAGTCGCCCCAGCTAGGTGTTTTGACGAAAACTGAATGGGTAATTCGCACGAAGAAATGTACTTTGAGGGCTTGTGCGAGGGTTGGCCCCTTACAGATGTGCCTTATTTTCTACCCATGATGTATTTGTCTATTTATTCCTCAACTTGTTTGCTTATTTAGTTAGTCAGTCATTCAGTCAGTCAGTCAGTCAGTTAGTCAGTCAGTCACTCAGTCAGTCAGTCAGCTAGTCAGTCAGTCAGTCAGTCAGTCAGTCAGTTAGTCAGTCAGTCAGTCAGTCAGTCAGTTAGTCAGTCAGTCAGTCAGTCAGTCAGTCAGTCAGTCAGTCAATTAGTCACTCGGGCACTTAGTCGGTCAGTCAGTCAGTTAGTCAGCTCATCTATTTATTCATTATTTATTTGTTACTATTATTTATTTTAGTACTGTTATTGTAATGATCTATAGCAAATAGCATTTTTATAGCAATATCTATTATAAATACTAGTCTTCTTGGATTGTAAGGCGCCTTTTTGGGCGCTGCATAAGTAAATAAACTATTAATTATTAATTATTATCAGTTAGCCAGCTAGTCAGTCAGTCAGTCAGTCAGTCAGTTAGTTAGTTGTGATGCTGTGATGCTGCTTGTCCAGTTAAATTTTCCGAATTGCATACGCATCACGAGATTTTCGTAACGTTGTCAATTTTTAACTTTAGAATTAATGGCATGGACCTTAATTTTCTTGATTCCTGATAATGTATTTTTCACTTTTAGACGTCTGGCAGAAAATCAACACAGCTCCTGTTTGCTTTGGAGCTCGGGATAACAAATATGGTGCTTTCAACATGACCAAGACTGGCCGTGTCAGGACCATGAAGCTTGTGCGCCGCAAAGGGACCATATGGTGCAATACTAAACTCGATCCTTCCTACTGGGGTTGTCGTCATTCAAACTACGCCAAAACCACGTCATTGACGATAATAACAAATTCCAAGAGAGAAGCAATAATACCACCCCATGAAGAATTGCAAGCATCTAATGGTTGCAACAAACCCTACTGTTACTTGCTTGAAGGGTTTGCACACAATTCCCCAGAGCTACGTTTTCGCAGCCTTTCCAGCCCATTGTCCTTGTTGCGGTACCAAGAGTTGCAGATCTGGTTTGGGCAGGACTTCGTAGATTGTTCAGAAGATAACAACGGTGGTTCGACCTGTGTTGATGTGTATGCATGGTACATATGAACCATCAGTATGAAGTCACTGCATGCACCGATATTTGTCTAATCCAGATTCAGAAGTAAAACAAGGTTTTGTTTCTCTAACTTTGAAAAGCCTTTCTCTTAATAGCTTTCTAGTTTAACAGACATTCAATTTACTTTAGAGTTTTTTTTTTTTTTTTGATTTTGATAAATATTCAAAATATGTTACGATCATTGCACTTGTGAGCATCTTCTCATGCAACATGAACAGTATAAATGCAATGTAACTATATGATAGATGTTTCTGTCGAAACATATTTTGCATTTTAAAAAGGTTGTACAAATACATGCAAGTATTATTAGTTTTCAATTATGTACCCAGTATTGTCCACATCGTTGGGTAATTAAAAATATTCTGTTTGCCCGTTATATACAGCTTAGATCGTAAAAAGTTAAAATTGTCTTCAATCAATCAACCCCGGGGGTTATATGGGCTGAATAGGTATGTGCGGCGCCAAAGGGTATGGTTTTTCGGCTGTTTTGGTCATAAATAGGGTATAGATGTTTGCACTCTAGTCCTGGTTTTTTTTTTTTTAGAAGAAGCTACTTCAGGTCATAAATGGGGTAGGGAAAATCGCAGATTATGGTCATAAATAGGGTAAGGGTTTTGGGAAGCGGGCCGCACACCCCTACCCAACGTTTTTGGAGTACCCCCCCCCCCCTCCCCCGGTCAATCAACGTACTTGGACATTAAAAACAGAAAGAAGAAGAAAGTGTTTTACTGTATTATACCTTATGTTTTGTGCGTTATGCATTATACATCATGCATTTAACAAACATCCTGCGAAATCGCGCGGCGACCCTTAGCCAAGGGTTCAGTATCAAATATTTTGGTGTTTTCAAGTGTGTACGCGATTTTGTCGAGATTTTTGGCAGAACCAAACAAATTTTCTCGACCTAGTGCGTACGGTACCTAACTCTTACATTACCCCAGTAAATAGGAGTAAATAGGTATCGGAGAACAGTCAGGGAATTTTGACCAAGTGCTGGAAAGGTGACCTAGACTAGCATCCCATCGCGGGGGTGGGGGACGGGGGGTAGCAATGCTACTAGTCACTTCATGCTGGTTATCCTGTGATGGACTAGCATCCCACCCAGGGGGGATTAACAATTCTCCAGTAGCCGCTTCATGCTGCAGCAGTAGTCACTACTTTTGCGGCTTTCACACACCAACGTGCATTTGCCACAAGAATTTGCAGACTTCGGTTTGTAGTGTGAACGATACTTAAAATTTTTCACCCAAAGTTCGGTTTCTTACGCCTTTCACAGTCAATTTACTTCGGTGACGTATCGGATGTTCACTCAGACCACGTGACCTGAAACGGATTCACCGAAGCGTAGAGAGAAACTATGGGATTCGAACTTAGAAACTCGTATAAAAAATGGACTGTCTGCCAGTCTATAAAATCTTCTAGACACATCACAATAAAGCAATGACATTGTTTAAAGAAATGTTTTTAATCAACACGTACATGTTTTTAATCAACACGTACAAGATCTACCTACAATGCAACCTGATGCAAAAAATTTTTGGACATATTGAAAAACATTTTGGCAGTTAAAAAGTAATTTTGGTTTGGAGATAACTCAAAAAAAAAATTCGCGAGAAAATTCGCGAACGGCCACATTAGATGCGGTTAAAGACTGGTATTACGAGAAATGTCTTTAATCCGTTTATCTCTAAACTTGAAAAGTATAATTACATATAGTTGACTATAATGTGCACTGGTCCATGCGCCATGGTAAAATGAAAAAACAAACCTTTCGAACTTTATACTCTACTCGATTATTTCAGTTTAACCACAACAAACCAAAACTAGAGATAAAATGTTACTGAACGAGACATTTGTAATACTACAATTACCAAAGAAACAGGCTGACAATTTACGCACTTACGAAGAACCCCGATATCAGCAACGTTTGAGAAATAGGCCCTTTAGCTGAGAACGACTGCTTAACCAACTTGAAAAAATGATGGAGTAAATACAAAATCCATGAAACCGCTCAAATCTGTTGAGATTGTTAAGTGAATATGAAGGGCCAGCATGGAGTAAACTGATTGCCAAAGTTTCAACTGACAGCTGAAAATTTGCACTTTTTTAACAGATAGCTAAAAAAACGTTAAGAAAACTGAGATGTCTAAACTTTACCTGGGCATAGTGTGTTACTTGCAAGTAATTTTCCATTAACTGTGTAGTTAATGGCCGGAGAATGAGTTACTGATGAAGATGGCTCGGAGCTCCTCACAAATTGTTCCTGGAGTCGTGAGCTCGTCTGATAGTCTTGGAAAAGGTTAGAATCACTCGAAACTTCTACGGAAATCCTCGGATGATACTCGACACTGTTCGGCTAATGAGAAGGTCACCACCATTGATACGATACAAAAACCGAAAAAAAAAAAAAAAAAAACACGTGAGAAAGATCATAATTAATTGATAGCTGAGGAATGGCTTAAATTTTAGCTGATAGATGAGAATCCAGCACCCCATGCAGACCCCTCACAGGAGACAAAACCTACACCGTGTGGTACAGTTTGTAAACTAACATTTAACATTTTAACATTCCTTTAAAAATTGCGACTAACAAAGATGTTCTAGTATGATCTGATTGATCATGATTATAACCCTTCTATTGAACAGCAGTTAGGAATGGTTGAATACCTTATGCATAATTATTATACTTCTACAGCGAACAAGAATGATATTCCTGCGCAAACGAATACAAATGGTTCAAAACAATCTCGACAAATGAAAACTATTCACATAAGTGAAGCACAGAAAAAGTACAAAGTAATAACACTATCTATCTAACCTAATTACAATTAGTTTTAGTAACACTATCTAACCTAAAAAATATACACTGCACATCTTCGCTCTGACGACGGGCTAACGCTCGCAACGCCAGCACTCGGGTCTCTTCGCGGTAGCCAAGTTACCTTAGTTAGCAACTCTGTGGACAAAACATTCGGTATCAAAAGTAACTACACCTTAGACAAAGCTGTTGTGTTATAGCGACAATTCAGAGTACACACCAAACAAGTGGGTCGTGTTTTGATCGTCTTCTCAATTTTGGATACCATTTCCTTTTCACTTCCCAGTATTTTGCCCAGGACCTCACGGTTGTGTGTGAGAGGAAAAGAGTGACTAACTGGGACTTGATGTCCACTAGTTCTGAATACACTCCATTGAAAATACGTTGTCCGTGCAAAGGGTAAATCGTAAACGATGCGACCTGATGGAATTATGGGTAATCTAATTAGCAAGGGCATTTTTTTTTTCTCTTTGTCCGCGAGAAATATGTAATTTTTTTTAAGTCTTAAAAACTGCACGTGCTTTCATTTTCTAACAAGAAGAATGCAAATAAGTTCGTAGGCTGTTGAGTCTTATCGTTCATGGTTTATACCGTTTGCCTGACACCGATTTTTCAATTGAGTGCATAATGAGACAATTGTTTTAGCCCAGCGTACAGTGTGGGTGAATAGTCGTAGATATTTCCCCTGCAGTGAATACACTGACACTACGATTCCCTTCTACCTTGATTAACTATTGTTAATTATTTGAACAACTACAAAAGATTTTTATTTGCTAGCAAAACTGTATCGGAGTAGAAGGGGTACTCCTCAGATATAAGCAGTGGTTTGTCAAAAGAATACAACAGGTAATTATTTTTAGCTATTAGACACAGTCAAAATTCGCTCAGCGATTTCAGTCATACATGAACTAACTAACTTATAAAGCTTACATATTAAAACCAAAAAAAAAAAAACGCGAATACATGGGTCATGTACATGAAGAGGAATGCTATTTCCCCCATAAGCTGTTAATAAATTGACAAGTGACGAACATGACACCTACAGTACATTAAGGCTTTTAAGGTACATGCAGAACAGGATTGCATGAGACTATGATAGATTACAGTGCAGACGTAACGACCTGATGCGGGTCATCTGTTTTGTCTTGGTTGCTGAGTGGGAGTGTATCATCCACTGCACCATTACAGTTGTCGTACTTCTGCAGATCATCACGTGACAGATGCTCCACTACACCAGCACCAATGGAGTCACCCAGCACATTAACAGTAGTGCGGAAGCGATCCCTTTGTGAACAAAAAAAATTGTGAAATACAATGTACATTTGTAAATGCGATGTTATGTTTTAAACATGGTAAATAAAATTAATTATTAAAAACTGGATCATTGTATAATGCAATTCCAGGGTTTTGATTGGCTTAGCGGCCATGGTATATGAGTCATTATACCATGCCCAAGAAGTAGCGACCATAAATTGTTTTCTGGTTGCTCTTGAAAAGGAAATCAGCAAGGCCTACCAATATTATTTGTTTGTTTTTAATAAAACAATTATTCCACTTGCGCTTGTTGGATATGAGATGATTATAGTCAACTCGGCACTATGCGCCTCGTTGGCTATCTATCATCTCATATCCAACACGTGCTCGTGGAATAATTGTTAATGATACATGAAGTCTTATTTTTCAGTCGGTGACACAGGCTCACCAGGATAAAGAAAATCTGCCCTGCCTACCCACTGACTGAACAACACAACTATCAAAAAAGGAGTTCTTTTCGTCATTAAATTGGCAAACTACATATATGCTTCATGTAAAATAATAATTATGAAAAACTGAATCATTGGATAATGGAATTCGAGGGATTTGATTGGCTTAGCGGCCATGGTATATGAGCCATTATACCATGGCCGAGAAATGGCGACCATTAAATTGTCTGCTGGTTATTCTTGCATGGCGACATCAGTAAGATCTAGCAATATTTCTTGATTGTTTTTAATAAAACAATTATTCCACTTGCGCTTGTTGGATATGAGATGATTATAGCCAACTCGGCGCTACGCGCCTCGTTGGCTATCTATCATCTCATATCCAACGCGCGCTCGTGGAATAATTGCTAAATACACCATAGGAGGCGTGGTGGTCAGACTCGAGATCGGACCCTCAGTCTGAACCTTGACCAGAAGGTTGTTGGTCCAAGGCTAGGTTGGTCCCTGCATTTTCATGTTGTTTCCTTGGACAAGAAACTTTACATAAGATTGTTGTTCTCTATCCTGGTGTATAAATGGATACAGGCTAGGTGGACTTGCTGGATTTGCCCAAGAAGGCCTTGGAAAACCAATAAGCGGGTTAGTTGCTTAAGCAATGGTGGTGCTGTGTCAGTGTGCAAGTAGATTAACAAAATGATGCTTGGTTTATCAACAGACTTGATAAGGTACACGTAATTCATTTTGGCCAATGTAAAGCCCTCGAATCTCTTTACGGTGGCCAAATCACCTTTAGTTATACAGTCTGTTGATAAATCCAAACATTTCTTGGAAAACGCAGCATACAGAATGTAAGAGGAATGTCACTTACAGGAACCAGTCCACAGCCATGATGAGCCCAATATCATCCAGTGGTAAATTGACAGCTTGCAGCACAATGATGGTGGTCACTGAGCCTGCAGATGGAATGCCAGCAGCACCAATTGCAATAGCTGTTGCTGTAAGGCTGAATAGAAAGTACTCTTCTTTAGTACAAAGGTAATTAATTTTTTTTTTGAATAATTCACACAAAGAATTGTTCTCTTGGAGACTGAACAACAGCAATGATGTCAGAATTCTTGATGGCAACCCCAGTAAAATTCATCGATTACCAACAGATTTCTATATCTACCTCACTGCTCATTACTAATATATCCCAATTCATAGCATGGCAACAGAATACATCTGCAAACTGAACAGTCAAAAAAACATCCACTAGATAGATATGCACTGAGGTCTACTCACAACACTTGGGAGCATCCTGCTTACATATGTAGGTATTAGCAGTGTAAATTTTGTGTATATTTAAGTTTTATTTTAATTATTATTATTATTATTATTATTATTATTATTATTATAATTATTATTATTATTATTATTATTATTACTATTATTATTACTATTATTATTATTATTATTAAAATTATTATGCAGCAGTGTATATGCCGATGAAGCTAAAAAGACACTACAGTATTGGGCACTTTCATCATCATCGTCATCATCATTTATTTGCCTTAAAGAAATCATTCAACCACTTAGCATAACCTAAAGGCCATTGGGAAATTTCTCCGGTGAAAATTTAAAATTATTTGATAGATAAAATCAACCAAAACCTAATAATTGGTAAAAAAAAAAGTCCTTCTAGCAGAAAGTCCTCAGTGATATTTATTTAATAATAACATTATTACTATAACTGTATTATTATTAGTCACACATTGGAGAGAACTTGTCACCAAATCAAAATAATATTGACTATATTATTTTCTGTCTTTAAAAGGAATTGTATTGGATTTACACAACCAAATAAAAAGGGTCGCATTTTCAAAAATTAATGCATTTAAAGTAAGGTCAATTTTAATCACCACAATAAATACATAAGATCATTTTAGCCTTGGCAACCTGTTCCATGCACCACCACTGGGATGCCCTAGCGACATCCAACAGTGTGTACATGAATGAATTTTCCCTGAACCTGCTCTAACTGCTGACTCCTAAAATGTAATAACACGTAAAGGCCCGTTTAAACAGTCCAAAATTCGTTCAACAAAAGTTGAACAGATGTTGGGCAAATGTTGGACGAATGAATGGAGTGTTCAAACGGCTTCTGCAACACCATTCAACATTTTCGAGAACAAAGGAAATCACTAGCTGTTGTTACTATGGATGTTGAATGAAAGTTCCGATTTAAATTTGAATCAACATGCTTTCAACAATGTTGGACAACCTGTTCAAATGCCCCCAACATTTGGTTCAACGAAGTGATGTATGCATGTTGAATTGAATGTTTAAACCGTTTAAACAGGCATTAAAATCTTTGGGCAAAGAGTGAAACACAGTCAACACTCACCAAATGGCAATAACTTTCCCAGCCGATAAATCATAGTTGTTGAGCTGAGCAATGAAGATGGCAGCAATGGCTTCATACAGTGCTGCACCATCCATGTTTACCGTGGCACCCAGCGGCAAAACAAACTTGCTAATACGTGGGTCCACTTTGTTGTTTTCTTCAAGACAGCGTATGGTGGTTGGAAGGGTTGCTGCACTGTTTAAACCAAAAACACAAACAAATGATTACTACATGTATACCAAGTAGCAGCATATAGTCTTCCAGCATGAAAATGAGAAAAATATTGTATCCTGTATAGCAGTATCCCAGGGAGATGGATCAGCCTGGGCGATGTTTCATGTCAGTCCATGGATGAATTAAGCTTATACCTTTCAACTTTATCTGAGTCAAATGTGTGAGAGTTTTGTCTCGTCATGACTGGGATTTCCGAAAACGTCCGAGCCACTTCCGAAGATTTCTGATGACTTTCCGAAGACTTACGAACGTTGCCAAAAATGTCCAAAGATATTCCGACAACCTTTGAACACTTAAGATTCAAACGGACTGTAGACATTTGAAAGCTTTTGCGATTCTTAGAACTTGCCAGATTTGTGAGTCAGGCTCGAAAAGTTGTCCACGATGCGTGAGATAGATGTTTTAGTCCACAGGCACGAGACTCATGCAAAATGCGTGAGAGTTGGCCAGTATATAAGCTTCAAATGTGGCCACTCACATGAGAGTGCTTCATCTTTTCAAAATGCTTGAAAACTTTACCTGGCTGTAGAATAATTTATTCATAACACTCTTTGATACTTACTAAGGTTTACCCAATACCCAAATACTCTTGAAACTCAAAACTCTGAAAAGTCATACTAACCTAGAGCTGATGCCAAAAGCAGTCATAAAAGCATCTTTCATTCCATACATAAAAACAAAGGGATTGGTTCGCCGCACCACAAAGAAAATGAATGGCAGGATAAGAAAGGCATGGATAATCAGGCCAACCATCACTGTCACAATGAACAAAGCTAGCCTGCTAAGTTCATCTCCAATATCTTCCATGCTTGCAACACGCTGTGCAATCAGACTGCACACTCCTACTGGCGCATACCTGAGACAAAATACAGTCATTGAAAAGAAAAAAAATCAATAGATTTTATTTCTAATTAACAACATGAATGTAAATAAGATCACAGATTGATGTTTCCCAGAATGCTTTTGGGTCTTAGTCAGTTCATGGTTTATGTATGCATGTACCTTTACCCCTCAAAAGTAAGTGACATGTACATGTACCGGCCCTCTTGCAAGAACAATTATCATGTCTCATGAGACGCAATTCCCATATCGCGAGACAAGATTCAGGTAAACGAGTGAATGAAGACAAAAAAAACATCATTGTGAGCAAACCCATCAACAAACCTATACATATAAGACGCAAACTTGCAACAGCAAAATCTACATATATGCGTGGAAACCTGCAACAAGCTCTTCACAAGAGATTAAAATTCCCAAGTTTTTAGTCTCGAGAGAAACAAGATGAGAGTTACTTTAATTTGAATGGAACTGTATGTGTCAATTAACGTTTTTCAATGGAGTGTATATATAATTATTATCATGTCATAACATACCACATGATAAGTGTCACTAAGATCATAACAGCGTCATTAAGGGCAGAAAAGAATGCTGTCAGTGGCTTGGCTTTTGCTCCCATCCTTCCTAACACAATTCCAAACACGATGGAGAACACAGCCAAACCCAGGATGTTCATGCCTCCAGTGGGGTTTGTACCAACCCCAACAGGAATTGTGTTGGAGCTTGGATACTCCTCCTTGGAGATGGTAGTGACGTTGAATGAGGCATTATACATCATGGTTTGAATGATCTTTTCATTCTCTCCAAGTTTTGGATTGGTATCAGTCACATTGTACACTGTGTATTTTCCAGGATCAGTTCTGTACTGTGTCTTTTTCTGTAGTGAGGAGAAAGGAACAATAATAAAAGAAAAAGGTTGCTTTTTTATTTTCTTTCCATTTTGAAAAACTTCTTAGTCTAGAAATACATGTACCTCATAATTTCCAGATACTATTGCAACTCTTTTGGATTCAACCATATTTCTTTTTATTTCAATAGCTATTTAATTTCAAGTGATCTACATGGTATAATATTTCTTACTTGGCTTCTTTCTTCCATTTTCCTTCCATAAGGTGACTTTCCATTGTTGATAATACTGAAAATTCTTCTGCAACATTGACACCCTGTACCCTCCCCACCCTCAGGTCACACCCATTTTTCTCCTTTGTGCACCCCACAGACAACCACTCCAGAAAATATGGGGAGACTGGTGAGAGTGAGGGATTATGGGATCATTTGGGGAGACAGATGGAAAATTGCACCAATAAACAAGTGCATTATAATTATTTTGTCAGCGGTCAATGATCTGTATAGGAAATACTCTTTTAGGTGAGAATATCTAACAAGAACTACGCCGCCCTAAGAAAAATAAATTATGTCAAAAAATGCAATAATTTGTCAGCACTAATATCCATCTGTTTACCCAAATGATCTCACAACACCTTTCTCGTAACAGCCTATCTCACAGTTTCTGGAGTCAGGTAAAAATTGGCTGATGATTTTCCATGCAAGAAAACTGTTGGATCCTAGCCTGTTGGTTTGCATTATAGTTAATCTGCAGTCAGCTTGGTTAAGTGGCAAGACATGTACATATTTACACTGTAACTGAGAAAGTGCTAATTAAATCATTACTAACAGCAAAACCATCCACATTCACCAAATTTAAATAAAAATGTGTTTTTGGTTCACAGTTACTAGACAACGTTAACTCACAAAGCATATTACAAATAATCATAATTTAACACTAAATGCCAGTTTACAAGCGAATGGTTTTAGGCAAAACTATAGAAGTGGTGGTACGGTGAGAATAACTTTTGCTTAAGAGTGCCTGATACAGACTCTATTTGCCTGCCGACCAATTCCAAATATTTCTTTTCAGATCAGTGAACAAATGATTAATCCTAGGCAAATCCTAAAAGCTAACTAAAAAACAAATACATGAATTGTTACAGGTAAAACAACAATTAGTACTTTATGTAATGAAAAGCCAAAAATGACATTACTTCAAACAAAACTAGCCTTTACAGAAACACCACCAATGATAGTTTTGCATAGAACCCTAATATTATGTTAACATGCATGAAATTAAATAAGCAATTAAAGTATTACAGATTTTGAGCTGGAAAAAGCTAGTCAACAATGGTATAGAATTCCCACATCCTAAGAAATTTTAAAGCGTTAGCTTTGCATAAGCTAAGGACACATCAGCCATTTTGTTCACCTTTCTTGGTGAAAGTAGGAATTAAGTGCCAATCAAACAGTGAGAACATTCACTGAACAACCACAATTATTAATAATAAACATACTGTAGAAATAGCATCACAGATAAAACAATATTGATTTCCATGGAGAATTAGCTCTTGTTTTCCAACAAATAATTGCAGCAAACTAATGGCCTGAAAATAGCAAATATTCCATACTTTTTGTTTAATCTCCTACCAATTAGGTTTTTTCAGATTACATGTTTCTTCTGTTTTGTAGTTGGAAAGAAAAGGGAAGGAAGGAAAAATTTAATCAGGAACAATCTGATTCACCCATTTAATTTTCTCCTTACAAAATGATCACCAATAAATCAAAATATGTAGGACATACATGTAAGAGAAACTTAGGAAATGGTCACCAAAGTTAAAATATCTTGATGTTTAAAGAAATTCTCCAAACTACTTTTTTGTATAATTTGCTTTCTATGGTATTCCAACTATCTCATAAATGGAGTCTTCATTGGGCCATCAGTACATGGTTACCTGATAAAGAAAGAATAATTCCCTTCTTTATCAGGTAACTGTGTACTGATGGCCCAATGAAGACTCCATTTATGAGATAGTTGGAATACCAAAGAAAGCAAATATACAAAATAGTAGTTTGGAGAATTTCTTTAATAATTTTTTTTTCTCTTTTGTTCAGTAATATTCATCCTGTTTGATTGGCACCCAAATTATTTTTCACACACAACCAACCAACCTGACGAAATGTCGCCTCAACGAGGTTACTCGGAAAACAGCTCCTGGAAATATTCAACTGTCAGTGTTGACAAAGAACCTTATAAAACCCACACATTATAGGGCAATACCCACGTAAACACAATCGAGGATCAATTTCATCGTCCCAAAAGCTCAATCCATTTTGAAGGTGTCTGTGAATTATACCTAAATTTGTACATATAAAGCATTGTACATTTATAACATATGGTATGTGGCAACGAAGCGTGGAAAAACAAAAAATGGTTGAATATAAAGTCCAAACATTTTGTTAAAAAGAAAACAAATAATCATAGCAAATAATTTTTGGTGGGGGTGGGGGGGAGCCATCCAAAATACCCTGAGGTTGGGCCAAAGCAAGAGCAAATGAAGAATGCAAACTTTCCTACCCCCTGGTGAGATTAAACATTCAAATGCCTAGAAATTGAGCACGGCCAGTAGGTAGTCAGTACCTTGGCTACAATTCATTGATGCAAATTCATTCAGAGAACTTAGTAGATAGAAGATGAACAAACTGTTACGTAGAGTAACAGTAATTATTTTTGTGGTTTGTGGTTTAAATTCTTCTTCCAGTTTGATCTACTCTGTAGCATCTACATCTACCAGTAATTGCATGTTCATAAAGCAGTAAAAAATCCAAGTGTTCACCAAGTGTTCATCCAGAAAAAAATCCAAGTGTTGACTGTTTTTGCAGTCACAATGTAACTTAATATTTAAGCTATATAGGTCATGTGCCACCCCAAAGTGTATGGTTTTTGAGCCGTTGTAGTCTGAAAATGGGTATACATTTTGACCATTATGGTCTTAATTAAATTGGGTATAGTTTTCAAGGAAACCACAAGAGCATATAAAGATATTTGTCTTTTCAACTCCAAATGCATAGGAGAGAAAGAGAAGTATCCAAAATATACCATTTGAGCTGAATTTTTGGGTGAATTTTACCAATTCTTGATTTCGGCACTGATACGAAACTTAATTACACGACAAGCAAGGTCTTACAAACGATTGCTGAATTAATGAACTATTTGAATGCATGCTTTAATTTAGACGTCTATCTAATTAATCTGATTAATATTCTAATCTTTCATGATAGGAGTATTTTTTCGAGAAACAGTTCTGTACATGTAGAGAGAGCTTGGACTTGAAACTGTGTGTTCATTCATTATTTGAAATAGTTGTAATTTTGTATCGTCGAAACAATCTTAATGATCCCCTATCAATTCACACTAGAATTGAAAGTAGACCATGACACTTCACAAATTATTAGAAATAAACCGTTCATATTCTTCATAAACAACCCAGAACCTTTTGAACCTTTTAAACTTATTATATCAGGGGTTGGAATGGAGTGGCGTTTAGATCTTTCAGTTTCCGACAACTTCAATCATAAGCTTATCACGTCTATCATCTGTTTCAAAGAAAACCCAACAAAACGCATTTTACAAATATTCGACGTGATTAATAAATTCAACTTCCCGATCTCAGCCGTTCTCTACACTACAACGTAATCATTGAGAAAAGAAACTTTAATTCGCTGCATAAAATAATCATGTTAGTTCATTTTTTGTCTAAACAAAGTTTCGTGCGAACAGCATGGTATGGGCGTGACACAAATTATATATAGCATTTCAATGTGAGAGTCATTGTACAATCTATTGCTTTTCACACTACCAAAAGCTCTCCAAGCAATGTTGTAAATAAATGATGAATAACGGTGTCTCTCACCTTATCAAATCAAGGAACGAGTCCAAATTTCTGTAGGGCCTAGGGTTTGCAGCTGAGCCTTCCGGATCATCAGTCTTCCCGGGTCTTATTGTCGAAACCAAGATCATTCCCAAGATGGCGGCGGAGAGGGTAGTCGTGAGGTAAAATAACAGCGCACGTCGGCCGATCTTTCCCGTAGATCGGGCATCGAGATGCGCTACAGCGGTGATAAGGCTGGCAACGATGAGTGGAAGAATGATAACTTGGAGCATGTTCATCAGCAGTTCGCCCGGAAAACCGATCAGCATTGTAGTCGTAGCACGCTTTTCAGGAGCGGGAATTTCCTGAACTGGTTTGTTTATCAAGGCCCCGATAAGAAAACCGACGGCAGCTCCAAGGGCTAGGAGTACCATAAGCAAGTTTCGGCTGATAACTCCCATAAACGCCTGACAGCATTTGCTGCAACCGTTGTTGCTACTGCGAAACCGACGTCGAAAGTTCGCCATATTGCCTCCGTCTCCTGGTTGAGCGTCGCTGCGGATTGAATGATCGTGTGAAGGTGAGGGCTTCACACGTGAGTGATTATTCTAATTAGTTTATAAATTTGCATTACAATGATAAACAAAAGCGCCTCATGAAAATGCAGGTGTTTCAATGGTTAGTCACTAGCTGAGAGTTATCTCTTAGATTTGACCACAAAGAGAAATGTTGTGGAATAATATCAGGACTTCACTGGAGTGGACCACTAGCCCAAGGGCCAAAATTCCACAATGGACCATTTCTTACAGTGACTCGGAGTCCTCGATGGGACAAATGCTACCATACATTTTGGGAAACCTCTATCTCTGTACGTTATTTTGGTAATAATGTGATGGTAATGCTCAAAGAGTAGTTTATTTCTAAAAAAAAAAAAAACACGTGATTTTAGAGGTCCACCCCAAATAGGGCAATCGTCAGTTTTTGTTTCCTTTTTTGTGAATTTGAGCTTAGTATGCATTAAAAACGTGCGAAAAAGTTGAATCAAAGCGCTCTGTACATCCTCTGTACATACATAATGCACTAGTCAATTGAAACCCCCACCCCCCACCCGGACCCGGG
Source organism: Pavona decussata (assembly GCF_977016875.1). Taxonomy (NCBI): domain Eukaryota; kingdom Metazoa; phylum Cnidaria; class Anthozoa; order Scleractinia; family Agariciidae; genus Pavona; species Pavona decussata. The sequence continues at coordinate 1,891,734 of NW_028145538.1, read as the reverse complement.
ACAGATAGGGGGATAATAGGGGCATATAAGCACTTTTGATCAGAGATCTGTCCCCTGGGGGTGGTAGATAAGATGTGTTTTGCTTCTTTATATGTCCCCACCCCGGGGAATCAGGGAGATTTGACTGTGGTTGACTGGTACCGAAGTCCGTTGCGAAGTCAAACGATTGCACGTTGTCACTTTCGTGCCATCCATATTGGCTGATTATTGGCAAAATGCTTCGCAAAATTTGGTTTAAAGACAATTCAAACTGAAGAAATAAGAAAATTCATAATTTCCAGCTCTACGGAAAACTCTGCCTACAAACCCATGGTGCAGCCATGGGTACATAAACGGCAGTCGCCTGTGCCAATATCTCATAGCTAAGGTTGAAATGGAGATTTTAAAACCGCTCATTTGGAAACGATATATAGACGACACATTTTCCCTCTGGACTTTAAGGAGAGGAGATAAAGCAGTTCATTGAGCAAGCAAACAAACACCACCCCACAATTAAATTTACGGCTGAAATTTCAGAAACAGAAACATTTCTGGATACAAACATTTATAAAGGTGAAAGATTCAGAAGCAAATTATTCAGTTCTTGATGTGCGTACGCACTTCAAACCTACTGAAACATGTCAATATACGCACTCCTCTTCGTGCCACCCACCAGGGATCAAAAAAGGCTTCATCAAAGGCGAAGCACTGAGGCTTCTCAGAACAAACTCTTCTTAAAACATAATATTTATTTGAAGAGTAAATTCAAAATCCTAAATCACGCCTACAGGCGAGAACCTTGTTCAAAGGACCCTCTCAGAAGTGCAATTTGAAAACAGGAAACTACTGAGCACTCCTTCAAAAACCAAAGGAGAACAAATGAATCTTGCATTTCGTTACACAACACACCCAGCAGTGCCAAACTTAAAACAAATCCTCATGAAAGCCTGGCATTTAATAGAGCAACAACCATTGTTCAAAGAAGTCTACAAAGACCTTCCCCTCATATGTTACACTGAGAGGGCGGTCAGTCAAAGATATACCCGTAATAGCCAAATTATAAAAAAGGCTTAAACACGCGCTAGGGAGCCGTGCAGGCCTGTTACTCTTGTACCCTATATGATTGCTTGTGATAATCCTGGCTGCCCTATAGAGTGGTTCCATTTCGAATGCATGGGACTTGTGGATGCACCAAGTCAAAAGCGGCTTTGCACTGAATGTGATGTTTGACATTTTCAAAGCTACCACTGTTCAGAAATGCTCTGTTGTAATGTGAAATTCATATTCTTGCAAAATTTAATAATCCACAACAAGTTTTGTTTGGCCCCGGGGATGCCCCCACCCTTTACTTTTTAGACCAAACCGAGGCCCCGTAGGCCCATGGCACCGAGATATTTCGTTATTAAAAGAGAACTATTGCCCAGTATTAAAATATATTTTGCTCCTGATTAATTCAGTGTGAACGATTTCTTTTTGTTTCGTTTTGTTTGGTTCAGGATTTTTTTTTTAATCCCTTGCCAATTTGTTCCCAGGGGGAGGGGGATTTGATCTCAAGATTTTCCCCTGGGGCTGGAGGTTTTGGTATGATTTAATCAGGGCCTTTGTCAAATCCCCCTAGCTGTCCCGGGTCCGGGGGGGTGGGGGTTTCAATTGACTAGTGCATAAATGCAATAAAACTTTATTTAAACGCAATGGTTTTCAAAGCTGTAAGCTCATGGGGTCGTGTGTATAGGCCCAAGCTAACCTTATCTACACATCTGGGCCCAGTTGCTCGAAGCATAGGTATAGCGGATATTCTGTTGTCTGTAATGTGTGGTAGATGCAGACGTACAGTCAAACTAAAAATCTGTGAGCGAACTCGTGAATTGAGCAGGTGAATGAAATGATATTTTTGATTGTCTAAATTTAAATTTGCTTCTTTGATTTTCGTACCTAAAGTATAACTCCTAATTTGCGGTTCCATAGATCCGCGTCGTGTTTTTTACGTGCTTCCTCTTTTCCAACCTTTGGACAGTGTTGCTGGGCTGCCTGGTGTCACCTGAACGTCCCAGTATCGACTTGGGGCATATTCTGTGTTCATTTTTCTCCTTCTCTGTTTTTCTTTCTTTCTTTCTTCTCTTTTTTTTATTACCTTACTGAAAAGGGAGCTTTAGCAACGACGACAGCGGCGGCAACGAGAACGTGAAAAAAGCAATACTAGTCTTAATAACCAAAACAACCACTCTGCACGTGCATTACACATTCTTGTACATTTCTTTGCCATCACAGCACGACTTGGGCGTAAAATTTCCTGATGGCACGTTTCATGGAAGACGTAAACGCATGACAACGAATTTTTCTTTCTCTGTCTAAACTTGGGTACGGTCTCCAAGCAAGTTATTAGGGACCTTAAGCAACCCTGTATGAGGGGTGATCTCCGCCAAAATTATGTTTCAAATTGTGTTATGCAGAATCTCCAATTTTTCTTATTAGCAATCAAATTCTTTTCTAACGAGGTTGGAGCGGTAATTGGCATACCACAAAAGAAATTGAAGAAACAGAACAGAATTTAAGACACGCGAAGTGAAATAAAGACATTAAAACAGAAATTGAAGCGACAGAACAGAAATTACAACACAATTAACAACGGATCCAATTTCTGTTCTGTTGCTTCAATTTCTGTTCTGATGGGGGTGTGGCTTAAACGGGGAACCGAGCAGAACCTGGGTAAGAACTAGCTCTACATTATAATTTATGAAAATACATTCGATTACTAAGTTGCGGCGCGGCCGCGTATAGAAAATTAATTCCTTTTTTGAAATGGTCGCTCGAGAGGAAAGCACCTACGAGGGAGGACTTTCAGCTCGATGTACCTCCTTGTTAGAGGAGGTTAAAGAAATTATCGAGGGTCGGAGCAACACAGCGACCAATACCACAATGAATGGCGATGAGACATCAGCCCGGAGTCATGTAAGCGAAGGAGCACAAACAACAGAGGTTTCTCAGTTGGATGATCCAGAGCCACGCTCTCAGAGAGTAATTCGCAGTGTAAAAAGGAAAGAAGATAGGCCTGCGCGACTTCCACTCGCGTGTTTTTAGCCATGTTCAGTTATAGTTTTGCTATAACGAGCGTGTCTTTCAGGGAAAGCCCTCTCTTGTATGAGCGGTGCTCCGGCCTGTAAATTTTCTTTTAGCGCTTCATTTTCTTCTTATTAAAATGCCGTTTATAGTTTGGAGGATTTGCGTGATAGTCACTGAACAAAGCCATGTGCTTAAATGTCGCATGTTTTGTATTTAGATCTCAAAGGTCATTTCTGGGTTTTGTGTTCTATCTATCAATTTTGACTTCTTGTTGTTTCAGTTTAGCGACTGTCGTTCTTATGCCGTTTGTGGCAATTGGTTCAGGCTTCGTATGGCTCGTTTCAGTGTGTCTAGCGACAGTATAGTCAGTGCAAAAAGGAAAGAAGAGCGCGAATATTTGAAATGATCCCGAGAACTCGAGCTCATCTCTATCATTTCTCAAAAATCGGCAACTGAAGAGATCCACAAGATTAGGATCGAAACCGCGGTCTTGCCTGACCATTGCCTAAAATACCACAGAATTAACCAACGGCTGAAGGACTCGTAGCAGCCCCTGGCCAGAGTAACACAGAAGAACTGCCTCTGTCAGTAATCAGTCTAAGGCGTTATTCAAAACACAGGAGGAAAATACTAAGCTCCCGCAACATAAACACAAACCTCACAGTTACAAAGCGGAGCGGAGCGATAACAAAAAACACATCCGTTACTAAAGCGGCCTTTAGCCCTCAAATTAACGCATTGTACAGCTTTTAAAGAAGCTTCAATGCTAAAGAAAGGATCAAGAGACAAATAACCGTGACAAGTAATACAACATCTTGCCACAAAAGCAAATAGCCGGTCCCGGCGATACAAAAGCTGCAAGATAATGATTATTACACGGTTCAAATTCTATCCTTACAATTACAAAGATAAAAGGAGAGGCTATACTGTCGCAGGACACACTGAAACGAGCCATACGAAGCCTGAACCAATTGCCACAAACGGCATAAGAAGGACAGTCGCTAAACTGAAACAATAAGAGGTCAAAATTGATAGATAGAACACAAAACCCAGAAATGACCTTTGAGATCTAAATACAAAACATGCGACATTTAAGCACATGGCTTTGTTCAGTGACTATCACGCAAATCCTCCAAACTATAAACGGCATTTTAATAAGAAGAAAATGAAGCGCTAAAAGAAAATTTACAGGCCGGAGCACCGCTCATACAAGAGAGGGCTTTCCCTGAAAGACACGCTCGTTATAGCAAAACTATAACTGAACATGGCTAAAAACACGCAGGCCTATCTTCTTTCCTTTTTACACTGCGTACCCAACGAGTTCACAACATCGAGTACCCAGTCAAGCTCTTTCAGTCATAGAAGCTTGTAGCTAGATCTCTCAATACGTCGCCCACAACATCTAGAATCCTTCGCCGAAATACATTCTCATCAGCGGCCATCTTGGAATCGGAAAAAATTTTCTTTACGCGGGAAGATCATCGAGTGTATTTTCATAAATTATAATGTAGAACTAGTTCTTACCCAGGTTCTGCTCGGTTCCCCGTTTAAGCCACACCCCCATCAGAACAGAAATTGAAGCAACAGAACAGAAATTGGATCGGTTGTTAATTGTGTTATAATTTCTGTTCTGTTGCTTCAATTTCTGTTTTAATGTCTTTATTTCACTTCGCGTGTCTTAAATTCTGTTCTGTTTCTTCAATTTCTTTTGTGGTATGCCAATTACCGCTCCAATCTCGTTAGAAAAGAATTTAATTGCTAATAAGAAAAATTGGAGATTCTGCATAACACAATTTGAAACATAATTTTGGCGGAGATCACCCCTCATAAGTTTAGAGTAAATAAACATGACCTGCCGGCTTTAGCTGAAGCCCTTCAGATTCCAGATGTGTTCAAGTGCCGACAGCGTTCCATCAGTGATGGTATGGAAGGCCTTTGCATGCTTCTGAGGAGACTTGCTTACCCATGTCGATACTCGGATATGATAGCGCGCTTTGGAAGACCCACACCGGTACTAAGCATGATTACCAACGAGGTGATAGATTACATTTACAACAATCACAGCCACCGAATCATGCAATGGAATCCCACTATTTTACAGCCAGTGCAACTTCAAGAATACGCAAATGCAATCCACGTAAAGGGAGCGGCCCTTGATAATTGTTTTGGCTTCATAGATGGCACTGTGAGGCCAATTAGCCGACCAGGAGAACATCAGCGAATTGTATACAACGGGCATAAACGCGTGCATGGTTTGAAGTTTCAGTCTGTGGCTCTTCCAAACGGTCTGATTGCCAACATGTATGGACCCGTGGGTGCGTATCTTGTTTTAATACGATTTATCATCAAAGAAAAGCTGCATTTTCCGCAGAAACTTCCTATCGGAGAGCTATTATATGAGCCGAGGTTTGATTTTCGACGGTAACGTACATAGAAAAATATAAATTGCCCGGAAAGTTATTAGTTTCCTTTTTTTAGAGACAATTATCTTATCAACTTTTGTTTTCAGAGGGCCGAAAGCATGATGCTGGGATGCTTGCAGACTCTGGGTTGCTTCATCAGTTGCAGCTACACGCTGTATCTCCCCTCGGTCAACTCATATGTATCTACGGAGATCCAGCATACCCTCTAAGAGTGCAACTTCAAGCCCCATACAGCAATGCTATCTTGACGGCTGACATGCAAGCATTCAACACCTCCATGAGTGAAGTGAGAGTTGCAGTGGAGTGGCTGTTTGGGGACATAGTGAACTATTTCAAGTTTATAGATTACAAGAAAAACCTTAACATTGGCCTCGGCAGTGTTGGAAAAATGTATCTAGTTTGTGCTATACTGAGAAACGCACTTACATGTCTTTACGGCAACGCTAAATCTGAGTTCTTTCACCTTGATCCTCCAACACTAGCAGACTACTTTATTTGAAAAACTGTGTGAATTTGTGTACAAATTTTCAAAGCTTCAAAAGTTCTTACATGCGGTCAGATCACAATAGTAGGATCATTGTTCACAACTACAACCTCAACTGAACAGCCCATATAAAACTATTAAGTACAACGAGCTGTACATATTAAACGACAACAAGTTTTAACGCAATAAATGAATGCACGGAATGTCTATTTGTTTACAAATTTAGACATAAGAAGCATCATAGCATTATTTGCTGTTGCATCATCCTCATCATTTCCAGTTGTTGTTGTTGAATGCTTTGCAGATTTTCTTGTTCTTTCTGTTTTATTCGCAACTCCTCTTGTCGAAACTGGTAATCCCTCTGTGATTTTTCTCTTAGGAATTCTACAGTTTCTCCTCCGTTTCTTCGTGTTTTCTTAGGTTTGACAGCACAGCCCTCTTCGGCGTTGTTTCTCTTTTTCGTTTCGCTTAATTTTTCCGTCGCGCTGAGCCTTACTTCTTCCGCACTAGCTTTATCTACTTCAGCTTTTTTCTTCGTGTTCTCCTTTCCTTTCAGTTGTTCCCCTTCTGAAGCCTCCCATTTCTCATAAATTTCTTCCATGGGCTTATCAACTTCGGTATCTTCGACTTCAATGCCAGACGCCCGCTGCTCGGTTTTCATTTTTGTTTTGAACTTTGAAAGCAAAGCTGGAAATGCTCTCGGATCGATCGCTTTGAGACTTTAAACTTTGGATCCTTGATGTTGTTGAGTCTTTCGGCTATTTCGTCCCATACCTTCCCTCTCTCCAATGTTCGAGGTTTGAATTTATAGGGCTCGCTAACTAGGATTTCTCGGCACAAAATAACATCGTGGTTTTCTGTCCACTCCATGATATTTGACCTATAAATTGAAATAAAATGAAGTTAGCGAGATAAAATCGCTCACAAATAAATTGAGCTTTTCATGTTCCAGGTTACTTAAATAATCCTATCAGCTTTGTTTTGAAAATCGGGTACATTTCGGAGAAAGCCGAGGTAAATGCCATGAAAAGAAAAGATATATTTACCCATTTTTAGCAATGGCGGGAACTTCACTTCCAGGATTCGCCATAGTCGCTGTGAATTTGCGTTTTTGCACTGGAAAGAAGAAAGAAAAAATCAATAGCTCTTGCTTATGCGACCTAATATCGGTAGTTTAGAATATAATCCAGATTAGGCTTGGAAAAGACACGGATTTCAAAGTTAACATTCAAAAACAAACTCACGTTCTCGAGACACCGCCAAACTGGTGAAAACGACCGCCGCGACGTCAGGTGGACGGCTCGACTATTATGCAAATTGCAGTCAACAACGCAATCTTGACTTCCGGTTGACCTCCTCGGGATCGCCGTCCAGGGTTGCTTAAGATCTGCGATCTGCGATCCGCGATCATATGGAAACCAGCCTTTTTTAAAATAGCTTATAATCAGGCTGACACCTCCAAAACAGAACAATAGTTACAGGCTGAACTGTTGAAGAAAGACTGAAGCCTGAGGTAAGGATGTTTTAACCCTATCATAGCTGATTTATCGTTTATATATGTATAAAAAATAACTACAAAGGAGGATTAACGAAATTTCGAGCAATCGAGCACATGACGAGAATGCGAGCATGCGAGCACGAGAAAGCGAGCACCCGTGTAATTTTTGAGAGCAATTCGAGCAAAGGCCAAATTTTGCGAGCACTTTTAAATTAAATGGGACCATTCGATACCCCTAAATAAAACTCAAGCCCTTTTTTTATAAGCTACAAAGCTGGATGCGAAGAGGCCTGTCTATATGATTAAAGTACATCGAAAAACCATTCCCTAACGAGTGGCTATGATCCCGGGGAAAGGTTAGGAGAGGATCCTCTCTTGATGCTGTACATTCTCGAGAATCCCTGTACCTATTAATCGATACTACCTCTTGAAGACCCATGAACTATCGGAATGTGTTTTGTCTGTTTTCAGTAAGAAATGGCTGATGAAATCCTTTACTTAACAAATAAAGAAGCCTCGGCTGTGCTCTGTTCTGTTGTAATGCACGTAGGAAGCGGCTAGAGCACGAAAGAAGTGTAGGGGAAACACTCGACGTTTTCTAGGTTATAAAAGACGTCTGGATCGAAAAATTATAATAATAAATAAATAAATAAATAAATAAATAAAACAGAGAGAGAAGTCCAGGAATTTCACAACTGACGGGTTGATGGCGTGACACCGTTGCTCCGTGCAGCTGTACTCTGATAAAGCACGCTGTTTCAACCAATCAGCGCGCGCGTTATATCGAAATTTTATTATAATGAGAAATATTTTATTTCTTTAAAGTTATTAAAGTAGGTATGCCGCTGTGGATTTGTTCTGAATGATCGCAACAATGTCTCAGAACGAGACTTAAGGTGGACTTTTGGCCTTGCCACTCTCAAAGAGACAGACCAGTTGATTAGAAACCGCAGTTTCCGGAAACTACATAACCTTGCGGGCAGAAAATAGGAGACGTCCGCACGCATGGACACTAGCCGCGCTCTTTCATCGAGCCTATCCTCTATTACGTAAGAAATCTTCGCTCTCTCTCAAGATACTAGGCAGTGCTGGACTGTAGCACTGTTTTCATGTGTTGTAATAGTGGATATTACTTCGATTCCGGAGGACCATCCAAATTGGATTACTGAGCAGTACTTTCCTACTGTGTGTTTATGCTCTAATTGGTGGTTCTAATTTCTACGTCTATTCAAGTGAAAATCATTCAGTAATACAAAACAATGATGTTGCTGGTCTGGGCCAATGTTTCTTAAATGGGTAAATGTGTCTCGTTTTGAACTCGGTTACGCACTTAGCTGAGCAATTAAGCCTGCGCGTTATGGCTCCCAGGAGACGCTAACAATTACAAGAAGACGAGCACGAATACACGTAGATAAAAGATACGCGCTTTCATTTCTGTGATAAGTATTTCTATTTGACTATAGATTTTTGAAAGATGAACCGGCATTTTAACTTTACCGTTACTGACCTCTAGCCAATACGTAAGTCTTGATAAGCCGTCTCAATATTTTAAAATGAACATTCTGCCATGTCTCAATGCAGATTGTTGACTCGACGGTGCACGAATGCAGAGAAGGCAACAATAATCATTAAAAAGACGTTATCAAAGAACTCACCTTGCAAGTTCAAGTGAAGATGACATTTTAGGCTCAATTCGCGTAAGCTTGTCGATTGATGGCAGAAGATCTAACCTTTTATGAGGCAAATTCTTAGGCACAACGAGCTTTGTTACATTGTTTTTCGACTGACAGTATTTATCAACAATTAAAGCAGCCAATAAAAATGCAAGAACGTTCTCCTTGACGCAATTGTTATGTCTACATCACATACTACTTTGTAACGCAAACATTGATCAAGTTTCAGGCTTAGCAAAAACTGTTGCATGTTTCTGACATTGGCCTATCTGCCGCGAACGGTCAAGAAGCTCTAGAGATACCAGATGGTATCAGATAAGATTTAAGCCAAACGCGTTCCGTGCCCTCCTTAGTACTCACATCTGTTTACGTTACCTGACGTCATTTTACGTTAATTCAAAACGTTCAGTAAACAGCGCAAACGCCAAGTCACGTAACAAAGTTTCATCTCCAGACTGCTACAAGTTCAAGAAGTACAAGTCCCTTTTGGATTGTCGATCGAGAGAGTTAAAAGAGCGCCATGAACTGTCAACTCGTTAATACTGAAACGAGCAAAAACGAGAAGAGGTCTATCCCTTGGCTCGTTTGCGGTTGCACAGAGCCGCGCGACCTCTTAGAAAGGAGACAGCTCACAGCTGGCGGCCTTCGGAGGGCGCATTCTTTTAGTACAATTCTCAGAATGAATTTTGTCTATTCGTATTGCGGAATTTTACAGAGAATATTCGTTCCAAAAAGAACGTAATTCCTTCTATTCCCATCAACCCGAGAACTTTCCCAAAAGAATGCAGATTCTCACTTCTATTGAGTAAACTGCACTCAGTTCATTCTGCTATCAGGGGCAGAATGAATGGAATTGATTATTTTGTTCACTCCGAAAACAGCATAGGTTCCAAAACTGAAGAACATGAACTCCATCCTTTCTATGTATTCCTATTCTAGAGCAGTCCCAAAAGAGCGCATCCGTAGATTGTCTATCACCAGGCTCTCACAGGACAATATTAGGCCTCATTTGGATGACACCGCATGTGGACTGACCGATGCCGAATGAGTCCTATTTAAGAGTGGAGCACCCCATCTTAAAGTAATAGGCAGAAAGTTTAAGACCTGAAATTTTACTGACTGGCAGGGTTCTCGTATCCATTTTTTCCTATGAAACATGCGGAGAAATTTCCCTAGAATTCAGTGGAATTTACTCTCTAGGGTACGGCAGAAATTAACAACTCACAAGACTCCCCTGGGTATATCACTCAAGGAGTGCTTGACTACCGCCCCTGGCTGCGCTAGTTGAACTTAATTCTAAATTTTCATCACTGCACACCTAAACCCTCGCATCAATAATGAAAAAAGATGATTCCCTTTGTTGAAGTTTGTGTCTATTCTTCCAGTTTTAGGTTCGGTCAAGCTTTAAGTTTGGGAAATCTCCGATACGCGTTTCCGAAGGAACACAGTCCCAATCCATACGACGTCGACCGCACTCAAATTATTCAGAATAGCCGCCGCCCAGCCGCCGACAGCGGAAAAGATACGAAGCACAACAAAAGGTTTTATTGTTTTTGTTTTCATAATTGTGGGAGTGCCCCTATGTTTACCGTAGTTTTTTATATCTTCCGAACTCACTTTCGGTGCCTGGTGAGCTTGTGATGCTAATGCAACACTTTTGATGTTGACGAGCAAGCACAGTAAGGCTGGTGAATCACTGAAGTCCACCGACGGAAACGTGAAACGTGAGTCATTGGTAAGTGTTGTGTTACAACGGTTTCAATTGTAAGGATTTATATGGGAATGCAACGGATTTGTATTTAAAATAGTAGAAATTAACGTTGTTTTGTCAATAAAGCCAACTTACCTTGTTGCTTCTTGTATTCTTTGTCATTTACCAGCTTTTCAAGCCGATTCGAAGTAACTTCGGCAAGAGAAACCCTAGGCCACTCGAAAACGAAGACCTAAGCCGAAGCACCCCAAAACTCGAAAACGAAGCACTCTAGGTAGAAAACGAAGCATTCACTTTTTAAGGCCGACTTAGGGTTTTGTTTTGTTTTATTCAGGGTCGAAATTTAGTCACGAATATGTCAAACACGATAACGGATAGAGTGCTGCGCAAAACTATTCAACTGCGAGGTGTTGAAAATAAATTTCTGCAGCCCTGACTGAATTAAAAGTAACACTTCAAAGTGGCATTTCCTGTTTTCCACGTGAATAAAGCATGTCAAGCTTTACCTTTTGTTGATATTTTTCTTCTGTAACAGCTTTTTAGTTATTTAACAACAAACTATCTATCTAATCGACAAAAATTTGGTTTTTTTGCCTCTGTTGAAGTGATTGTAATTGATCGAAAATAGGGTGCTTCGTTTTCGAGTTTTGGGGTGCTTCGTTTTCGACCTAGAGAGCTTCGTTTTCGAGTTTTAGGGTGCTTCGTTTTCGACCTAAGTGCTTCCCTTTCGAGCTTGGGTGCTGCGTTTTCGAGTTTTGGGGTGCTTGTTCTGTCGCACTTTGTAATAACACTTGTCGCACTTTGTAATAAAATAGCTGTCACACTTTGTAATAACAGGTTGTCGCACTTTGTAATAAATTAAGCTGTCGCACTTTGTAATAAGCTTTTGAATTTCCTTTGAATAAGATATTTGGTAGAAATTATGACTCGACTAATCCCCCAGGGCACAAATACATTCTTCCTTGATATTTGGCTCTGCAAGCTAAACTGAGGCGAAAACATGTACAAAAGAGGGGAAAAAAAAGAAAGAAACGCGTTCTCCTCCACGCTTCTCGCTATTGTTATTTTGGAGATCACACAGCTTGCTTAGCAATGATGGAGTGCAATAAATGAACACAGGAGAGATAACTCCTGGTTAAAATAAATAGATGCGCGAGAGAGTTGAGCCCAAGGGTTTGTAAGGGAGATGAAGACTTCGAGTAACTCGCTACTTGTTCTACTGTGTTTTGGGGGGGAGCGGGGAGGGGGGGGGAGGGAGGGAGAGGGGAGTCACAGGAATGAAACATGAAAACAATGAAAATGAAAAAAAAACTTTTTGATAATACAAATCTTTACAGTCATTTCCTTGTAAAGTCCACTTTTATCTGCAACTGGGCCTTTTTCAAGAAGAAGAAATTCTATTCATTTACTATCCAAAATAAACACTAGAGACGAGGGACGTACCTAGCAATGGAGCGGCTTAACAAAACCGATTTTTAAAAGTCATTATTCGTGGTGACAAAGTGTTTCTGTCAAGATACATCGTAGTCAAGACAAATAACAATTGCGAGAAGCGTGGAGGAGAACGTGTTTCTTTTCCATGCCCCCAGTTTAGTATGCAAAGTAAAATATATATCAAAGAAGAACGTTTTTGTGCCCTGGGTGATCAGTGAATTCACTTATTTTCCACAGAAAATCGTATTCAAAAGTAATTTAAAAGCTTATTACAAAGTGCGACAGCTAATTTATTACAAAGTGCGACAGGTATTACAAAGTGTAATACCTCTCGAACTCATCAAATCTAATCGTGACAGTGTACGCAAAGCTAGAGAGGCATACCTCATCGACAGAGGTCAAACTATTGAACCCTTAGGTCTTAATAGGAGAGATGAGACATGAACATTTTTCCCGTCTTTCGTCTTCCTAAGTTATGTAATTAACTCATTGTTAGGTATTTTGTTTTCGTCTACCACGTTGTAACGTTAGCTTATACCTATTTACCAGTTGTATTTTCAAATTCCAAATTGTAACGTTTTTGTGTATGTAACTTTAGCCTTTTTTCAGGTATCTATTGTAACTGTTTAAAATTGTAACGTATCTTGCCACAGGGTCAGTCTCAAACATACCCTGAAGAAGAAAGGCCGTGTCTTTCGAAATATTGGAAAATATACTTCCCTGACCGTGAAATCAGCCTTGCTCTTTTTTGAGATAATTTGCTTGACAATTTTTTTTGCTGATTAGATCCTTCACTACAGGATCCGGTACTTTTATTTTGTCACGGTGGTCCTTGCAAACACAGTTTATCACTGGTTTTTACTGACCTATTACAAAGTGTGACAGTTTTATTACAAAGTGCGACAGGTATTACAAGTTGCGATGATTATTACAAAGTGCGACAGAACAGTGCTTCGGTCTTCGTTTTCGAGTGCTTCGTTTTCGATACCACCTAGGCCAAACAGTCTTTTCCGCGATATGCGAAGCACGACGCGGAAAAATCCGTTCCTGTCAGTGTAATCCCGACTCAATTACAGCCGCATTACGTTTGCTAGAAAGATTTTCTTTCGATTCAGTACGCTTCCAATTCAAACTGTTGTAACACCACTAAATATGCAAGAGTCACGTTTCTCCAGGAGCCATAATCAGGGATGGAGACCGCAACGAGATGCCATTTTCACTTACGGGCTTGGCCCCATGTGTTGTACCAAAAAAATCTACAGTCGAACTTCCCTTTGCGACCACCTCTCGTAAGCGACCACCTCTCATTAGCGACCACTTTTCCAAAATACCAAAAGTTTTCAGGTCAAATCGCTATAGATGAGTTTAAAAGTGTTGACGGGCCTGCACGTCTCCCGCAGTTCGCTAAAAGATTGGTCTTAAAGCCTTTATAGCTTATCTCTGCTTAATGAGATGTTAATCTTGATCATGAAGGGAAAAACTCAAATATACTGAATGGAGATTTTCTTTATGATCATTCTGAGCCGTTAGGAGAAGTTCTTCATATGCCATTGGATATGCTAGTTTTGCATTTGTCTAACGGACAAAACTCCCATTTTATGACACCTTCTAAATGAACACCGGACAGTTACTTTTAGTTTTAATTGATTCTATTTCACAACTTTACTTTATGAATAAATTATCTTTTCTGTTGCATTCTTTACTTGATAATGGTGCCAGGATGACACCGAAACGTCGTTCCGTTTTTTCGCTCATTTTTATAGTTAATTATATTTGTTTTCAGTGTGTTTTCACTCCAGGCCGCGGACATGCATGAAAACTTGTCGTTTGTCTGCAAGTACTTTTGTTTCACCTCTTCAGTTCTTAAGGTCTGCCGGAGGCATTTTGCGAATTATTAGCTTATTTTGGTGTTAAAGTTGCTAGTTTGATGTTGGGGAAATTTATCTTGTGAACTTGAAAAAAAAAAAGAAATAGTTTGAAAACAGATAAGAACGTGTTTACAGCAGTTTCTTGTCCCTTGGATGACCATAGAAATGAACAAATAATAAACGGATCAAAATTAATCTCAAGTCTTACGTGTAATACGTCTTGAAAGCAGTAACCCAACAGTCTTCACTGAGAAGCAGTAAGCTTTCCGGCAAAAAGAAGTAATCGAGAAATTCACTTCTGACCGATGTTGAAAAATTTGGCACTGATGTGTCAACGAAATCTGCTCGAGTCGACAACTTTTAGCTTCACTAAGTAATTTCTGCCCATAAACTGAATTCTTTTTAACCTTTCGCTCGGTAATCCCTAGCTTGTTTTACCATTACCTGTTTTACAGGCACTCGACATTAAAAGTTTCTTATGCTAAACTTTGGCCGGCTTATTACACTCGTAAAATGACTGTTTACTGAAATTTGCTGAAGCGCCGAATATTTATGCCAGTGAGCGCGTAGAAAACGTTCGAGACGATTTCCTTAACTCGTCTCCTCAAGGATTTACCACCAATTTGAAATAAATGGTTGAACCTGACTTCACACATAAAATTTCAGTTTATATATATCAGCATCGCGGAGAATATTTTATATTTGTACTGTAAGGTTTTCTATTTAGCCAGGAGAATTTCCTGGAGTTGTCCCCAATTCTTTAGTTTACAGCTGTAGTTTAGTAAGATTAGAGGGAGGAACTTAAACATGTACAGGGTAATAAAATGTTATTTTCACATTCAAAGTATTTAAAGATTACGAATTTGGTCGAAACCGAACTGGACTTTCTCTTCCATTTTCCATATAAGGTAGTAGTCCCACGCAAATTTGCGTGTATCCGCGCGGGTTTATGACGTGAAGGGGGGCGCAATTTTTTCTAAAAACAGATTTTTTTGGTACAACACATGGGGACGCGTGGAGCCCACGCTTACGGTCTCCATCCCTGATTATGGCTCCTGGTTTCTCTTATCTTGAGCTTGGGCTAACTGTGCTGCCAGGAACTATATCTGATATGGGTGGGGGACTGCGGGATCGCTTCGGGGAACACGGAACTGGTGTAATGGTAGTGGGAGTCTATTGTGAAGGAAACGGGTTTTTTTTAGAACAAGCAGATTTAAGAAGAGCTACTCTCCTTGTCGTGAAAAAATACAATCTTTGTCGCCGTGATGTCAATCTCGTACCTCTGGTCCTCAGGCTCTTTGGCCAGAGGTTGGTCGCCAATGAGAGATCCTGAGGAACTGGAATTTTAATACCGCAGGATTTCTGCGGCAACAACAATGAGACCTGAAAACTGCAAAGGACCGCGAACGATAATGCTGTCAGTTGACGTAGGATCTACAAGAGACCTAATCAGCCAAAAATAAATTGTAACACAAACCAAAAACAAACTGCAAACTGCAAGGCTGATACTACGTGAAAGAGTTGACTTTGCGAGACAGCAACCCGACAGAAACCGCTGTTTCATATAGAACTGCTACATCGTCGGGTTGTTGTCTCGCAAAGTCAACTCTTTCACGTAGTATCAGCCTTGCAGTTTGTGTAGCAATAACAATGCAAGCTGTAATGGGGCAGCCAATCAAAAAAATATTTTTTTTCGAATTGTCTAGAATCCCTCTTAGCGACCAACCGCTGGCCAAAGAGCCTGAGGATTCTGTCGTAATGTCCTTACGTCTACCAATCTCGTACCCAGAGTTCTCAGGCTTTTTGGTCAGCGGGTGGGCGCCAGGAGCGACTCTGGGGTGCTGGAATTTTATTACCGCAGGATTTCTGCAGTAAAACAATGCAAGCCGTTACACATGTCGTTACGGGACAGCCAATCCAAAACATTAAATAAAATTCCAGTCCCCCAGAGTCTCTACTGGCGCCCTTCTGCTGACCAAAAAGCCTGAGGACTCTGGGTACGATATTGTACGTCTACCCAAACGATCCCATGCACAATCCCATACTCGTCCTAGTCTCCCTATAGTTTTTGTAGTGGCAACGTTTTGCTACTCATTGATGAATCATTTAGAACATCATGCCCAACTGGGAAGTAGGTACTTCATTGATTACTGGTGCAACAATGTCTAAGTATGTGAAACGAAACGGTAAAAATCTACTACATATGGTAAGGTTACCCAACAGTGATCAAGTTACTGCATGGTGTGAAAACGCTATTCCTCGATAGAGGCAGAGTAATTCATTTTATCGCTGTATATGCAATCTGCTAGTAAATAGAGTTCAGCACACGTTTTGCAATAAACGCATGAACTATAGCATGAATATTAACTATACATGTGGTTCTGTATTTTTTCTTTCTCTTTGTCCTTCAATTTTCCAGTCTTTACAATGTCCGTTATATCTCATTTTTACATCCTTCCATTATCCTTAATATTAGTTTATCTAAAACTTATTACTTTTCAGCTAGTGTTGTAATTTAGTCACAATTTTTATTTATTTATTTGGAAGAATTTCTTGTAAAAATTTAACTAGTGTGTTCTAATAAAGTTTTGGTGTTGTTGTTACGTTTTTTTTTTTTGTTTTTGTTACTTTAGTAAATAAGTGACTACACTTCGCTTGGAACGAAATTCCACGCATTTAGTTTCTTATTTTCTGACAACGTAAACATCGAGATATAAACCTTCCCCTAATATTTGCTTGAGGTACTTGTTGGGATCATTTTGGGGGAGAGTTTCTTTGCCTTTCAAACTTGTTGGGGGCTTGACTTGTCAATTAAAAAAGTTTAAAGCAGCTGAGCCAACCCGTTTGGTTGGAACGGCAAAGGGTCAAAATAGAGCCTTCTAGTCTCTGAAGTTATCAAAAATTTCTCAATCTGAATTTAAAAATGGGTAATTTACACTAAAAAGAAACTACAATATTGCTTAGGCTTCGATATTTTTTTTTAATTAATTGAGTAAACAATTTCATTGTAAGACAAGAGAAGGAAAGTAGTCATGTCCTTTCTGTAAACGGTTTTCACTTAGTTCCGCCGTCAACAAAAGGTGACCAGTCTCTAGCAGATTATCTTCCACAATTATCTCAGTCAAGAAAATGTTGTACTAACGTTACCTAATTCAAAACGAGGTAAGAGTTGACTACCATGTAAAAGACAATTTGCTTTACAAATTTTGTTTAACTTCAAAATGTGATTAACTATCGTTTATCATGGCAACGCTAATTAGCCTGTGAGACGGGGAGAGAAAATACCTGAGCACAACTCTTCCAAAAATTTATCTGGCATCATGTACAATTTTACCCTTGTTCACGGAATTTGCTGTTTACATCTTATAGTAATCATTTACCGATATATCATAGCTGTTACATTTCACAGTTATTTTTGGATAATATTTGTTGCATTTTAGAGGCTTTAGAATACTGAGAAATACCTAGATGCTTGCTGGGAGAGAATCTTGTGATTCGCGCCGTTACATATGGCGTCATTCTCTCATTGTTTTGGATGGACAATACATCCTTTTCGTTTCTTCAAAACTGTAATGCTCTTTCAGCTACAGAGCGGAGCTCAATCATTTTCTCTCCCACTTAGTGACCTCCAAAATATTTCAGGCGAAATTTGATTTGTTGTTGCATCAAAACTGCCGAAAATGGCATTTTTACTGACAAAATATGTCTGTAAAATCTGTACTATCGGCATCACATAATGCTTTCTTTAAACCTTCGTAAGTCGCTCCCGCATTGCCGTTTCTCTGTCTCCATGCCAACAGCATTGCATATGCTTTGTTACTGTATCCTTCATTGTTTTCGTGAAATCCAGTAAGCTGGGCTTCATCAAAGTTAAGCTGACGCCCAAAAGGCTTCCATTTGTTGCCAATCTTTTCTGCAAGCTGTTCTAACTCTTCATCCGACAGACTTCCCCCTTCAACTACAATGATAAAGAAAAGATACTCGTCTGGCCCCAGTTGTTCAAAGGCCGGATAACTTTATCCGCTGGATAAGGCACTATTCAGGGTCTAAAACATACTTCACGTTAAACGTTGTCCAAGGTTTTGGTACACTCCCAAACTTAACTGTGGTTAGAGTGTGCATATTCGCTTGTACAAGAGGAAATACTGAAATCTTTGCACAGATTGAAACTGTCGAATGGTGACTTATCCACTGGAGAAAGTTATCCGGCCTTTGAACAACTGGACCCTGGTTGTCCTATAAATGCTATTAGTATAAATCTACTAGTGTTCTATCACGAATGCCGTTCTCTGATTGGCTACGCTACTCGATATCTATTCTGTGATAGATAGTGAGTAGCGATTTTCAACAAAATGGCGCCCGCTTCTTCGCGTTTTCGAAGTGTCTGCGATGAGGAAATAGATAATTTACTTGTTTAGTTTTGAACGACTAGTAGATTTATACTAAAACAATTAGATTATTCGCTCTCGATTTCTATGCGTGATAGTTGATTCGGGCTTCGCCCTCATCAACTATCACGCGATAGAAATCTCGAGCTTATAATCTAATAGGCCATTTTACAGTTGTGTGCTTAGTGACCTGGCCTTGGATTGGAAGCGAGGCTGGGGGTGACCTTGTTTTGATACAAACCTCACTGCTTTTCACATGTAAATCATGCTGTTCTTATGCTAACTAGTTTTCATTTACATATGAAAAGCAATGAGGTTTGTATCAAAACAAGGTCACCCCCAGCCTCGCTTCTAATCCAAGGCCAGGTCAGTAAGCACACAACTGTAAAATGGGCTATTGTTAAATAGTAGGACTATGAGATAAAAAGCCATCTCTACAAAGTTAAATGAATAAAGGGCTGACGAAAGATAATTCTAGGCTATACAATAATACAAAGAATTAAGGAGTCAGTAATGCTATGAATCCACGAAACCCTTAAACAACAGTATGTTTATTACGATCCGTGCCATGCTTCTATTTGTTCTGTAGAAATATGCTCGCAGTCCCTTTCATTGAGCTTACATGACAGACACAACGAAAGCGTTATAAGTGAAATAGCGAACGGTCCCATTTGGCTGACATGTGTCAAAGGAATGAAATGACTAAGCAATAAAGATAATGATGATGATGATTGTTATTGTTACTGTTATTATTAGTTACTGACAAACATTGCCTCCTGTAATCTTTCGTTTCTTTGCCGGCTGAGGTGCATTATGACTAGACGGAGGTCTCTTCAGCCCTGAGGATGATGACGCACGTGCACCTACCGAAACAAAACGATTGTTCAAAAGAATGAATCAGACAACACCACTCAGAAATTGCGGCGGTCGGCTCATGATTAAGAAAACAGGACAACCATTCCTGAAGCCCACTACCTGCGGCTTGACCACTGCTGTCATTCAGAGTCGGTTGACAATAACTAGAGCTCTCTAGTTATTGATTTGATTGAAGATATCAAGGTGCGTAAACACCACTCTACCTGTTGGTTATGAGGATTACCTTTTGATTTCTGAAGGGTTTAAAGATGTCCTTGTAAGTTCGAGATTAATCAAGCTAGGATTTTGGAAAAACCAGCACTGCACCTACTCAGAAAATTCGGGGGATAAGATTTTGTGCCCCAAGATGTTCTGCTCTTCAACGATGATCTACATAGTCCGAAGAAAATCAAGTCATGTGTTGGATTTTTTAAAAATTAATGACGCCTCTTCCACACGAACAAGTTTTCCTTGACAAAGTTCTTTTTTTACAATTCGTCGGGTATGATGGGTGGACAAGTTTTCAGTATGCTTGTTAAACACCTGGCACGACAGTTTTTTAACCCAATATGAGTTTTCCAAGGAAAACTGGACAAATTGCCTCGTACATATCTGGACATAAAACTTTTCAAATGCAGCCTTGTCGAGGAAATCGTTCCTTCCTCGGCGTGTACAACCATCTCAATATGGCTTTAAAATACATCTTCAACTTACCTACGAAATCAGGAAACATAATCCTAAGTGTACTAAATTTTCTAGTCGTTTGACTGTTGTTAAAGTTTCGAAATACGTATTACCTGCATGATGTTCAGTTGAGGGTTCGTTTGAAGCTGTGGTACTTGAAACAGATGACGTTTTGCTTTCTGCAGCTAATTCATATTATGAACAGAAATAATATCATTTAAAGTTAGCCAATGTAGTTGCAATGTGTTGATGTTAAGAGGAATTCAAAAGAACTGACTTGAGAGACCGAATTCAAACCAAGATCTGTATGGAAACTATGTATGAAGTGTGCGCAGAAACATTCTTGTAGAAAATGACCATTGCATCATATCACAAGGACCTACTTACCAAGTAACACTTGGAGAAAGTAACTATTAACTAACTAAACTAACTACCTTTATATAGAGTTTACTTACCTCCAAAGTGCGGCCAATCTTTGAAAACCAACGCATCGCTTAGAATGTGAGCAGTAAGGGAAGCAGCCATTATGCTAGCGAAAGTTCGCCATGAATCTTTTTTAGACTCTCTACCATCTGCAAAGTCCGAAACGCCTTTGATGACGATCCATTCAACATCCAAGTCATGCGCTGCGGTGTACAGGCCTAAAAGACGTACATAAGACGTGTCCTTATATAATTATAGGAAAAAAAGAAGGCAGGGAATCGATATAGCCAGTATTCACAACACAAAAGAAAGGATTTAGGTCTGAGTTCAGTTAGAATAACCTCATCTGATTCCATACAGATTTTACCATTTGGAAGTAACGTTGCAGGACCAGTTTATTCATTGTAATCTCTGTGTCCGGAGACGGGAATCCTAGTCAGCAACGCGTTACTGTCTTTCTATAGAGTAATTACCATCGTAAGGCCACGCTATGACAATAATTTTTTTTTTAAGGTACAATACCATCCTCAACTTCATTGTCGAGAGAGTAAACAGCCCAGGACAACAGCTCCTAGCAGTTCAAAGCAAGCCAAACTGATCAAGAGAGGAGAGAAGCACAAAATCAGGCAGAAAACTGCGCCTGATCCTCAAGGTTGGCGTTGCGCAGTCAGGACTAAAGTTAAGTCCACTTTTTAACAAAGCAGATGCTAGTCAAAGAACCAGGGACAAAGATTTCAGCCTTTCTCGGTCAGACACTGGGTCACCAATGGGTTGTTAAGCGAGAGCTGTTAGACAAACCAAGCTGGAAGCTTCCATCAAGGGAGAGTCTCTTATCCACCCGACCAAGGCAGAACAAGATTGTCTGAGGTTGCCTACAAGTACTGATGCTCCCAGAAAGATGCAGAAAATAGACAATAACGCAACCTTGCGACTGCAAACCGCAGCTATGGCAAACATGATTAGGCTATTTAGCATGTGGCTATTGGTTAACCAAATTTTATGGAGAGCCATCAGACAATGCAAGAGCTTAGCGTCAACATTCTTCCCATGCCATCTCTATATAGTCACCGTGTAGAATATCCATCACTTTTTCTGTCCCTAAGTCAAAATTACTTGTCTGTAAAATTGCTCTTTCAGCCTAGACAGACCGGGAGTCCTGTGCTAGGTCAACAAAGATGCGCGCTTTCATGTACAGGAAATACCTTCCGACAGTGTTACGAAGATCGATATTTTAAAACAAGCGTTCTTTTTTAAAACTTAACGCTCCACATCTATCTGTTGTTAAGTTATAGTTAAACCCTTACCTTCGCCTTCCATTTCGATTGCGATTGCCTGAGGAAATCGCTCCATGAGCTGCTTTCGTCTATCCTTGTTATCAACTACCTCCGGGCCACTAAGGAACACGCCATCCCGATGCACATCTACCTTCAGTTTGTCTGGGCCTACTAGTGGTGCTTCCCAACCGTCATCTGCGTTCTGTATCAGTTGCGCAAGATATTTTTTTAAAGGAACACTAACGCCACGTTCTTGGATTCCATCCTGTGTGACCTTGGTAGGGGCATAGGTTATTAACTTTGCTGAAACGACAACGTCTCCAAGCTTGACTTTTTCGGCATTTAATCCACCACAGAAACCTACGCTGAATACAGCTTTGGGTCTTAAGATCCTGACAGCATTTGGTACAACAATTACAGATCCTTGAACGGAGGAACCCCTATAGCATTTAATTACAGCAATTGTCTGCCTCGTCTCATCGTCACCAATATCCCCGAAGTACACATAACCAAGTGTTTTGTGGTGACTCTTGAAGAACCCGGCATTCAAATGAGAAAGACAAGCTAAAAACTCACAGTTCTCCACCGTCAGTAACAAAAAGTCGATTGGGAGTTGGACATGTTTCCAATCCTTCGACCTCTTGGGAAGATCCTTGTTCTTTGGCAGAATAACATCGACCTCTGGTGGATCACTGGTGTTGTCTCCAGTCGCTGGCATTGTTAAAAAAACCTCACTTCCTATCAAAGAAGGGCACTAAGTATTAATCAATCCATCAAACAATTAATCAATCCTGATTTAAATCGGTACATGGATGTACCGATTTAAACAGGAATTGTACAATTCTAGTGTTTCTTGGAGCATGACGAATTGTTCATCATGCGCGAAAACATTAAAGGAATAATAAATAAGCTAAGGCACTATATGAACCTCCGTACTCTAAAACAACTGTAGTACAACACTTATCTATCCTTACCTAAGCTGTGGTATTACGAGCTGGAGTAACCGGCTTATAAATCGAGTTTGTGCCAGGCAAAATACTAGTTATTGCGTTCGAAATAATCTCGATCATGATCAGGCTGTGTGATAATGAGTCTCTTCCAATTAAAGTCAGCAAGGAAACTGCCAGGATATATAACGGACTAAAGAAATCCAGCTGCAAAATAAAAGCTGGCTTAGTATCAGCAAAAAGGTTTTCTGGAATGCAACCTTAAAATAGATATAAAGAAAATACCAGTAGCCGAGTAAGAATAGTACCAGTAGGTGAGAACTGCAAAAAAAGCCTAATATTGTAAAAGCATTTGGTTAATAAGATATTTTGCAATACCAAGTTTACTACAAAGCCAAATACTAGCTACAGCTATAACCTGAGATTAGCACCAGGACCAGTAGCAATACCAAGAACCAAAAGACATGCGAACTCTTTTATGGCGCGGGCAGCAAGGCTCCTCTGTTTATGATTGTCTATTTTTAACTTTAGATCCAATTATGTAAATCCATTGTATATTTATTTTTTAAGATTGATGAATAAAGCTTATTATTACATATTACTCTCAACATCACTTGAACATTGTATATACGAAGTAATCATGAACATAAAATCAAGCCTCGTGCATGTTGCCCTCACAACTGTTTCAATACTCTTCTTTACAGATTTATTCAATGACTGAAACCCTCTATTAACAAGAGGAATTATGCCCCAGTCCTTCTTCTCGCAGGAATTTTACCCCAGTCTTTCTTCTTTCAGGAATTTTGTCCAAGTCCTTCGCCTTACAGGAATTTTGCCCCAGTCTTTCACAACCTTCATTAAACAGTGTGATGACAGTTTAGAAAATCAGTATAGGATCTGGACATGTTTTAAAATGTCGTATAAAGTCCTTTTTGACATTCTGGCACGGCTTACTCTAGTACGGCGTACAAGATGATGTTCCAGCCGACTCTCAATAAATTTGACTTTGGAAAATATTGAACGCAAAGGTTTGCAACGTGACAAAAAGATACAGACATTTACATTTTATATTGCTGTTCATAGAAAAAAAACGCTCAGTCATAAACATATTCTAAACTAACTTTCAGCCTTGGTTGTGTTGTTCAATAGTATACAGCAGGTAATACGAGTCTTCTAAACACGACTGCGTGGGAGGCTAATCAACTTCCGGATCCTGTTGTGGTCGACTCAGTCTTTTCTCAACAAAACTGATTGGTTACCTTTTTCTTTTTTTTTCTTTTTTTTTTTTTTTTGCAATTATGCAAACTCAGTTTGGTACCGGGAAATGACGTCACCAGTATCAACATTATAGGAATACGAGACCACACAATTAAGGGGATATGGGATATTTAAAGAAAATATTAAAGGGATACGGGATACCCAGCCTCTCTCCCCCCCCTCCCCCTCCCCAAGGAGCTCTAACGTTAGGCTCGATTTCCGCCGTTCCCTCACAGGTCACCAAAGTGCAATATAAGGGTTAAAATTCGATAGAAAATTAAACAACAACATTCCTTCTAAAACCCACAAAAATTACAATAAGGTCTAAAAAAAAGCTTACCTGGTGTGTTTTGCTGTGTTTACATAGCTTCTCAGAGCTTGAGCGGTTTGTCTCTCAGCGGCTGGTGCACGTGCAGCACTGTATATGTAAATGAGAAGGTTGGAGGACTTGAAGTCCAATTTGAATGAAATTTGACCCGTAATTTGAGGGAAACACTTCGAAAACCTTGTTAAAACTTGGTCGCCGGGAAGACTCTGGGGACATCGAATTTTATTACCACAGGATTTCTGCGGTAAAACAATGGCAACCGTTACGGAACAGCCATTTTTTCGATGTCCCCAGAGTCTTCCCGGCGTTGCCCCGCTGACCAAAAAGCCTGACGACTCTGGGTACGAGATTGCTTGGACAGTTGAAATGAAAAATTAAGACCTCCCCACCCCCCCCCCCTCCCACTACCCATTTCAATGATGGAAAAATGGCGCGTTTTGCTTCATCATTGATTGTTTTTTTTTTTTTGGGGGGGGGGGGGGGGGGGAGTGGGTTAATTTCCTTTTTTCTATTCTGTCCAGGATTGTAGCTCAACATTCTTCCAAAAAAATACAGTATGGTATTTCACATTAGATAAAATAATTTTGCCGGAGTAGGATAACGATTATATTATTGAACAAATGGTCACTAAATGCCATTTTCAGACAAAAAGAAGTCGTGATTGTATGGTAGTTAAGACAACAAACACCGAGACAAAATGTCAGTGAGAATACGCAAAAAATTAGCAAATTATATCTAGCTCAACAAGTAAGTTGATAGAAATTTGCTTTAACAACACGACACGGGGTCATGACGCTTACGCTCCGCCAACGACAACATACTTTTAGAATTCACAATCAGTGTCTCGAGGTCATTGTCAGCTGAGGCAAATATGTTTTTTAATTGTGAAAGCTTTGAGTCTCAAGGAGTTTCAATGTAAGGAAAATAAAAGCGCTGGTGAAACATTCTCGCTTTTCAAATGTCAGCCCTTAGTAAGAAATCAAACAAGCAGTGCAATGCATGTCTCTACTGGCAGACGCACGCAGAATATGAGCCATTTCTTAACTTATAATGTATTTTTCTCAAACTAAAATTAACACCGGATACCTAAGCGAGCAAAAGGGACAATATTTAATCGAGCGAAAGTAAACTAAGTCGTTCGATTAGCTCGGCACTCGATTTCGATCGAGCAATTAATCAAATTCACCGAAACGTTTGGACATTGAGAATAAATTAACATTGGATTTCCGAACTCTTGATCGATCGATTTAAGATAAACTTCAAGTTCTCAACTGGTTTGTAATTCGGAAAGATACTTTATCTAAAGGATTCTGACTTACACTTCCTGTTCTGCTGAATAGGCTAAAATCGTCTTCTGACGTAATTGAACTACTGTATGAGTTGACTCTGGAAGGCTACATTCTATTTCTTAACTAAGTTGAACTTCACCTAGAACTAGGCAAAGTTAGGAAAAGTTAACTAATATGTGGAACAAAGGTCTAATGATGATGCCCATCTGGTACTCGATATTAATCAAACCGCGACTAAAAATGTCCGTGTTGAGTTTTGATTAGCAAGTTTGATTACGGTACATACTGCTACGGGCATAACAATGATAAAGCCTAAATATTAGCACAGTTTTTTCGTGCATTTTTGCAGTTAGTGGAGTAGCAATTCATGAAGTTTACGTACCTTGCAAGAGTTCTTGTAAATTGTTGTAGATCTTAGTGATGCATTGACGATGCGCTGTTTTAATAACACCTTAATTAAAAAGTTGTTGCTGGAGGGGATGTTGTATCTTGCTAGAGGGGATATTATAATTGTCCTCTGTCTGACAGCAGCCGACTTTTGTGGCACTTGGCATCCGGTTTTATCTGGGCTGTTTAAGAGCGGCTGACTGAGAATATCGAGAACTCGCGGTCAAAACTGAAATTTCTGATTTCCTCATATTTTGTTAGAAGAATCCTTTTAGAGAACTATTTACGAAAATAACAATAAAACTTTCCAAAGATTTTTCGTTTCCGAGAATTCCGGCATAATGTGAAATGCCGTGATCGCGTCGCAGCCGGCGTTAAATTTTGGCGAGATTTGGTGCATTTTCAAATTGCTCGGGAAGGAGGCTTAGCGTATAGAAACGATCTTTTGAAGATAAGTTAGGCATCCTTCTGAGAATACAGTCTTATGAAAATATTCCTGGAGGATTGTTATTTACATGCAGTTTTCAAAGTCCAAAGATTCCTATTTTCAGTATTTTCGTTAACACTGGAAATTGTGGAAACTTTGCGGACAAATACTTTCGTGTCCTGGTACATCGGAATTTGTAGCAAGTATTATACTTTAGGAAATCTCTATACGTGTACTGTAATATATAAAAAATCCAGCTTGGTTAATTTAAAATCCAAGCCTTGACGGAAGTAAACACATAGGGAATTTTAATATATATATATATATATATATATTTTTTTTTTTTTTTTTTTTTTTTCAAAAATGGCAGTGGTCACGCAAGGACAAGTTAATAAATTTATTGTTCATGCTTCATTTCTGGTGGAATAAAACTAAGTTGTTATTCGGAACAAAATCTCATGTGTTGATGGATTTATCCCTATAAAAATTAATTTCATTCCTAGTAAGTGATCACCGATCGCAAAAGAAAAAAATGAAACGTTCAGGTGGTTTGAAACGCTTTCCTCGGTACGCCAGCGTTAAGAATGCGAAGGATACGAAACAAAATCAATAAATATTTCATATCAAAGTGTATCTGAAACCCACCACAGACGATTATGTTTCATTAAATCACTAGAAAAACGCCTTTGGCTC
This sequence comes from Pavona decussata, assembly GCF_977016875.1. Taxonomy (NCBI): domain Eukaryota; kingdom Metazoa; phylum Cnidaria; class Anthozoa; order Scleractinia; family Agariciidae; genus Pavona; species Pavona decussata. Next base: position 1,864,652 of record NW_028145538.1, on the reverse strand, counting down.
AGAAAAGTTGCGCAAAAGTTGCAGTTTTTACAAATCCTACGTTTGTCAAAGATGCATCTCATATCCTCACTGTCAATAAAATGTCGTGACAGGCACTACATTGAGCTGGACAAGCGAAGACGAGAATTTTAAAAGCTGAAGAACAAGGTATGTGTTTTCAATTTGCAGGTCCTAGACTATATATCATAAACAGAACTGAGATTTCAGAGCCGGTAGAGAAAATCATACTTTCACCTTAGTGCAAGGCTGGCCATGATAGTTATCTTCAACAGCTACAAGGCTATAATATATTTGAATGAGCACTTACTCCGGTTCCAATGCCTGCAAAATAGGCATTCAATGAACCATCCCCATTAATGTGAGCAATAGTCCACCCTTCTCAGTCAGATCCGGATAGAAGAGCACAAGAAAATAACCAAGGTTATTTGCATATTATGGCCATCACTGTGTACATAGCTATTTTAAACTTGCTATTTAAAAAAAGACGCAAAATGGTTATAAATAGCAATGTGCGTTCTTGGTTTGGAGTGGTTTGCTCGATACTAGGAACTGTATTTCTTCTTCCGCGATGTCATATTTTGCAGTTTCTATATATTTTCGGTTCCATTTATGGCTCCGTGCTCATTTTCGTCCTTGATGGACGACGAGTCTGGTTGAGGTCAAAGTTCGTACAATTACAGCAACCTGCGTTTCTTTGAGTGAATGCCAAAAAGATATCCCCAGTCATCCAGGTCCCAACGCCAGGAAGGTGTTTGCTGACGACAAAACTGGCAGTGAAATGTAACTAATCCTCGCGTGTGCATGTTAGTAAAGCTACGATGACCCAAGAACAAAAGTCTTTACATTGATGGAATTTGATATTCTGAAAGGATGAGTCGAATAACAATCTAACCATCTGCCCGCGTCGTCGAGATGTCCACGGTCTTCGTTGGCGGTAACCTCCCACGCAGTCGTTTTTTTAGGGGACTCGTATAACCTCCTCCCCGAGTCCCCTCAAAACGACTACAGCCAACGGAGACCGTAGACATCTAGTTTAGACGTCTAGTTTAGTCGGAGGGGGTCGAGAGGGAGAAAATCTGCGTGACTAGCATTCCTCAAACGTTGCTTGTCTTCGTGCTCGCGAAACCCAGATATGCCTGGATAAGCCCTAAAACCATCATCATCATTGTCATCATCATCATCACCATCGCCATTATCGTCATCATCATCATCGTCGGTGAATCGAATAAAGGCCTTAGAGGTACGGCATGTTGCTTTACTTTTTTTGTGAGCATGAGAAACCTGCGGTTACTATTAAATGACATCTGTGGGGCGGAAATACTTCGGACCATTGTTGAATACCTTTTACGTGCAAGGGTATGTTTGTACTGAAGGAGATTCAAAATTCGTTCAAATTAAAGTAGCCACAGTGATAGAATGATTGCTGAGACCATTGCGGTTTTTGAATATTATTTTCTCTTTGTTTGTTTACGTTTTATCAGTCACCTTTCCTTCTAAGACCAGGGTATTGTGTCTCCATACCACATGGTACCCTCCTCTTAGATAAAACAGTAGTTTACCCGCTTTCTCTTCTCGCCGCATTAACTAAATTCATTGTCCTCTTTTTTAAATGTCATATTTACTCAAGATTGTTTGAGGGCCGGTTGGAAAAAGCAAGCGCCTGGGATCTAGGGATTATTTTCAGCAAACTTATGCATCTATTAACAAGTTAAATACGTTGTAACCAGCTTTGAATCAATGTTATTTTCTTTACTATGGAAGAAAATACTTAAAAAGAATCAGAAAATGCTGTTTAATTAGGAACGATAAAGGTCGTTTATTGACAGGCAGACAGACAAACAAACTACACGGGTTAGTTGAACTCCTGCGAAAAAGATGAAAATACCACTGAATTCAACGTGCAGATGAAACCTTCTACTCGAAAATATGCCAAAGCGCTGGGCAAAATGGAATTTTATCTCATATCAGCGGGATCGAAGCGGCAGGTAAATACAACTCGGATACTACACTGTAGTTATAAAAACGTAAATATGTCATTAACCCTATCTAAGGACTGTGAGGTAGAAAATGTCGCTGTTTCGTACAGCTTCATTCAGGCCCGTAGCGGGTGTAGGGGCAGAGATGGCTGGAGCCCCCCCCCCCCCCCCCAGAATTTTTGGAAGTTAAAAAGCAATGTGCCCAAAAATATATAATTTAAACATGTTAATATTGAATTCTGACGCTGCAAGCGCCTTTTCACAACCTTTAATAGTCTGTCACTACCTGTCAGTTTCCTTCGCTAACAGGCACTCCTATCTTGTGAATCGGAAATAAGAATCAAAATGGATTGAAATCAACCAATCTGAAGCCGTGAAAGCTGTCGAAATATACTACTTGTTTTCTAAGACATCCGCTCATTTTAAGCAATACAAATGTCCTTAGTTTATAACAATTTAGTGTTCCCGCGTTGTCACACAAAAAAGCCACACAAATATGTCCCCAAGACTAGAGAAAAAAATTCTCTTGCAGTCGGATTCTTACTGCCCGATTCCAAGTTTAAAAAGAAAAAGAAAAATTTGACGTCGTTTGTCTACGTCGTCCTTCAAACGGGAAATTAGGAAACTTCACGTAGTAGTCCACGTTAAAAGAAAAGGCAAAAATAAGACCCGAGAGTGTCATCCAGGTGCAAAGTTACTGTTTTACTTACTAAATCTACCGGGGTTTTTTATGTTCTTGTTGCATCTTAAACTCCCAAGTCAGTCTGGTTTTGAGTGACAGTGCGGGGGGGGGGGGGGGGGGGTAGTTTTGTTTCACCATTTTGCTAAGCCCCCTCAGTTGTTTTAGCCTTGCTACGGGCCTGTTCATTTTAGAACTGAGCAAATTGTAACTCTTCCGTTTAGTGTAAAACGTACTAGTTGCGTGAAGTACAATAATGAAATTTGTCGATCATTCTGACGTTGCGTTATCGGAGAACTACCCTGCGAGCAGAGGCCCTTCGATCTTCCTAGATAAGTCGGGAAGATCGAAGGGCCTCTGCTCGCAGGGTATCGGAAAACGTGGCGATTAGTTATCACTTACTCTAACTGTGAATAATTTTTTGAATAGAAATATTCAGCAACGAAAAACTGTTTAGAGCATTACATTTTGTGTTGTAGCGATAACTGTCATTCTCTCGGGAAAATATATTATACAAACTAAATGTATTTCAAATGTGTTAACTAGTACTTGCGTGACCAATGCGATATTTCGCAGAAAATACACAAAAAAATTCCCTTATGTTAAATTTTGTTAACATTTGACTATAAATGTTATACCCAAACTGGATTTCTTACATGTTACAGTAAAATAACATATCGTACCTCAAGCATACCTGTTATTGTAAGTTAGACTTATTTTATTTAAGGTATATAAAACAATACAAAACTTATTAGATCATAAGATTTAGTTTAGGAACAAGAATTTTATAATTCTCCGGTAAAAATAACACACAAACAATAATTTATTGCAACATGTCATCTTGTCCTTGCGTGATCACTGGAATTTTTTGAAAAAATATGTCAAAAATTCCCTATGTGTTTTATTCCGTCAAGGGCTGGCTTTTAAATTACCCAAGCTTAATTTTTTGTATGTTGCAGCACAAGAATAGAGCTTTTCTTTAGTGTAAACTTTCATTGTAAATTTCGATGTACCAGGAATAGAATTTTGTCTGCAAAGTTTCCACAATTTCAAGTGTCAACAAACATGCTGAAAATAGGATTCTTCGGACTTTGAAAACTGCATGTAAATAAGAATCCCCCAGCAATATTTTCATGAGACCGTATTCTCAGAAGAATGCCTAACGTAACTTCGTTTTCATACGCTGAGTCATATTCCTTCCCGGGCGATTTGAAAATGCACCAAATCTCGCCAAAATTTAACGCCGGCTGCGACGCGATCACGGCATTCCATTTTATGCCGGAATTCTCGAAAACGAAAAATCTTTGGAAATTTTTATTGTTATTTTCGTAAATAGTTCTCCAAAGGGATTCTTATGACAAAATATGAGGAAATCCGAAATTTCAGTTTTGACCGCGAGTTCTCGATATTCTCAGTCAGCCGCTCTTAAAGGGCTGTTTATATGAAGGGAGGAAGATCTAAGATCCTACAAAGCAGATTATCCTGGTGTCATATGTTTTCTGTATTCAGTTTACATGCAAAAAATTGTACTTGGGCCTAGCGATAGGATCTTCCGAGCTGAGAGATAGGAAGACCCTAGCACCATGTAAACTAAATTCGCTCTGCAGGTCCTAGTACTAGGGACAAGAAAAACAAACATGGCGACGGCCAGGCGTTCAGCTACTAGAAAATCAACAATTTTTCTTCCTTTCCTTCTAGCACTTGGTAACCACCCCGAACGAGTTTTCAGCAAATTTTCAAAAGAGTAGAACGTGTTCTCCTCGTTACCAGAGCTCAACGCGCTTATCGTGCAACTCCCATTAACAGAAAAATATCCCCTGCTATGCGCGCTGTTGTTTGATCGCCGAATTCCCATGAGACTATAATGCAAACACAGCACTCGATAGGGAGCTCATTTGAGAGGCTATCAGGACCAGCATACAGCTCCTCATGACTTCAACATGACACCGTACACTAAGCTTTCGCGAAGGGTCAGGCAACTAATTGTTATTGCTGTCTATGACTCGTCAATGAAAGAGTACACAGAGTGCTAGTACAGTATGTTGATTTGAACTTGGTACTTCTAAGGGGCGAAAATGAGAAAATAAATTTGAGCAACGCCTACAAATGAATGAAAGAGCTTTATCCAAAAAATTTCCACGATATAATCACCCCCGTTATGTTTAATAAGGGAGTTTTCACTCTGCGAGTGTACCGTGCGAAACGAAGCCCAAAAACATAGACCTAAAATTTTCTTGGGCTAAGCATGAACACCTACGGGAGAGACTCGCTCAGTATAGTCAATGCTGCTACTTCGCGATACAAAGTCACTTATTGTAGTCATAGTTAATTGAGGGAATGGTTAGGAAACCTTGCCATGAAAACAATGGTGCTGCAATTATGTCGGAATAGCCGTGATCCTGTACAATCCTTTGTTTTAACGTTTACACTACATTTGAATGTCTTAACAAAAACGTTTCGATTGGTCAGTTGCTCCAACACATTCCAAATTCTATTGGTGTTTGTGCAGGGTCAAGGCCAAAAAAGGCAAACAAAAACATATAACAACGAAGTTTGTCAGGTTTCATAACCATTGCCTTTACTTAACTATGTTGTAGTGAACAACAAAATATACTAACTGCAACAAAGGACACGAAAGACACTAGCAGGAGCCCATTTTAGACCGATGTCTAAAAGTGTTAGTATAGTAGGGTCTAGTAGCTATACGCTCCAAGTAATGGGCTCCTGACACTGCTGAGTCCAGCTAGCTCGAGCAATTATGACGCATGTGATGACAATGAGCCAAAAACAGCTACTCGTGTTTATGAGCAAGCACCTCAGAATAAATAGTTCATTACTACTAGGACAGACTATTCTAGCAAGTATATCAAGGATTGCAATACCTTTGTTTAACAGTAAGCCTAACCGACGAACCCTCAGATTCTATAACTTGATATTATTCCCTACTCCAGAAACTATGGGATGTCTAACACAGGTAAGCGATTGTGAAAACATGGACTGTTATTAATGTCAGTGGGAATCTGATGTGAAGAAAAACTTGTTTTAGATGAAGCAGCTTTAACAGGAGTTACGCCATTGGCCATGAAAATATCGAAAATTGCAAATTTTACCCAAAGCAATCCCACAATCCCACTCTCGTGCCGTCTCCACATACTCTTGTAGAATGGAACTTTAGCTACTAATTGACGAATCATTTAGAACGTTACCAGGGAAGGATGTAGTTTATTGAAATACTATTAACAGCAACAATTAGTTACTCAACTTCTAACTCTAACACCGTAGAGTGATTTAAATTACTGCATTACTTGAAAGTACTGTATGTTCCTCGGTAGACGCAGAGTAATTCATTGTATCACTGTATCTGCTGGTAAATAGAGTTCAGTGCACGTGTAATAATAAACGTATGAGCTGCTTGCCTGACTTTAGTAAATAATTGACTACACTACACTTCGCTTGTCCAGGGATCAAGTTCTCCAGGAACGAAGGCTACGTACAATTAAATTTAAAGCTCTTAGTTCCTGACAACGTAAGCATCCAAATAAAGACCCTCGGCTTATTTTCGCTGGATGGACTTATTGGGGGTCATTTTGGGAGAGGGTTTTTCAGGGGGCGGGGGGGGGGGGGGGGCTTATACAGGAGAGAATTTTGTCTTTGAAAATTGGTTGGGGTTTTACTTGCAAAATGAAAGCAGCTTGAAGCAGCTTAGCCAACCCAAAGAGCCCATTGGAGTACAATAGAGAGGCGTCTAAGCCGGATGGCAAGTGGATTACAGAACCAAGTCAACTTTTTTGGGCAAATTGGAGAAAGATCTGACATGCGAAATCCAGGGCAGTACTAGGAGAATAGCAAATACTATCTCGGATTTGAGTAGCCAATCAGGGCACGAGGAAAACAGTATCCACTGATACATACTAATACATACTAATCAGATATAAGTAATTTAAGGATAAATATCTTTGATTACTCACACGACACTAAGTGCCAGAAAGACTATAAAATGGCTAAACATTTTGTGCTCTATCAACATGATTAAGGACTAATCACAGAACGTCTCCGTTTTTAGCACTACTGCATGGTCATTGTTTTTATCACTTGATGTCATTGATTATGGAATAACTACCATTTATTTTTGTCAAGCTACAGTAATGCCAAACATTGTGAGTTGTTCTGATTTCTGACAAAACCGTGTTCACAATACTGCTACGAATTGACAATAAAGAACGCTACGAAGCCTTTGCAAGAATAACTCATGAAGCATATACTTTCTTTAAAATGTAAACCAAGCTTGGCTACCTATTTTCCCGCTCTTTTCGAGTTGGAGCAGTAAAAGGTCAAGTCAGAGCCTACTAGTCTCTAAAGTTGTCAGAAATTTCTCAATCTTAATTTTAAAATGGTTGCTTTACAATAAAACCAATTTCAATGTCGCTTAAGTTCCGATATTTCTTAATTAAGTAAGCAAACTTCTTCGTAAGGCAAGAGATAGGCAAGAGAAAGAAAAATAATAATAGCCTGCAAACGGTTTTCACTCAGTTTCGCCGTCGACAAAAGGAGACCGGTCTCTTGCAGGTTATATTCCACAATCATCTCAGTCAAGAAAATGTCATACTGACGTTACCTAATTGATAAGGAGATAAGAGTTGACTAACATGTAAAACACAATTGCTTGACAAATTCTGTTTAACTTCAAAATGTGATTACAGTCAACCTCCTTTAATTTATTGCGGACACCCTCGGTGACACCACCGCGAGTTCGTGTCCGTAATAATGGGAATTTATTTTAGTCAAACGCCTCCAATCTATTTTTGCCTGGGATTTAGTTTCTGCCTGTATTATCAGATGTGCCGTAATAGCGAGGTGTCCGCAAGGCGAGAGTTGACTGTAACTATCGTTTATCATGGCAATGTTATTTAGCCTGTGAGACGGGAAGGCAAAATACTTGCGAACCACAAAACTTTGACTCTTCCAAAAATTTATCTGACAAAAATTTTCCTCTTCTTCACGGAATTTGCTGTTTACATGATAACTATTTACCAATATGTCATAGCTGTTATATTTCACAGTTATTTTTAAATAATATTTGTTGGGGGTTATAAAATACGAGAAATGCGAAGAGTTGGGCGGCTGGTCGTTGTTGGGAGAGAATCTTGTGATTCGCAGCGTTACATATGACGTCATTCTCTCGTTGTTTTGGATGGACAATACATCCTTTTCGTCAGCCTTCAAAGCAGTAATACTCTTTAAAGGGAACCTCCGCTCTGACAACAAACTTTGACGTTAAATTGTTGGAAATGTCATAAATTCTAACTTTTAAAGTAGATTTCAACAATTTAACGTTAATTAATTTCAACAGTGGAGGTTTCCTTTAAGCTTAAGAGCGGAGCTCCATCATTTTCTCCCCCACGTAAGTGACTTCCAAAATATCTCAAACTAAGTAGGATTCAAATTGGTTTGTGTATGCCTGTTGTTGTTTCAAAACTACCAAAAAGCAGCACTCAGTACTGACAAAATTTTTCTGCTAAATCTCTACGACCTACATCTACTTCACACAATGCTTCATTTAAAACTTCGTACGTGGCCTTCTTGCCGCCTTCTCGTTGCCATGCCAACAGCATTGCATATGCTTTCTCACTGTATTTTTTATGGTCTTCGTCAAATCCAGTCAGCTTGTCCTCAATAAACTTAAACTCACGCCCAAGAGGCTTCCATGAATTCCCAATATTATTGGCAAGCTGACGTAACTCTTTAGTCGATGGATTTCCCTCTTTGACTATAACGATAAAAGAAAAGAGACTTGTCTGTCTGTCCTATAAATGCCGGTAGCTAATTATGCGAAAAAAAGCCATCCTGACGAAAAGAAATGATTGAAGGTCTATGGAATGCGAAGCATACAAAGCATACGAGTCTCGAAAATCCCACGGAAAAATAGGAGACTGTAAACAGTCTACTATCAAGATTAGACATTAATAATAACGATAGGATGACTTATCAAGAAGATAGAAGAGAGTAACAACCGACATGCGAAAACCAGAGCGTCAAAACATATTGCTAGTAAGAGAGAAAATAACTATTATAAATTGTAAAAACCAGGAGAACTGCTGAAAGCGAAAAAGAATTTCGGCCATCTTTTCAGGCGCCCTTCCTTCTGGTAGGGTATGAGCTATCTATCTACATAAAATTAATATTAATTCTATTAACATTACCAGTATATATAACTGCCATTGTCATAATCACTGTATGTATCATTGTTATCAATACATTGTTACATTGTTTGTTTGTTTGTTTGTGTTTTGTAGTTTTTTTTTTTGTTGTTGTTTTGTTTTTTCAATTTCAGAAAATTGATGCTGATATTATATCAAGTGAAGCGGGCTGTGACATACAGCCTAATTCACCAAGAACGTTCCTTAAAAATCTTGCAGTCCGAAGTAATTCAAAGCTGAGGGTCATTCCAATCTAACTATCATCATCATTATCGTTGTGATTATTATTAGTTACTGGCATCATCATGATCGTCATCATAGTAGTAGTAGTAGTAGTAGTAGTAGTAGTAGTAGTAGTAGTAGTAGTAGTAGTAGTAGTAGTAGTAGTAGTAGTGGTGGTGGTGGTGGTGGTGGTGGTGGTGGTGGTGGTGGTGGTAGTAGTAGTAGTAGTTATTGAGAAGCATTTTCACCTGCAGTACTGCGTTTCTTGGCCCCTTGAGGAGAACTGGAGACCACTGGAGGAGAAGGAGATCTCTTTCTCTTTAAAGAGGACCCCTCTAGGATAGAAGAAAAAGATTTTGCCTGTTAAGGCTTGAAGGGCGCAACTTTGCTGCGCGCGATACTAAAGTCTAACTTTCTATCTGCAGCTTTAGCTCACTGCTCAATCTTCCTTGTAGCGCCGTTTCCAATTGCAACCAAAACCAAAGTAATTACTCTGGCCAATCGCAACAGTTGTAAACAACACAACGAGCCAATCAGAATTCGAAGCAAATACATGTAACCGGCGCCAAGCGCGGGAAAACGCGTGCGGCGAAAACACGATTGGTTTTTGATTTGGATTCTCATTGGTTGAGAAAGTGGCACGGGTTTTGTTAACCAATCACAGAGGGTAGTAATGCAAAACCAAAAGCAAACGCGAAATTACTTTCGACACTCAATTGAAAACCGCTCCATCTAACAATAAAAGTATTTACAGTATATCCATTTTGAGGAGAAGTTTAGATGTTTTCCTTTAAATCAAAAGCGCCGGTAGGTCCAATTGTATGGGCCAATATACGTGTTACAATTTGTCGGCCAAGAGACCAACTTCTTTATTCCGTTGTTATAGCCCGACGGGATGAAAATCAGCCTGACTAAAAAATATCTGTAGCACTGACAAAGAGTCTTTTATTAATCGCGCTCAATCATGCATGTTCTTTCTCAAATTGGGTAGAATTAAGCTCTCCAATTAATCGGTACGTTTTAATTTAGCCTTATGTAAGGACCGTGCCTACTAATAAGGAAGTATTTTTGCGTGGTTTATGACTACGCAGGAAAAGCAGATCTCAGCAAAGGGCTACTGAAATCCAAAAAGAAAATTAGTGGGGGAACCACGCATTTTTGAGAGATAATTAAGCAACAATTATTCTAAAACACAGTAAAATACAAAGCAATGTATGGTGGTATTTTTTTTTTTTTAATTGAAGCTTTATTGGAATATTTTAAGCCCGGTGAATAAATGAGAATGATGTTTTATTCAATAAATAACACAGGCATACTCGAAAAAAAAGGAAATCCGAGTGCTCCTATCAGGAGTCGAACCTAAGACCTTCCGATTACTAGTTCGGATGCTCTACCACTGAGCTACAGGAGACTCGTGAGTAGCTTTATTATCTTTGAAAAATGCATGGTTACCCCAAATGTTTTTTTTGGATACCAAGAGCACTTGCTAAGCTCTGCTTCCTAACATAGCTTTAAACTTCTCAAAAAATACCCCTGTATTAGTGGGCACCACCCATAGGAAACCCGAGTATCTCGAGATGCGCAGAACGTATGCGCAGTAACAAAAGTAGGCACCATCCTTAAAAGATCCCACTTTGATATTAGCCACTATCTATTTTTAAATCCTCGTGAAGCAAGGTTAATAAATTTGTCGGGCCGAAGGCCCGAGCGGAGCCTAGCCGCGCGAATTCGAGCGAAAAATATATTTATATATATATATATCGTTGTAGGTGCCCGTGTTGTTGCCTGGCAACAGTGCAAACGAAGTTTGGATGACGTCAGACAAAGGGAAGGTTGCTAGGCAGCAACAGGTTGGAAGACAGGTAGGCGTCAGACGCAACTAATGTTTATTCATTGAGGGCTGAACGTGTTTATTCATCGTGCAGTGAAATACGACCTAATTGTGATGCAAATGAACCACAGGAGGACGCACAAGTGACAGATTCGCTGAGGGAGATTAAGGAACGAAACTGCTTTGCTCAGAAGAACTGTTCAATACGTCAACAAACTCGCGTTTTAAATGTCTAGGAATAGTTTGTAGGTTGCTCCACAATTATTCAGACGAACTTAATATGAACAAACAAGTTTAAGAGAAGAACGACGTCCAACCCTCCAAAAACTGAACTGATGTATAGAACACCAAACAGCGTGTGGCTTAAAAACGTCGCGGTTCATACGAATAAAATCAAATGAACGAAACTATTTTACTGCAAGAAGTCAACAATTTCGATAAAGTTCGGTCAATAAATAATTTCTGAGTTCAAAAATATATAACTCTAATCTTGGAAGATTTATAAGGTTTTGATGCATTTAAAGTAACATTGCCCGGGGCAATAATGAATAACTTTTTTTATATTTGCGCAAACGCTATGAAACTTCAGGAATTTGAGGAAATTTATTTAAGAAAACATTGGTGTGCTCGGATAATGTTCATTGATGTTACCGTGACAGCAATCCCTTTTAAAATGAAGAAAAGTCCTTTTCTCACTGTAACGTTTGTGTTTTTAGTTTATATTAGCGTTCCTTCATTGGTTTTGATTACGTTTTGTTTAATTCGGCGCTTTTCTGAAGTTTTGGCAATTTGGCCATTTGGCAATCGTGACTTAATTGCCGCGTCATATGACGTTATCACCTTCCGTTAGGAATTTCAAAGGAAGCATCCCGGTCTAGATAGGATTAAGTTTGCATAGAGGGATACAAAATGTTTGCTGGCAAGAGCACTGGGTAAACTGGTGCTGTTGCCGGATGAAATCATTACTAAGCAAAATGGTAGAGAAGTATGATCTAAGTATACTTACCAGGCTTGTCTGTCTCTTTACATTTGTTGAAAGCCTGTAAATCAATCAAAGTTCACTCTCACTCTTGTTTAAAACAACAAATTTTGATATACATTGGACACTTTTCGTTGTTTTTTTTTTTTTTTTTCATTTTTTTTCATTGGCTCACCATAAGCAATTACCAGACTTATCATCAAACACATGCGACAGCGATTTCACTATGTCTACACTTTAAAGCATTTGAAACAGTATCAGTATTCATAACACGACAGAGCAGCCAGCGCATTTCAGTCGATCGGCCTAATCGAAGAACAACACAATGTTGAAAGGGGCAGTGTCAATGGTTTTTTGTGTTTAACTTTGAATAGCCAAAAAACATATTTGCATCGATGAAATGGTCAAAACAATGGTTCAGTTTTGTTAACAATAACCCTAATAATGCACAGAAACTAGTATAAATTGTCTTTTGCTGGGGATGGCTAGGATGGAAATGGATTGCAACTTGAAAAATATGGCCAATTTTTTCAAGTTGCTCCTGTGTACTGTAAGCTATAGTATAGAAGTCGTCAAAAACTGGTTATATATAGTTTATTCTTCATCGGATAAATCCCTTGATATTTCCTTCCCGGTGCTCTAACAGCAATTTCATGTTAGAAAAAAGGTTTTTGTCAAATATTTGAGCTATTTTGACGAAAATATAGCAAAATCGCCGTAAAAGTGCCCCTTTAAAAATGCGCTTGATATAAGCAAAATGCTGTAACAAACGAGAAGGTTTGAACCTTGCTAAACTGATAGCGGATAAAATCTGGACGGAAATTTGGATTTTTAGCCAAAACAAACCACGAGGGAATCTCGAAAGTTCGAAAGTTAGTGTAATAACAAAAAGTTGGAAACATTTGGCTGAATAAAGTGAAGTTTCCAATAATTCTAAACAAGCCACTGAAGTATTTCTAGTTGATTTTCCTTGGTCAAAGTAATTGTTCAAACCTGTGGTGGCCATCTCGGTCGGTTGGAAAATTTTAGCTTGTGATATGACGGCAAAGTGCACGCGCCTTTATCCTTTGAATGGCCACCAAAACCTACTTGAGGCGGTCACCCCATTTATGTCGCTGCGACGTAAGTACTTGTTATTACTGAAAACAGCTAACATGATTTACCTTCTAAATGAATCGCGCATGTCTCGCGCCTGCGCACCCGTGAAAAGCTAAGAATCTATAGTTTCTTTATCACTGACCTCAATCCAGGTTCGCAGTTTATCCAGTTGAAGAGGGCGCTCGGGCTCACAGCACAGGACTTTTGATTCCAAAGGAATGTAGTGTGCACAGTCATGGCGAAGACATCTCTTTTTATTGTGCCTCATGCAGCGCTTGGCGTCATCACCATGTTCTTCTAGACAGATTGTGCATCGAACACACATCTGGGTGGACATTGAACTGAGCCAGTGACACTCTTTCTTCAGTTCTTCCAAGAATTCCATTAAATGCCTGGAAAGTGTAAAGGAAAAATGAGTAAGACTAGGATGAGAGCTACACAAAACATCCAAATAGTATAATCGTGCCTATTGTCTTGGTTTTATATGTAATCTTTCCAATCACAATGACCTTTACCAATTCTTGGAACCACGACGTTCAGGACAATGCCTGGTTTCATTCAGGATTTAGTGATTTTGGAGACTGGAAGATACAGTACATTTTTAAGAGGTCATTGACTACCTTGCTCAGCTAGATTGTTTAATATATTTACCTGTACTTTTTCGGTCCTCCAGGTCACCTTGATAAACCTACATGCTACACAAGTGATTACAACTGAGTCCCGTGTCCGGTGCGGTTAATATTTTGCGATCTCCCCAGTGGTGGGGTGATTGAGGCAAGCAAATCGTATCAACGAAAATCTGACCTAATACACCTTTCTTTTCTATCATTTTCAATTGCTGATAATTCAAACCAAAACCAACTTGAAATGTTACTTAGTAATAAGAGCAAACAACGACGATGGGCAGAAACTGGCCAACGCGAGGATTTTTTTTATCATAATTAGCACCCTTACTGACCGGTGTCACACAAAAACGATGGATAAATAGTTGATGATGAGGAAGACGAAAACGATGACAGCGTCTTTTAGTGACGGTAATGACGAAAAAATAATGCAAATGGACAGTAACTGATGATGATGATGACGACGATGATGATGAATAGGATGATGATGAATAGGATGATGATGATGATGATGATGATGATGATTAACTAAGAATGTTGATAGTTATGGCAATAGCTATAACGATGGTAATGATTACGGCGATGATAATGGAGAAGGCCATGGTGATGGCAATGCATGACGATGTAGATGAGATGGTGATGATAGCGAGCTCACATAACAGGACGGATGAGGAAAGGAAATGGTTAAATAATGTCCTTGTGTGACCAGCATAACAGCTTATTTTTTTGCATTTTCACGTGATCTTCTGTTTTAATCGTCGACCTCTGGTCCTTTAGGATACGAGCACAACGAGAAATAAACAACGCAATTAAAATGCTTTAGGGAGTTTTAAAGCTGTCAGGACATTTTGCCATCCTCTTTTCTGCTGTTCTGTTGAGAAAACTCGCTATGATGGTAATGATTTCTTCTTCCTATTATCATAACACAATGCATAATGAAATTCAAAAAACCTACCACAAAACGTTCATACAATGCTCTGAAGAAGACATAGGCTCAGCTGGGTCCGTATTGGGGGGATCCTTGATATAAATCTTGATGACGGTTTT